>NC_090816.1:11798893-12120452 GCF_000390325.3 Nicotiana tomentosiformis | reverse complement strand
ACCCACCAATAATCTTTTCCTCTTTCAATATGGGACAATGTCTCATTGTCAAGAGGGGAAAACTTAAAATTTTACTCAAAAATTTTATTTTTCCTCCATTTCCCATTCACCCTCATTTTAAGACTATTTCATCTTAAATAAAAAACTCAACAGGAAAGTCAAAGAAAGAGAGGAAACTCTCATCGATCAGAAGCTGAAACCCCCATCGGTTCAAAGTTGAGGAATTTGGGAATTCAAATGAGCCGTTCTCCAATATTTGCGTTGATTCAATGTAATTTCATGCCTCAAATCATAGATAATTCGTAGAATTTGTGACAAGTAAGATTTTGACCTCGGTTTAAAAATTGGGGATTTCCAAAATTGCAACAGTTGCTTATTTTTGTTTTCTCTTCAACAAATTTGCATTTGTTGTTTGTTACCGGTGGACAAGTTGCATTCCTGACTAATCCCTTATCTCCCAATGACTGTCGGCCATCAGGTTAATTTTCTCTGAATTTTTTCTTTTTTACTTTAGTCTAAACCTTTGCTTCTCTGAAATTTCTACGGAATTCATTTTTCTTGTTTGATCTTGTTCGACTCCTTTCCTAATCTCAACAATCCGAAAGTTAATTGTTGTTTGTGACGGTGCGGTTTGAACCGCCGCTATATGCTTTGAAAACTAGTTCAGCTGGCCTGTTTTGTTGTAGTGAATTATAAAATATATATCAAATGATTGTAGGAGCAACAGTAAATAGAGGTCTCATCACACATCCTCCTAGGTATAAAAGGCCGAGTAAATTAGAGAAATAAAAAATTAAATAGTGGGTTCCTTCGTTTTTATGGTTACTTCTTAAACGGTGAGGTCTTTTTTGTACACTCGAGCCTTTACTTTATACTTTAATTTTGTATTAATCAAATAATGGATGTTATTAGGAGCTTGTATCGTTCACACTCGTTGCCTCTACCCATGAATTATCCAATAATTTTCATTTAGACACTTGGTTGTAGTTGGGGAACATCTCAAGCTGTTAGTCTAACGATTCGGTCGGTCGTTTTGAAAGTAATAGCCCAAATTCCCTATTTATTGGTTCCCCCGCATCTATTTATGCTATTGTGACTTGTCGGGAGGCTTCGCTTTGGTTTTTGCAGTGTTCCGAGATACTTAGTCCCTAAAACGGGAGCTTAAGCCTTAGGATTTAGACCGTAGTTGGAACTGTATGAAGACGACTCCGGAATGATATTTTGTCGGTTCCGTTAACTTGGTTAGGTGATTTTGGGTTTAGGGGCATGTCCGGATTGTGTTTTGGAGGTCCATAGCTTATTTAGACTTGAAATGGCGAAAGTCGAATTTTTGGAGATTTTGACCGGCAGTGGACTTTTTGATATCGGGGTCAGATTCCGATTCTGGAAGTTGGAGTAGGTCCATAATGTTGAATATGACTTGTGTGCAAAATTTAGGGTCAATCGGACGTGGTTTGGTTGGTTTCGACATCGGTTGTCAAATTTGGAAGTTTCAAGTTATTTAAGTTTGAATCGGAGGATGATTTGTGATTTTAGCATTGTTTGATGTGGTTTGAGGGCTCGACTAAGTTCGTATGGTATTTTAGGATTGGTTGGTATGTTTGGTTGAGGTCCCGGGGGCCTCGGGTGAGTTTCGGGTGGTTAACGGACTTGGAATGGAAGTTGAGAAATTTCTGAAGTTTGGTCTTTTGCTGGTATGATCGCACCTGCGAGGGTATTAGCCGCAGGTGCGAGGCCGCATGTGTGGTAGGTTGAGCGCAGGTACAGAAGGGGTGGAGATCAGCAGAGGTCGCAGGTGCGATGGTTTCTCCACACTTGCGATAGCGCAGAAGCGGAGGCAGCCAAGGTTAGTCGTTTTTGCAGTTGCACCCATATTTTTCGCACCAGCGGGCGCGCAGGTGCGAGCCCAAGCTCCGCAGGTGCGGAAATGCCTGTGCAGTGATTAAAACCGAAGGGTTTCGTGATTTTTGTCATTTTGGACTTTGCAAACTTGGTTTAGGGCGATTTTTTAGAGCACTTTTGAGGCATTTCTTGAGATAAATCCCTTGTGCTTATTTTTGATCAATAATCTTATTTCCCCATTTATTTTTTCACCTAGTTAGTGTGTATTTAAGGTGGAATTTGGGAGTTTGAGGCTAGGGATTTCGAAAGTTTGAATTGTGGATTTGAAGGACCATTTGGTGTCGAATTTTAGTAAATTTGGTATGGTAGGACTCGTGAGTGAATGGGCTTTCGAATTTTATAATTTTTGCCTGATTCCGAGACGTGTGCCCGGGTCGACTTGTTAGGGAGAATTTCAGAATTTTTGTTAAATATTGATTTCATTAATTAGATGAGTCTATTATGGTTGTATTTATGATATGCAATTATTTTTTGCTAGATTTGGGCCATTCAGAGTCGGATATTCGTGGAAAAGACATTGTTACCGATTGATTGAGCTTGGTTCGAGGTAAGTGGCTTGCCTAACCTTGTGTGGGGGAAATTCCCTTAGGATTTGTACTGTTTTTGATATATGAGCGTCGTGTACGTGAGGTGACGAGTACGTACACAGGCTAATTGTGTAAAAACCCGATTTTTTTACTATGTAATAACCTGATTTCATTCTTATTTGAGTTTCATCAGCATGTGTAGTATCCTACTAGATTAGAATAGCATGCCTACTTGCCCTAACTGTTTACTTGAACTACGTGCAGCATGTTTAGTGAATTTACCTGTTTTTCCTTAACTGGTACTTAGGTTGAACTGTAGAATTTCATGCTGTAACTATTGAATTCTATTGTTTGGTTGTATATTTACTTTGGGACTACGGAACGGTATTCCGGGAGATCCCCATGTACTTCATATTTACTTTGAGTCTACGGAGCGGTATTCTGGGAGATCCCCATGTACTGCATATTTACTTTGGGACTAAGGAACGGTATTCCGGGAGATCCTCCTGTTTTGCATATTTACTTTGGGACTACGGAACGGTATTCCGGTAGATCTCGCCCCCTGTTTTGCACATTTACGTTTGGGACTACGGGACGGTATCCTGGGAGATCCCCTGTTGTTATTTTCTGTGTACTGAGCTGTTGACTTGTTATGATTTCATTCTTGTTAAATTTCAGTACTTATTTTTGTTGCAATATTTTATTATGTCTTAGTTATTATATATATACCAGTAGGGCCCTGACCTGATCTCGTCACTACTCGATCGAGGTTAGGCTTGGCACTTACTGGGTACCGTTGTGGTGTACTCATGCTACTCTTTTGCACATGTTTTGTGTACAGATCCAGGTACTTCTTATTATCCCCGCTACTAGCTGAGAGTGCTTGCTGTTGTACAGAGACTTCAAGGTATATCTGTCGCGTTCGCAGACCTCGGAGTCCCCCTCTATTCCATCCTATGTCATTTACCTTCCTTACTTTTGTTATTAGACTCTAGTGTATAGAGATACTAGTTTCCTTCTGTAACTTGTGACTTATGATGTTCCGGGTTTTGGGAATATTGTGTATTACTGGAGTGATGGCTATTGTACATGCCAAGCGGCATTGTTACAAGTCATTTAGTTACCTGTTGCAGATATTTGTTAAGTTTTACTTCCATTTTTGTTATTTTCGCATTTATTTAGGCTTACCTAGTCGTAGAAGCTAGGTGTCGTCACGACGTCTTACGGAGGAAGAATTGGGTCGTGACAAGTTGGTATCAGAGCTCTAGCTTAATAGGTGTCGTGAGTCACAAGCCGGTTTATTAGAGTCCCGCGGATCAGTACGGAGACGTCTGTACTTATCTTCGGGAGGCTATGGAACTGTTAGGAAAATCTCACTACTTTGATTCCTTGTCGTGCGAAAATTGTTGACTTCAAAAATTCTAAACTTCTGTATTTTATTCTCTCACAGATGGTGAGGACATGTACAAGAGGATCTGATGACCAGGCACCCGCGCCCCCTGCTAGAGCCGCGAGAGGCTGGGGCGGGGTTAGAGGCCGAGGACGTCTATATGGGGCAGCCAGAGCACCCCGCACGAGCTGCTACAGAGGAGCCTTAAGTAGCTCCAGCTGGAGGGCAGACACCTGAGGCACATGTTCCTGCACTAGCCCTCCAGGAGACTCTAGCCCAGTTTCTGAGCATGTTCAGTACCTTAGATCAGGCTGGATTGATTCCACTTGCCCCTGCCACATCTCAGGCCGGGGGAGGAGCACAGACTCCCGTCGTCGGTACTCCAGAGCAGCGTGTTCAGATCGACCAGGTGCTAGAGATTGTACCAATGCAGCTGGTAGCTCCAGCTCAGCCCGAGGTTAGGGCAGCAGCTTCTGAGGTGGAGCAGCTCAGACTTGAGAGGTACAAGAAGTACCACCCACCTACCTTCAGCAGATTAGTTACAGATGATACTCAGGGTTTTCTGGAGGAGTGTCATTGTATTCTCCGTACTGTGGGAGTAGCGGAGACGAGCAGGGTTTCTTTTACTATATTCCAGCCTAGAGAAGCAGCCTATTAATGGTGGCGTGCTTATGAGTTGAGTAGTCCGACTGAGGCAGCTTCACTTACATGGACTCAGTTCTCGGACATGTTTTTGGAAAAGTATGTCCCTCAGAGCCTCAGGGACTCATGGCGCGCAGAGTTTGAGCAGCTGCGCCAGGGTGCTATGACTGTGTCAGGGTATGCAGTTCGCTTCAGTGATTTGGCCCGACATGCACCGGCCTTGGTTGCCACAGATCGAGAGAGGGTTCGACGGTTTATTGAGGGACTCCACCCCAGCATCCGGACTAGTATGGCCTGGGAGTTAGAGATGGATATTTCTTATCAGCAGGTGGTGAGTATTGCCAGGAGATTGGAGGGCATGCTTACCCGGGATAGAGAGGAGAGGGAGGCCAAGAGGTCTCGAGAGACTGATTATTATTATGGAGCTCGTGTCCCAGCAGCTCGCCATGGTAGGGGTTATGTGAGTCGCCTCGTTCATTCAGCTCTTACAGCCGCCACTGGTGTTCCAACTCCTTCTAGGCCCCAAGAGCCTTATTATGTATCGCCAATATCTAGTATGCCTCCTGCACGGGGTATTCCTAGCGGCCAGTCCAACAGACCTGGCCCGAGCCAGTCACAGTAGTCATGCCCTCTCAGAGCTTGTTTTGAGTGTGGCGACACTCGCCATATGGTAAGGGATTGCCCCAGATTTAGGAGGGGTGCACCTCCACAGACTTCTCAGCCACAACGTGCTCCACCGGGTCCTCGGGCTATGATTACAGCACCAACTGCCACCCCACCTGCTCAACGAGCTCGAGGTGGACGTCGAGGAGGTAGAGGTCGCCCTATAGAGGGAGGTCAGGCCAGATATTATGCCCTTCCTGCTCGTACAGAGGCAGTCGCTTTTGATTCTGTCATTACAGGTATTGTCCCGGTCTGTCATAGAGATGCGTCGGTATTATTTGACCCAGGCTCTACATATTCTTATGTGTCCTCTTATTTTGCCCCGTATTTGGGCATATCTCGGGATTCTTTGAATTCCCCTATTTATGTGTCTACTCCTGTGGGAGATTCTCTTGTTGTGGACCGCGTGTATCGGTCGTGTTTGATTGCTCTTAGTGGTTTTGAGACCATAGTCGATTTATTATTGCTCAGCATGGTGGACTTTAATATTATTTTAAACATGGATTGGTTGTTGCCCCATTATGCTATTCTTGATTATCACGCTAAAATCGTGACGCTGGCTATGCCAGGTTTACCGCGGTTAGAGTGGAGAGGTACCTTAGAGTATACTCCCAGCATAGTTATTTCATTTCTTAAAGCTCAACGAATGGTTGAGAATGGGTGTGACGCGTATCTAGCTTATTTGCAAAATGTCAATACTGATACCCATATAGTTAAGTCAGTTCCATTAGTGAGGGACTTTCCAGATGTGTTTCCAGCTGATCTTCCGGGCATGCCGCCCGATAGAGATATTGACTTTGGCATTGATCTGTTGCCGGGCACTCAGCCCATCTCTATTTCTCCGTACCGTATGGCTCCTCCTAAGTTGAAAGAGTTGAAGGAGCAGCTACAAGAGTTGCTTAATGAGGGCTTCATTCGGCACAGGGTGTCACCTTGGGGTGCTCCTGTCTTATTTGTTAAAAAGAAGGATGGTTCTATGCGGATGTGTATTGATTACCGCCAGTTGAACAAAGTTACAGTGAAGAACAGGTATCCATTGCCTCGTATTGATGACTTATTTGATCAGTTACAGGGTGCCAGGGCATTTTCCAAGATTGATTTACGTTCCGGCTATCATCAGTTGAAGATTCGGGAGCCAGATATCCCGAAAACTGCCTTCAGGACTCGGTATGGTTACTACGAGCTCCTTGTGATGTCTTTTGGGCTGACCAATGCCCCCAACAACTTTTATGCACTTGATGCACAATGTGTTCCGGCCTTATCTTGACTCATTCGTCATTATGTTTATTGACGACATTCTGGTATACTCCCAGACTCGAGAGGATCATGAGTAGCACCTGAGGATTGCGCTTCAGACCTTGAGATAAAATAAGTTATATGCAAAATTTTCAAAGTGTGAATTTTGGCTAGACTTAGTGGCATTCTTGGGTAATATAGTATCGAGTGATCGGATCTAGGTGGATCCGAAGAAGATTGAAGCAGTGCAGAGTTGGCCCTGACCGTCCTCAGCTACAGAGATCCGGAGTTTTCTTGGTTTGGTGGGGTATTACCGTCGCTTTGAAGAGGGATTCCCATCTATTGCAGCACTTATGACCAGGCTGACCCAGAAGGGTGCTCCGTTCAGGTGTACAAAGGAATGCGAGGAGAGCTTTCAGAAGCTCAAGACAGCTTTGACTACAGCCCCAGTATTGGTATTGCCTACAAGTTCGGGGTCTTATACTGTACATTGTGATGCATCGAGGATTGGTCTCGACGCGGTGTTGATACAGGACGGTAGGGTGATTTCCTACGCGTCCAGACAACTGAAGGTGTATGAAAATAACTATCCTGTCCACGACCTTGAGTTAGCAGTTATTGTTCATGCCTTGAAGATTTTACGGCATTATTTGTACGGTGTTCCTTGTGAGATTTACACCGATCACCGGAGTTTGCAACATCTGTTCAAGCAGAAAGACCTTAACTTGCATCAGCGGAGGTGGTTGGAGCTACTTAAGGACTATAATATCACTATTTTGTACCATCCGGGGAAGGCCAATATGGTGGATGATGCTTTGAGTCACCGGGCAGAGAGTTTGTGGAGTCTAGCATATCTACCAGCAGTAGAGAGGCCATTGGCGTTGGATGTTCAAGCCTTAGCCAGCCAGTTTGCGAGATTGGATATTTCTGAGCCGAGTCGAGTATTAGTTTATGTGGTCTCTCGGTCTTCTCTTTATGATCGTATCAGGGAGCGTCAGTATGATGACCCCATATGCTTGTCCTTAAGGACACGGTCCAGCACGGTTATGCTAAGGAGGTCATTATTGGGGATGATGGTGTATTGAGGATGCAGGGCAGGCTGTGTGTGCCTAATGTGGATTCGGTCGGTCATTTTGAAAGTAATAACCCCAATTCCCTATTTATTGTTTCCCCCGCATCTATTTATGCTATTGTGACTTGTCAGGAGGCTTCGCTTTGGTTTTTGGAGTGTTCCGAGATACTTAGTCCCTAAAACGGGAGCTTAAGCCTTAGGATTTGGACCGTAGTTGGAACTGTGTGAAGACGACTCCGGAATGGAATTTTGTCGGTTCTGTTAGCTTGCTTAGGTGATTTTGGGTTAAGGGGCGTGCCCGGATTGTGTTTTGGAGGTCCATAGCTTATTTAGACTTGAAATGGCGAAAGTCGAATTTTTGGATATTTTGACCGGCAGTGAACTTTTTGATATCGGGGTCGGATTCCAATTCCGGAAGTTGGAGTAGGTCCATAATGTTGAATATGACTTGTGTGCAAAATTTAGGGTCAATCGGACGTGGTTTGGTTGGTTTCGGCATCGGTTGTCGAATTTGGAAGTTTCAAGTTATTTAAGTTTGAATCGGAGGATGATTTGTGATTTTAGCATTGTTTGATGTGGTTTGAGGGCTCGACTAAGTTCGTGTGGTATTTTAGGATTGGTTGGTATGTTTGGTTGAGGTCCCGGAGGCCTCGGGTAAGTTTCGGGTGGTTAACGGACTTGGAATGGAAGTTGAGAAATTTCTGAAGTTTGGTCTTTTGCTGGTATGATCGCACCTGCGAGGGTATTAGCCGCAGGTGCGAGGCCGCATGTGTGGTAGGTTGAGCGCAGGTGCGGAAGGGGTGGAGATCAGCAGAGGTCGCAGGTGCGATGGTTTCTCCGCACCTGCGATAGCGTAGAAGCGGAGGCAGCCAAGCTAGTCATTTTCGCAGTTGCACCCACATTTTTCGCACCAGCGGGCGCGCAGGTGCGAGCCCAGGCTCCGCAGGTGCGGAAATGCCTGTGCAGTGATTAAAACCGAAGGGTTTCGTGATTTTTGTCATTTTGGACTTTGCAAACTTGGTTTAGGGAGATTTTTGAGAGCACTTTTGAGGCATTTCTTGAGATAAATCCCTTGTGCTTATTTTTAATCAATAATCTTGTTTCCCCGTTTATTTTTTCATCTAGTTAGTGTGTATTTAAGGTGGAATTTGGGAGTTTGAGGCTAGGGATTTCGAAAGTTTGAATTGTTGATTTGAAGGACTATTTGGTGTCGAATTTTAGTAAATTTGGTATGGTAGGACTCGTGGGTGAATGGGCTTTCGAATTTTATAATTTTTGCCTGATTCCGAGACGTGGGCCCGGATCGACTTGTTAGGGAGAATTTCGGAATTTTTGTTAAATATTGATTTCATTAATTAGATGAGTCTATTATGGTTGTATTTATGATATGCAATTATTTTTGGCTAGATTTGGGTCATTCGGAGTCGGATATTCGTGGAAAAGACATTGTTACCGATTGATTGAGCTTGGTTCGAGGTAAGTGACTTGCCTAACCTTGTGTGGGAAAAATTTCCTTAGGATTTGTACTATTTTTGATATATGAGCGTCGTGTACGTGAGGTGACGAGTACGTACACAGGCTAATTGTGTAAAAACCCGATTTTTTTACTATGTAATAACCTGATTTCATTCTTATTTGAGTTTCATCAGCATGTGTAGTATCCTGCTAGATTAGAATAGCATGCCTACTTGCCCTAACTGTTTACTTGAACTACGTGCAGCATGTTTAGTGAATTTACCTATTTTTCCTTAACTGGTACTTAGGTTGAACTGTAGAATTTCGTGCAGTAACTATTGAATTTTATTGTTTGGCTGCATATTTACTTTGGGACTACAGAACGATATTCCGGGAGATCTCCCTATACTACATATTTACTTTGGGACTACGGAACGGTATTTTCGGGAGATCCCCCTACACTGCATATTTACTTTGGGACTAGGAACGATATTCCGGGAGATCCTCTTGTACTACATATTTACTTTGGGACTACGAAACGGTATTTCGGGAGATCACCATGTTTTGTATATTTACTTTGGGACTACGGAACGGTATCCTGGGAGATCCCCTGTTGTTATTTTCTGTGTACTGAGTTGTTGACTTGCTATGATTTCATTCTTGTTAAATTTCAGTACTTATTTTTACTGTAATATTTCATTATGTCTTAGTTATTATATATATATACCAGTAGGGCCCTGACCTGATCTCGTCACTACTCGACCGAGGTTAGGCTTGGCACTTATTGGGTACCGTTGTGGTATACTCATGCTACTCTTCTGCACATGTTTTGTGTGTAGATCCAGGTACTTCTTATTAGCCCCGCTACTAGCTGAGAGTGCTTGCTGCTGTACGAAAACTTCAAGGTATATTTGCCGCGTCCGCAGACCTCGGAGTCCCCCTCTATTCCCTCCTATGTCATTTACCTTCCTTACTTCTGCTATTAGACTCTGGTATATAGAGATAATAGTTTTCTTCTGTAGCTTGTGACTTATGATGTTTCGGGTTTTGGGAATATTGTGTATTACTGGAGTGATGGTTATTGTACATGCCAAGCGGCATTATTACCAGTCATTTAGTAATTACCTGTTGCAGATAGTTGTTAAGTTTTACTTTCGTTTTTGTTATTTCCACATTTCGTTAGGCTTACCTAGTCGTAGAGATTAGATGTCGTCACGACGTCTTACGGAGGGAGAATTGGTTCGTGACCGTTAGACATGTACTAATGAACCCCCAATGCTTACATGACAAGCGTGCATTTTCTAACTTAAATTGAGCGTGTATAGCAAAGACTTTCACGGGAAAATATGGAAGTTTTGCCAGAATTTTCCGGCCATTGTCTCCCCTTTTCTAAAGTTAACCATGATTTTTTGGCCATTCTTCTTCTATCGCTGGCAAATCATTACCATGCGTTCCAACCGATGAAAATCTTCTCAAATGCACCACTTTCTGTTCCCGTTTTGGAGGATCCCCGCCTCTCACCTACACTTTTCCTTCCCCGTCTCCAGCACCATCTTTCTCTACTGCCCTGCAGTTTGCACCACTCCTTCTCAAGACTTTGATCAGGAGTGTGTGAACTCCTATGTCGGTGGAGTTCTTTTTCTTTTTTGCTGTTTTCTTTTTTGATTTGTCTTTTTCCACCTCATCCGAGAGTTGCTAAAAATTTTTGTATTTCTTGCTGGCTGTTTTTGAGGGGTTTAATTGGAATAATTTTGGACTACTTAAAGTATTCAATTTCGCACCCTAAATTTAGGTGCTCTAAATAAGAATTTTTGGCTAGTTTTGGGGTGGGGGTGGGGGATAGTATTCTGCTTTTTGAAAAGTTTCCTGTTTTTACGACACTGTAACAGTACTTTGACACCACATGGAATGAGAGGAAGGAACAATGTGAGGCAAGCAACCATTGCTTTCATTAATGGGGTTTTAGAAAGCGATTAGGGCCAACTATAAGAAAACTAAAATTCGACCCTACATATACATAAATACTCATGTAGAGACCAGTAGTGTATCATAGTAATTAAGCAATAAATAAATTATGGAAGTTGATCACATAAAAACACAAATATCATATTAAATTGTTGGGTTTTTAATTAGCAATGAATGAATGATCATATGAAGATGCAAATACACTAATTTATAAAAATTCAATAATTAGCCATCAAAGAGGGTGTCTTCTTCACGTTTCACGCTAATTTCGGTGCTTTGTTGATCACTTGATGATGTATCATAATTGGTGGAAGTGTACATTAGTACACTATAAAGGTCCTCCTGTTCACTGATCATTTCTCCCATTTGTAGTTGATTGTTTTCTTGATCATGATGAGCCCATGTGCGACTATTATATTTAGTAAATCCTTCCAATTCAGTTGCCACTTCTTTCATAGTAGGTCTTTCTTCTCCTTTTGTGTTAAGACATCTAACCACAAGCTCACCAATGGCATTGAGCTGCTCCAAGGAGCCTTCTTTCAAGACCCTATGATGGAGAATTTGAAATAAGCGATTCTCCTTCACAGAAGCTTTAAAATATGTGGCTAAACTTTTTTCTTTGTTGGGTAGAGTGAGATCAATAGCTTCTCTTCCCGTTAACAATTCCGCTAGAACTACACCAAAACTGTAGACATCACTCTTGTCTGACAATCCCATTTGTATGCCTTCAGGATCTAGATAACCCAATGTGCCTGGTATAAGTGAACTCATATCAGCCTGGTCGAAAGGTCTTAACCTCGAAGCCCCAAAATCAGCAATCCTTGCTGTGTAGTAGTCATCTAGTAGTATATTTGCTGACTTGATGTCTCTATGTAGGATAGGTGTAGAAGCTGCATAGTGGAGATAACTAAAGGCATCAGCAGATTCAACAGCAATTCTTAAGCGATTTTGCCAAGAAAGCCAAGGCATTCCTCCATTGGTATGTATATGGTGGTGAAGGGTACCATGAGATATGTATTCATAGACCAATAAAGGGACTTCGGTCTCTAAGCAACAACCCAATAGTTTCACCACATTCCTGTGGTTAATTTGAGTGAGTATTACAACCTCATTTATAAACTCTTCTATTTGGTTTTGCTCAAGCTGTTTAGACTTCTTGATTGCAACTATGCGTTGATCTGGTAGAATCCCTTTGTAAACTATGCCATTTCCACCTACTCCAAGGATGCGATCTTTAGCAAAGTTGTTGGTGGCTTTTTTAAGCTCTTCAATGGTAAACACCTTATTTAAATTCGACGACGTCTGCTGCTTTAATAGCATACCACCATTTTGCTCGAAGAACTTCTCCCGTAATTTTAAAATTTTTCTCCTTTTTATACCGAAATATATCCAACTGACACTAACCAGTAGTGACAATAATCCAAGACCTAAACCTGCATTTGATCAATAGAGTAGAATATCAAGAAAACATTTTGACATTTCTTTTTGACACTGTTTCTTGGATCGGAGAACATATTTTTCTTCTGCAACAAATAGAAGACTTTATTCTCTCATATTTATATTCAAGTAATAGGGAGAAACATAGTCTCTGAGGAATTATGTATCAAAAAAGGGTATTCCTTTTGAGTGTGTAATAGCCTCAATGAATTTGTGATGCTTTGAATACTGGTTGTAAAATCTCCTTAGTATAGCGATATTTGCTTCTCCGGCACAGTTTTCCCGCTTTTTTGAGAAGTTTTTTTCATTTAAATTTTGGGGTTCATTGTTTGTTCGTGATTATTTTCATATTATTCCTTCGTCCCCACAAGTGGTATAGGAGCCTAGAAGGATGATGGATTCAATGACTACACAAGCCAGAGAAGGCACAGCTAGAAGCCACATACCAGAAAGATAAAGATTGGTCAGCTTTTGATGAAAAGGGGTCAGTATGCAATCAAATTGCACTTATCATCTGACATGCTCAATTTTTTTTTTTTTTATGAAGATAGTTTATGTGGAACATGAATTAGATTGGAGAGTCTACACATGTACTGGTTGTAAAATCTCCTTAGGATAGTGATATTTTGCTCATCAGCCATAGTTTTGTTTTTCTTATTTGAAAAGAGTTTTTCATGTAAATCTTGGAATTCATTCTTCATTCTTTATTCCCCTTGTTTACCACGACTATTTCTGTGTTATTTCCTGCATTCTTTTGCTTGTTACTGCTACTTTCTTTTCATCTTTACTTGAGCTGAGGGTCTATTTGAAACAACCGCTCTACTTTCAAGGTAGGGGTAAGGTCTGTGTATGCACTACCCTCCCTAGACCCCACTTGTGGGACTATATTGGGTTTGTTGTTGTTGTTCCTGCATCTCCTACACAGACTACACGACTAGAACTACCGAAATGTGGAACTCCTAGCTAATCATTCTGCATCGTAATTGCTTACATACCAAGAGATAACTTCAAGATAGGGAGATCACGCTCCTTCTGGCAACCACGTCCCTTCTGGCCGTCTCCAAAATATCCTTCCGGACAGGAACACTGAAATCCTCCTGGAGTGTTTTTGCAAATCCCATCACAAGGATTCTTTGCGCACTCATCGATATCTGTAAGAGGAATACTCAAATTAGTGCAGTAGAAAGTAAAATTTACCCCTTGTTTGGGGAAAAATGGGGGTGGGGGGTTGAGGGAGGTCACTATTTGCTGTCTGCATTTATTTATTTATTCATTTTTTTTCTTTACATATGCTGCCTCAAAATCCCCCTGCCTCCGTAAATTCACAACTAGGCAGTTGATGTTTATGCACAGTTCCAATGTATAAATTTGCTTAAACTGTGAGCAAGTAGAGTGTTCTTTTTCAGGTTTAAATGTACGGTTTTCGGATAATCAGAACTTGCACTGAGAGAAAGCTCATTATGGAAGTTTTAGTGCTTTCTACCAAAGAGAATAACATTTCAGAGTTCGAATCCGAGAAGTATGGTCAAGGATAAACACGGAGCTCTCCCAAAATGTCCATACTTGCCAAAAATGCTGCTAACCAGTTGGACTTTTATTAACTCTCTTCTCACTTTTTATTGAGAGTTACTTCTATGACCTGATAGTGTAAGAAAAGATCTACACTGTTGGTGTATATAAGTTATAAACTCATGTAAATCAGGCAAGAACTCTAACCTTGGCAGCCTGGAGTAAGATAAGGATTACCGTCATATCCTTCCTCACAAATGCAGCGATAACCTCCACGTCCACTTTCAGAATCAATGCACAGACTATGTTCCTTGCATGCATAGGCAGTGGAGTTTCTAACCTCACTGCAACTTTGATTCCCAATTGCCCAGTCAATAACAACAGGTACATCTTTCACTATTCTGCTTACAAAATTTGGGTCTGTTAAGTCTGATGCACCCCGAAATGTAAACTTTTCGTGCTCACCAAGGAATGCATAGCCACAAGGGTTAAAAGACCAGACCTTAGTATGGTTAAGCATGCTAGTCACAATCCCCCAAAAGGTCATCAATCCCTTAGGGATGGCTGCTTGACAGCAACCAATCCCAGAACAAGTCCCATTGCTCACATCCACACTTCTTGAACACGAAGTTATACATCCAATGCTAAAATTACGCCCTTCATACAACGAAAGACCAGAAGCTAAAGCCAAATCATCACAGCCTACGAGAGTCAACCTGTTATCTTTATCAGATAAGGTGAAAAATGGGACTCCCGTGTCGATTCTCATAGTTTTCCGTTCAGCTAGTTCGCCATTTTGTTCATAACAGCTGCCTGTGAAGGTGTTTTTGACTCGTATTTGGCTAGTTGATATGTCGAGGACCTCCATACCTCCAGTGTTGAGATAGGCGATAGGAGGATCGAATGAGGTATTGCACCTGATGTCGAATTTATGGTTTATAGAGCAACCGGTACCTATACCGATCCCGAATGGGAAGGGAACAGTCATGTTTCCGCATTTCGGTTGGCAGCCAGGCTTAGTGTGGTTGGTGCTCTCTATTGTCATAGCTAATAAAGGTAGAAGAAGAATTAGGGGAAGGAAAGCCATGTTTAGTACTTCAGCCTGCAGGCTAGCTAGCTAGTGCTATATTTAGAAGTGATATAGCTCTTTGGTGTCATCATAGACTACTTAAAAGAGGGGCAATATATATTATGGAAATCAATTTCAAATTGTTATATTAGCAAGTTTCAAATTTCTTGGCATGTTAGACATTTCTTTTGAATTCAACACCTTTAATACTCCATCTGTTTTAAATTATGTGACATAGTTTATTAAGTACGGAGTTATATATAAAAAAAAAAATTTTGAAAACCTCTGGTCTTGAACATGTCATAACATTTTGTGCCTATAAAATTGTCATTAAAGGATAAAATAAGGCGTTTAAGTTAAGTTATTTCTAAGTTTATAAAGTTATCATTTTTCTGATATAGACTTAAAAGGAAATGCTGCCACACTAAATTGGAATGGAAGAAGAGCTGTAGACTTGTGCTAAAACGACAAGATCAGGACTACAACTTGTGATAGAATGAGTATTTTTGTATCTTGTTGAGGATTAAACAATTACCAACTTGTCCGTTAAACTTATTGCTCTCAATTACTAAATCTCTTGGTGATAGAAGACGTGCTCTGCATATTAATGAAGAATCAAGAACTTGCTAAAATTAACGTGCTTCCAAATGGATAATAAGTAGTATTCAATTGGGAAATATGCTACAAATAGAAGGGTTAGCTTCGCTGCAAAATACTTCATATTTTTCTAGTTTGGAGAAGACTTTGAAGGTGGCAAATTCCTCCGTACGAGTTGACATTAAAAATTCTCCTGGGGCAACTTGCTTTCAAATTTTTGCCTAATACCCATTATAAATGATCATGCCATTGCAATCACGTTCAAAGAAATCTTGTATTGAGTTATAAATCTTTTAAATAAGCTTTATACTTTAGTTTGCTTCTTTTAAGGGAATATTGTGTATGCACTTAAAAAGTAAGTGATTTATCCTTACAAATATCCAACTAATTAAGGTGGCCTCTTCTTTTTGGGATCTTTTACAAATACCCACCCACCACAAACTATTTACTCACCCCTACCCATAAAGTGTTTTTCCTATCCATTTTTTTTAGCCAAGCCAAGCCGAGCCAAGCCAAGCCGAACCAAGCCAAATCAAGCTAAGCTAGGTTAGGTAATTAGTTTTAACTGGATAGGTATATATCGTAAATAATTTTAAAATAGATAGAGAAGGATAATTATTTTAAGCTCAATGGGTATTTTGCATAAATTGCTTTTTTTTTTTTGCTATCGTATCATAGTAGGGTACCTAAAGCTTGCCAATATTAACACGCCCCTAACGTCCCTGTGTCAATAAGCTATTTAAGATAAACACTCTCAACTGGAATTTTTCAAGTTGAAGTTGTTAATTTGTATTTTAGTTTCAGCTTTAGCTTGAAATAAAAAACTTTAGCATCAGCTTCTACAAACAAGTTTTTAAATTTCACAATTTTTTTATATCTAATATAAAAAGTAAATACATCGTATATTATTTTGAATTTTGTTTTTGGGGACGAGATCGGTTTAATGTTAACTAGCAAAAAGCGAAAGAAATTTGCTGGGTGTAAACTAATTTTGGAAGAAAAAAAAGTTCAAAGTTTAAGCATAAAAGAAAAAAGAAAGAAAAAGGAAAAAGAGAAAAGGGCATATGCAAAGAAAAGAGCCCACATGCAGTTAAATTCGTTCGAAGAGGCAGTCAATTTGAAGTAATTATCGCTCAACAACGTTTGGAAGAAAGGAAAAAATCCCAATCTTTTTTAATTAATTATTCTTGTATAGTTTGATTCGTGATCGAATTTAAGTTCTCTTTTATCGATGCATAGTTCCTCGCATTCCTATGTTGTAGGTCATGCAAGGGTTATAATTGTATGAATTAAGGGCAGCCCAACGCATGAAATATCTCGCGTTCACGCAGGGTTCAATTCGTACCCCAAGGCGCTGTGATGTACGTAGCCTACCAAAGTGGCTGACTCAAACCCGTGACATATAAGTCGCACGGAGACAACTTTACCGTTAATCCAAGGCTCCCCTTCTATAATTGTATGAATTGAATTGATTAATTATTTTATGCGAAAAATAGATGAACTATGTTAAAATTTTAACTTATGTTAAAATTCGATTACAATTTTATTTTTCTGGGTGTACAAAAACTCGTGGAGTGTATGAAGTTTATCGAGTGAACTCTCTTCTTTCTTCTTTCATATTTGGTTGCACGCTTAACTAACTTAAAAGTTTCCCTTTTAACAATAATTTCTTGAAATATAATCCTTACTCTAAAGTTTCCCTTATCCTTACTCTAAATATAATAACTATGTCCAAAACAACAGTGCACTGAAAATTCTAAGATTCATTGCTAGCAACTTAATACCATTATTTAGGGGCTAACCATTGGTTATGCCTTGAATATCACTGGTGGTACTGTTGGCATTGAAGGCTTCATTGTTAGATTCTCTATAGAAATTCACTTAAGATCAATAAAAGCCTCTGCAAATAATTTTTGTGTCTATATAAATGTATAACTAATCCACCGTGCAGCTTTTGGCCATTCGATCTGTATAGGCTGCTCATAGAATGATGTAGTCTTGGAGCGGAAGCTAGTACTTCTTCTTTGATCGATACTTCACCTAGTTGGAAGTATCCTTATGTACTGGTTTTCAAATAATGTTGTGGCACCAACAGGCCTAGCAATCATTAGATGTAGCCTGACGTTTCTATATCATGGTGATTCCCATAATATTGCAAGAGATCAATGTCGAAAATGCACCAAAGTGTATCAAGTATTATTATTATCTTGAGGGGATCCTTCTTTGATTTTATAATGTAAATAAAAGTCATCACAAATCTCATCTGATTGAAGGTCTAACGCTTATACGAATACTAGTCTTTATGCATGTATGCTGCACATGCATAAAAAGATGCACATAGGTACACTTGTGCATAAAAAATGACAGAAGCTGTAAATATGGTAACGCCTCACAATTTTCGATATGGATGGTGCTGGTTATTTGCATTTATAGTTCCACTTCTTGTATTATCTTTCTTTCTTAATGGGACCCCGGAGTTTCTCATTAAGAAAGGGTGTCTGGAGGAGGAAAAAGAAGCCCTCAAGAGATCAAGAAAAAGTTAAGCAAAAGTATAGTTGCAGATGTTGGTGGGCTTTATAGAAAATAAAAGGCAAGGAAAGGAGGAAGCTATTACATTCACCACTTTTAGTGGGTAACATATTGCCCAAGTTTTCTCGTAGTGTTGGGCTTAGACTCAATAATATTCTTCGAACTTTTATCTCTTCAATCAGCTAGATACACATATAACGCCTCGTTTGTCGCTTATAATCCTTCTTTGATTTTATAATGTAAATAAAAGTCCTCACAAATCTCATCTGATTGAAGGTTTTTCGCTTATACGACTACTAGTCTTTATGCACGAATGTTGCACATGCATAAAAAGATGCACATAGGTACACTTGTGCATAAAAAATGACAGAAGGTGTAAATATGGTAACGTCTCACAATTTTCGATATGGATGGTGCTGGTTATTTGCATTTGTAGTTCCACTTCTTGTATTGTCTTTCTTTCGTAATGAGACCCTAGGGTTACTCATTGAGAAAGGATGTCTGGGGGAGAAAAAAGAAGCCCTCAAGAGATCAAGAAAAAATTGAGCAAAAGTATAGTTGCAGATATTGGCGGGCTTGATAGAAAATAAAAGGCAAGGAAAGGAGGAAGCTATCACATTCACCACTTTTAGTGGGTAACATATTGCCCAAGATTTCTCGCTAGTGTTGGACTTAGACTCAATAATCTTCGTCGAACTTTTGTCTCTTCAATCAGCTAGATACACATATAACGTCTCATTTGTCGCTCTTATCATTGCCAGAGTTGTTAGAGCTGGAGTTGTCAAACTAAATTATTTGAGTTATAACTTCTTCGATTGACTACTCTGGTGATCTCTGCATGCTCAAGTATGGTTTTGGCGCATGTTTCTTTGTTAGGTTTCTTCCTTTCGGTAGGAGATCCTATCTTTTAGCTGAGCTGACACCATGCTTATATTAGCATAACATTTGTCATCCCCCTCATGGTCTGCAATATTTAATTTTCTCTGGTCCTTGTGATTGGATTGAGGCATCCTACCCTGATGAGATCCGAGCGCTAGATGCATCTTGGGAGACGAGCATATCTTTGCTTATGTCACTGGTCATGAATCCGTTGATTTTGTTGCTTCTTTGTGCTCTCAAAGCTTGGAAATTCGTGCTTTTTGCAGCTCTGACTCTAGGATTATGCTTTTCAATCTACAAATTATTACCCGAGAGAGAAAAGAAAGATGGTGAAGCATTAAGTAAGAAATCCGAAAGCAACATTGGCTTTGGAAGAGATTTATTCCTAAAGATCGCAATGTTGAAACGATGTAGTTGATGTCAGTAGTATTACTAAATATTTCTCAAGAATAATATAATGTTAGGTAAAAATAACTAATAAAATTATCAAATTCTTATTTAATACTATAAATGAACTCCTCAAAAATCTTATCTTATTGAAGGTCTAATGTTAATATAAAACATTAGTCCTTGTGCACATATATTGCACGTGCAAAAAAATGCACGTACATTGTACTTGTATTTCACTTTTAGGAATAAATTTGGACTAAAGAAGCTACATTTAGTATAAGAGCGGAAGCTGATTAACTTACCTTTTATAGGTGTCGCTTTGATGGCTATCAAGACACCTTATACACACACAAAAAAATAGACAATTCTACCATATTGTGAAGTTTTTTGCACTACAGATTTCTTCTGTGGTGATGCGACAACCTTGCTCCAGAACTGCTTAATCAAAAGCACTCATGCCATTGCTCCAGTAGTATAATACAATTACGACACAAGGGAGAGAATTTGAGAACATAAAACTAAAAAATAAGGCAGGTTACCTATTACTAACAGTTAATGCAATATTTAAAAAAATTATACTATCAATAAATGCAAGTTAAATTGCTGTCTCTTTATGATCACTAATCTAAGTAAGAATCAGCAACTTGCAAGTGAGATTTATTTTTTTTATGTTTTTACACGACTGTATTTTCACTAGTTTAAAAGGTCTCTTTTTTTTTCTTCTTGAATTCAATACCTACCCCCTAATGATAGGGGTGTCTATGGTTCGGTTCGGCCGGTTATTTTATAAAATTGGTATCATACTAATTTTTCGGTTATTCTATTATGTATAACCAAAATTAGACTTTTCGAAACCATTCCAATCATGTCGGTTTCTAATCGGTATCGGTACGGTTCAGTTAATTTTCGGTATTTTTTAAAATATCATATAAAATTCACCAGTAGAAGTAGAATGCAATAATATACGTTCTTTTATAGGACTTAGCAAAACTCTCTAGACATTTTTACTGTTTAAAGAGTGATGAATTAAAAAAAATAAAATATTGCTAGAGTATAGATCCATCAACTATTCTACAACAACGTAAAAGAAACCAAACAAAGGCAAAGAAAATATAAATCACACGAGCGGAAAGATATTAACCAAGTTGGGACTCAAGAATAAAGTATATAGAAGATTAAATATTCAAAAGGATAAATCTAAATTATATGAAAGGAAACATATTCAATACATTGTAGTTTGCTACTCATTATCGCTAGAATACTTTGTGTCTTGCTAATAAAGATACTTGAAATAACTTAGTTTAAGTAGATGTAGCATAATAGGTTTTAGGAATTAGTATTTTGAGTTTAATTACTTGTTAGCTTGTAATAGTTTGCATAATTCCAAGGCCCAAAGAAAAATTTAATGTATTATTATTTTTAAACTTACTAGATAAATATATTTTTCACATGTAGAATTTATTCGGTACGGTTCGGTATTTTTTCGGTTTATTTTTATAAAATAAAAAACCTACCTAATTATCGGTGCAGTTATAGATTTATATAAAAACCTACGGTTTCTTTAAAAAAAACCTAAAAATCGATTCGGTCGGTTTAGTCGGTTTTCGAATATCCATTGACCTACCTAATGATAATTAAATCAAGAAAAGTATAAATGGGTCATCTGTTCACGTCATTGACCTTGTCAAGGGCCATACACAAGTGGCTGTCAACTTAATCAAATAATGAAACTTGCCAAGCAATCTTTACCTAGATGTACATTTTAAATATGCTTTCATCTGCATTTTTGCAGAACCAAGAAATAAACTACTATTGACACTGAAAAATGCAAGGTCTCAAAATCAAGATTACCAAAACTGCAGAGTTAGAACAGCCAACATCAGCTCAAATAGTTGCTTCTATTGATGATCTCTTGCTTGAAATTTTATTACGCCTACCTATAACATCACTTCTTTGCTTCAAAACAGTATCCAAACATTGGCTTTCTCGCATTACTAATCCAAAATTTTCTGTCCTCTGTCACCCAAATCCAAATCCTGCTTTAGGCCTTTTCTTGCCCTCTACTTCTGTTTTAAAACCCAAGTTTGATTATGTCCATTTTGATAGCCAAAATCCAACAAATCCACCATTTAAGAAACTCAAATTTACTAAGGACCCTTTTGGCATTACTATTCTCCAATCATGCAATGGACTATTACTTTGTTGCAGCAACCGAATTCGTCAGCCTATAAATTACTATGTTTACAATCCCACTACAAAGCATTACACAACACTTCCAAAATCACTTCTTGGAACTGAAAATTCCAAGATTCATGGTTTAAGCTTAGCTTTTGACCCTGCCAAGTCTCCTCACTATAGAGTAATTTGCATTCGCGATTCAGAGTTATCTCCTCAGCATTATCAGATTGAAATTTACTCATCTGAAACAGGTCCTTGGAGATTATCAGGCGGTCCATTTATCGCTGATGTTAATTTTAGTACAGGGGTTTATTGGAATGGATCAATTCACTGGATTAGTACTAATGGAAACTCGAATTCTTTATGTTACAATATTGATCTTGAGAGCTTAGGCGTAATGCCAATGCCACATGTGCCCGATAACAACATATCATTAACCACTACCTATTTCGGGGAATCTTGTGATCATTTGCACCTTATACAAATTTCTAATCCACAAATCCAGTTTGATGTATATGAGATGAAACGAGACTATTCGGACTGGTTTGTTAAGTACAAGGTTGATCTTCAACCTTTTGCTACTGCCTTTCCTAAGATGACTAATACATACCTTGATCCTTTTGAAATTGATTATTATAACTTCGTGATATTATCTCTGGTTCGAGGTAGACGAGAAGAGGATGCATTTATGGTACTGGCAATTCCTGGTGATTGTAAGGCGATAAGGTACAATCTTTTAAGCAAGACTTTTCAGAAGCTATGTGATGATGAGGTTGGAGATGAACAAGTTTGTTTTCTTAGTGCAGCTGCTGCTTTTGAGTATATTCAGTCTTTATGTTGTGTTTGAATCAATTGCTAAATTTTCGATACACTATAGGAAATAAGGTCTGTGATGTCTTGTTTGGAGAGAACTAGGAAACAGAAGATATTAGTATATTTTTAAGCGTCTCTTCTAAGGTCGGCGTAAGGTCTGCGTACACTCCACCCTCTCCAGACTCCACTTTGTGAGATTACACTGGATTTGTTGTTGTTGTTGTTGTTAAGCATATCTTCTACTGTTTAAACCAGAGAGATATTTTCAAGTTCCTCTCGATCCTATTGTTGTTGATGCGTGGTTTCTGTTTTCCTACCAAGAGGGAAATTTTCATGCATTTTTCCATACACTTTGTTGATTGGGAAGTATGTTTCCTCCTCTTGCCCTTCTCCGGACTCCACGCATAGCGGGAGCTTAGTGCACCGGCTGCCCTTTTTTCTGATGAGTGGCATTTCAGCTTTAAGGATGTTCAGAAATGAATCTTTGTTTTGTACATATGGAAAAATGAACTTGTTAATCCTAAATTTTGGCTGAACTTTGTATTCACAGAAAAATGCTGGACATTTTGATAGTGTTACATAAGAATACAGACAAACTCGACAACAACAATAACTGCCTCAGTCCCAAGGATACAAACAAACTCATCTATGGAAAAAATGAAAAAATGAAAAAAATGAAATTGACAAGCAAGAAACTATGAACTATTTCCACTCATATTATAGATATTAGTAGCAATTGTTATAAGGCTAGTCACAACTGCTTGAACAATCATGATCACTGCAATGATCTTATCTTTTCGCGAAGATATACCATGGACATCTCTGCCAAACAAGAAATCAATATATTAGCACAAACAAAAGAACGAAAATAACTTCAAATCGCTATAGGAGTAAACACGAGTGAGAGAAAGATAGATACCTGAGGGCAATTGCTCCTGGAAATATGAAAGCAAGGCAAACACCAGTAGTTGATCCCATGAACTGGAAAATGTACCATATAGACGGGATAAAAATGGCCGCTATATATGAGAGGGCTAATAAAACCAAACTAAGAGACACGAATCGTTTGTTGTCAGTTGCCAAAAAAGGCTTCTTAGGGAAAATGAGTTCATCTATATTGGCCCTTAAGGAGAAGTTCAAGAGAGGAAACACCAGCATTAGGTGAAATGCATAGCTCAAACGAACTATGTCGTTTAGCATTGAACTGATTGCTGAAGTACCAGAAGATTTGTCGAAATTTACAAGTATGTCTGGCATGATTGAATCCCCGAATAAAAGGTACCCGAAAATGCCAATTGAAAAATAGATAGTTGCACATAGTACTAATGAAATCTTGACAGCGGACGACATAGCTGCTGGTTTTCCCAACTCAGTTCCAATAGGATGAACTGCATAACAAGTTATAATGTCATATTCATCATTCAAGTTAACGTAAAACTAAACAAGAATCGAAACGAATGTAGGGTTCTTACTTCTTACCATTGAAATGAAATGTAAATGCTGTAACAATGACTGGAACCGCGGTGAAAAGGTTGAAGAAAGATGTTTGATTATCCATCTGAGGTAACATTCTTGGACTTGCTGTTTTCCCTTTTAGGATTGCTATAATTGCCATTACTGAACATATGACAACAAATACAATTGCTAGTAAAACTGCTAATGCTGAACTCAACCACAATGATTCTGCAATCACACGCCGCACATAATACAAAATGTCAGCAATTCTTCACTGATTTGGACACATATATATCGACTAGGACAACGAATTTTATAGAAATTCAACAGCAAAAGGGGTAGTATGTACTGACCGATACGTCGATAGAGGACTAATGGAAGCATAACAAACAAGACAATGAAGAGGATGGCGAAATTACGAGAATTCCACCAATGAATCCCAAACCATTCTTGTAGAACACCAAGATGTTCTCCTTGTCCAGATAGAACATCTCCTGCTCATAGAAAATAACAGAAACTGTTACCAGTTGAATCAATCACTCAATTTCATTCAACTTAATTCCTAAGCATATATTTCAAATTTAGTTATGCATCAGGTAATCATTAGAAAAACCTCCCAAAAAAGGGTAAATCCAAAATCAAGAAATTAGAGAAATCAAGTAATTCATTATGTACTCCCTCCATCCCAGTTCATGTCCTTTTTAGTCAGTTTTTATATTTAGTAACAATTTAACTTCAAACTTTCACTTTTACCTTTAATGAGATGATTTATAGTCACGAATATTTATGTCTTGTTTAGACCACAAGTTTCACATATCTTTCTTACATTCTTAAATTGCATGTCCAATCAAACAACATCGTATAAATTGGGATGGAGGCCGTACTAATTCCATTTGATTTGATTTCAACTAAAAAAGGAAAGAACCAAATAGTTTTTGGCTCTAGAAGTTGATGAAAAGCCAGATATACAACAACACCTTACCCCTAACTCTCGCGAAGGTAGAAAGACTAGACCCTCGGCTAATGAAAAGCCAGATATGACTTGCTTAATTCAGACAAAACATATTGCACACATAAACAACAAAGTTATAGAATCAAGAAGTTAAATTTATGCTTACCAATAATAATAAGGTACATAATCAAGCAACCAAGATTGGTGACCATAACAGCAATTTGCACAGCAACAGAACCAATCTTTCCAAAAGACTCATTCATTAATGCAGCATAAGTTTTCGACTCGCCCGCATATGTAAACCTCAACATGAAATCAACCGATATGTCAACCAACAAAGCAACTATTACAATCAATACAAAAGCTGGAATTACACCTAAGACTTTCATAGTTGCTGGAACGGACATAATTCCAGCACCAATAATACTTGTTGAAACATTAAAAACTGCTCTCAAAATCAGTAGCTGATTTTCCTTAGTATGAGAATTTGTCTTTGGCAATAGAGGAATGTCAGCTCCAGCTTCATTTTTTGCCGGAGCCATTTCAGAGACAATGAATGTAGTTTTCTTTGTTTTCTGTGGTGTTTTTATGTTTCTATATTCTGCTATTTAAAGTACGTAACAATAATTGACTAATTTGGTAAATTTACGAAAAAGGGTATGAGATATTGGTAGGTACAATTATACAAATGAATGATTAGTTATAATCACTATTTTATGGGGGGGTAAAGTTGGAAATATAGTGAGGATGATAGATTTAGTTTAGACATTTTGAGAGGTGCATATGGACGTGGCAATAGCGACCGGTTAGATAGATTAAATGTACGTGGACGCAAATATGGGAGAAATAGGTCTTTTTTTTATAACAGCTAATGGCTCTTGAGGACTAAGGATTGGAAAGATTTAACAAAGTATATAATGATAATGTATTTTAATCCATTATAACAGGTAATTTTAATCTGGTATACAGATAATTTATTTTGCTTTTAAGTTAATAATTATATTTTTTTTTTTTACGGTTGGTCACTACTGTAAGAATCATCCTCTTTTGCGGTTGGAATTGACTCGTGATTGTTATTATACGAATAATTATTTATAGTTAATTTTCTGATAAAATAAAAAATATTTACGCTATTAATGTAGAGAAGTTAAAGTTGGAAGGCCACTTAGAGGACAATAATGAACAAACAAATAACATGATTCGTAGGATTCAATTGCGATCACAAATCACATGGTTAAGCATTATGATTATTACCAAACAAAAAGAATTAGTCAAACAAATATTGAGCACGCCACTAGCTAATCTAGAAAAGTTATAGTCCAATTAAACTTCTTCTACTAACCTTTTGTGTATAGCTAAATTAATGTAGGAAAGTGACTTGTTGAAAGATAATACTCTCTCCTTTTTTAATTAGATAACATATTTCGATCTGCACAAATATTTTAAGATTTGTTTTTTATTATATGGACATGAGAAAAATTGCTGCTTGTAGTAATATTTTTCGTATAATTTTTGAATATCTAAATTTTAATTTTAGAGTACCGAGTTGAAGTAAAATAATTTAGCTTGGCTTTAATATTTAATCAAATTAACTTTTCTTAAGCGAAATGTGTTATCTAAATTGAAAGAAATGGAATATTAATTTGTTTGGCACCATGAACTTGGCAACTTTAGGACGATAATCAACCAAAAAGTCGTAATTCATAGGATTTAGTTGAGGTCACAAATCACGTGCGTCTTCAAGCAATTTGATTTTCAAGCAAAAGAATTAGCCAATTTCAACTAAGCTTCTTAAAAATAATGTCGGATAATGACTTTTTATTTAATAAACGAGAAAGGTAAGAGAAAAAATGTCATGTATAACATTTATCCTATTCTCAGCAAGTCTAAACTAAAGGATGCTTACATGAACGAAATAATCTGGTGATAACCTTAAGATTATAGACTGTAAATTGTTAGTGATGCAAATATTACAAAATTAAAGATCAAAATATCATTTGGTGATGGCTTTATTATAAGCTTGTATAAATAAATTAAAAGATAGCAGAACGTGATATACTCGTTCAAGCAAAAAGCCTTTTACTCTTTAAGTCTCAAATAAATATATATTTTCAAAATCCTAGATAAGATCGATAGCTTTAGAAACTGTTTTTCAATTGAGTTAACTCATTTGAAAGATTCCAGCTGTTCTCAAACTTGTTTTTGTATTGTTACCGTCCATCACTGTAGCTTAATTATTGACATTATTTTCCATAACGAGGACAATTCGTCCAAGTTAAAAAACAATCACATTATAAAACCATGTCACTAGAGGTGGAATCAAGATTTGAAGTTTATAAAATCTAAAATTATCACAGAACTTACGGCTCGTCTTAATTACTGAGTTCGCAATTAAATATTTATATATATTTAGTAATTTTTCTAATATATAGTTTTAAAATAAAATTGACTGGGTACGGCCGCATTGCGGCACTCGTCCGCCTCTGTATGCCACTTAAGAACCATCTTAATTCTATTTTATATGATAGTACTATTTTTTAGTATGTTAATAAAAACATATTTTTATATTTAAAAGTAACTATATATTATTTTTTTTATAATAATCTGTGAATATTACCGTAACAACCAAAAGCTTTACATCCTAAGAGCTTCGAGAGTACTAGGCACATCCCAGTACGTCAAGACCTCAAATAAAACCTGACTAAATACATGGATTCAAGCCAAAAAAGAGACTTGTTGTACAAACTAGCTACACAATCTATGTATCAACATTGGACACTGCCTTGCTCTTCTGGGCTCTGCATGCATTATTATTCTTTCTGTAAGCTCTTTCTTGATTTGACTAATATAAAATTTCATGTTCAAGTTAATTTGTCTGAAAATTTTCCAGTTCCTAGCTTGCCAAGTATGGTAAACCATCACACCTATTATTGTTGATGCTATTTCCTTTCTAAATTGCTTCCAATGCCTCCTTCTAATCCCCTGCAAAGTCTCAGGTATTGCCATATCTGGTAGATTGATACCCGACCACCTTGCTAGTGCTCCTCTCGTGGATTTCACCCAGCTGCAATCTACAAATAGGTGTTGGTGAGACTCTAGCACTCCCAGTTCACACAGGTAGAATCCAACATCTCCTGGGATAGGAATGTGCATCTGTAGAAGTCTCTCCCTGGTTTGCAGCTTTTGTTGGTTTGCTAACCATAGTACAAATCTGTTTCTGGGTAGCATAACTCCACTCCATACCAAATTCATTTCCCAACATCTTGACATATGACCAAGTAATGCATTATAACTGCTTGAGATAGAATAAGAGCCATTTTCAGTCAAAGTGTAGGTATTCCCATTATACCATTGAGCCATGTTGTTTTTTAGTCCATTAATCTTCTTCCAGTACCAGCTACAATCTGCAGGTGGTTGGTGATCCCAGATACTCCTACATGCCTTCATATAAATAACATGCACCCACCTCACTCACAACACTTCATTATTTGTCACTAGTTGCCATAACATTTTTCCTACAAATGTCACATTCCATAGTTTGCATCCCTTGTTATTTAAACCTCCACACTTCTTAGGTCTACATATTTATTAAGTCCCAAGCTACCAATACCATTTTCCTATGCCCTTCAGTGCTACCCCATAGGTACTCCCTGCATTTCCTATTTACTTACTTGATGACACTTTGTGGAAGTATGAAGACAGCTCCCTAAAAATTATACACTACAAAGAGTTTATAACTTGTAGCCTACCAACATAAGAAAGCTGTTTAGAATAAACATAATTGATTTTCTTTGTAATCTTCTCCACTAATTGATGGCATTCAACTTTACTCTACTTCTTTGTTGTTAGAGGTAACCCCAGATACCTCATAGATAAAGTGCCAGCTGAGAAACCTGTGTTACTCAGTATTATCTGATTTAGTTCATCATCCATTCCTGCTAGGAAGATATTAGAATTTTTCATATTAGCCACCAATCCTGAGACTTCACTAAAGCGATTCACAGCTTCTATCATCCTGTGAATGGACTGGAGGTTGCCTTTGCAAAACAATATCAAGTCATCTGCAAATATGGGATGAGTAAGATTAGTAATCGTTCAAATAGGGTGATACTGGAAATTTGGAAGATCACTCATTTTGTTCAGCACTCTAGTTAGGTACTCCATGACTAGAACAAATACCAATGGGGATATGAGATCTCCTTGTCTAAGACCGCTCTTCCTCTCAAAATAGCCAAAACCACCAACATTCACTTTTACTGTAAATGTAGTACATGTAACACACACCATGATCAAGTGTATAAATGGCATAGGAAGAACATAGCCTTTAAGCACTTCCTCCATTAATTCTCATCTAACTATATTATAAGCTTTCTTTAGATCAATTTACATCAAGCACCTTGGGGTAGTCTTCCTGTTATAATGTCTTAAAATGTCATGACATATGAGTACATTGTGAATTAGAGATCTTCCTTCTATGAAAGTTGCTTGGTTATCTGCTATAATCATTGGAATGACTTTTCTTAATCTCTTGCAAATAATCTTAGAAATACACTTGTAAATAATATTGCAGCATGAAATAAGCCTGAATTGGCTAGCCTGTAGGGGATTATCAACTTTTGAAATAAGAGCAATGATTGTAGGATTTATTTGTGCAAGTAATTTTCCATTCTCAAGGAATTCCAGAACTGCAGTAGTCACCTCATCACCAATAATTGACCATGAATCTTTATAGAAATCACTCCCATAGCCATCTGGTCCAGGACTCTTTGTCTTTGGCAAAAGCCTACCTATCTGCATCAGCTGTTATAACAATGTTATTTAAATGCCTTCTATTTAGATCTTTAAGTTTATGCTTCAATAATTTTAACTTCTTGACTAATCTGAACATGTTGCACCCTAGTACTTTCTGTTCCCACCCCCTCATTTACTACATCTAGAAAGTTAGGATGAGTAGCCCATACATTACAATATTTGAAGGCACTCCTAAGTGCAATTGCAGATGATAGCTTGAGCGATCACTGATCCCTTCTTCTAGGTATTGAGCCGTAAAGTTTTTCATAGAATTGAGCCAGTCAGTGTTCATAAATACCCAGTCAATCTTTGATAAGATCCTACTATCACCATATCTGTCATTCCATGTATATCTGCTACCACTTGTTGGTAACTCAACCAAATCACATTGTTTTTATACACGTATGAAACTTTGCTATTTCAGCCATAGTTATAGGAATCCCCCACTCTATCTTCAGTGTGCAAGACAGAGTTGAAGTCTCCCATAACAATCCATGGACTCCCTATTCTCCTGCTCACTACTTCTAAATAACTCCATAAGCTTCTTCTATCTTCTTTTGTATTAAAAGCATACACTACCATCATCATAAATATAACTTGCAGGTTGTTGTGAGTGACCTGACAAGTGACTGCTTGTGCATTCACAGATAAAAGGTTCATTTTGAAACAATCTTGTCTCCAGGCCAGCCATATTCTCCCATTATAGTGCTCACTCAAATTTGTTATATAAACCCACCCATCAAATAGCTTGCTAGCCACTTGGTCAATTTTCTCAACCTTTATTTTTGTCTCCAACATACCTATTAATCCTATCTCTTCTTTATTACAAAGGAATTTCACCTCCTTTCGTTTGTTAGGGGTATTCATACCCCTAACATTCCCACATAAAATGTTATCCATGACCACTGGGGGTGGTACTTTTCCTCCCACATTTCTAACAGATTTGGTTGCACTACTCATTGATTACATTACCATTCACTATCTCCAAAACTTGGAAATTATTTTGATCTCTCTTATCTCCTACTCTATTTCCTTGTTGTGTCTGTCGATTTGTTAGTCTTGTAACATTTAAAGGAGTCATCCATCCTGCATTGTCATGCATAGGCTGAGTGATTGTAACTGGCTATCCTATTGCATTGTTCTTTCCTGTCATTTGCCTACTCTGTGCTCCTGCCTCCTTATCATTCTCTTTAACCACTTGTTCTGCTCCTATATCACCCTTTCTTCCATTTGTATCATATGGTGCTTTGGTACCAGCCGATCGCTGTTGTTTCCTTACTCTGCATATTTGGTCATCATGGCCATATTTCTTGCACACTTTACACAAAATTGGCTTCCAATTGTATTGCACGTTTTGTTCTATAAGCATCCCTTTCTCATTCTTAAATAATATTTTGTTAGGCAACTGAGTATCCATCTGAACCTCCACTAGAAGTCGTGCAAAGCTCAACCCCACTTTCCTTTCTGTGTTGTTGTCTACCATCAATGGTCTTCCTATTAAGCTCCCAATTTTTCTTAGGCATTTAGGACTCTACCACTTGAAGTCCAGCTCAGGCAATTTAACCCATATAGGGATTGTATACAACCCTTATCTTGTGAATTCCATGTATGCATGTCAAGCTTTCACAATAACATGTTTGTTGTCAAAGTGTGATACTCCCCATTGTAACACCTCATTCTTCCCTATCTCTGAATCAAACCTCGCTAAAACAATCCCATTCTTCAACATAGACACCTTATTTATACCATGTTTACCCTAGAGTCTACGCATATAGCCATTAACCACTGAGAATGGCAGGTGAGCTCCCAGAACACAACACACAATGGCTATTTTTTAGTACTTTATCTTAGAGCTTATGTCCTCTACTTCAATTTCACAAATAGGTGCTGCTTCATGTATTTTATGTTCTACATATTTGAGTTTGAATCCAGCATTTGTTACCTTGGTAACATCAAAGTTGTCCCAAATGGAACCCTTAGTATTCAACTCTAGCGAAGCTTCAACTTAATCAGCCCACGACATTTTTCCTTGACCAACCCCAGAATTCAATACCTCCTTCCATTGTTGTGGCGTAGATGAAGTTCCTTCCCACACTTCCCTGACATGTGATCCTAATTGATAGACAATTGGTGCTATATCTTCGATTTCCCCTTGTTCGATCAATTCATCTATGCATGGTATTGTTCTATTGGTTTTCACCTCCTCGAATTGCTCTGTTGGAATTTCACTTCCTTTCAGTCGGTCATCCTTCTTGCTTTGATGATGCGCACCCAATGCGATGGTCTCCTGTGCCATTATTGCCTTATGCGAGGGATTCCGAGCTCTCTTCCCCATGGCGGCGCACATTATGCTAACATGCGCTGAGAGAGAAAACGAAGGCCTCTAATTCAAAATATTAATGAGTATTTTTTTATTTTATTGTTAATGATATACTTTATTGTTAATGATATATACTTTTATAATTACAATAATATTATAAAATACTTAAAATCATAAGTTTATAATCCGTATTTTATCAATTACGGTCATTCTGCCACATAAAATAAAACGAATGGAGTAATAACATTTGCGAGTCCCGAATAATTGGACTCTAGTTCTAGTTTTAAGCCCAATTAAAGGATACGGGCCCTGACAAAAGTCAAGGCCTGTTATTTGAAAAATCAACTCCCTCACCTTTCCACCCCTTATTTCTTCCTCTTTTTTTCTAATTTCAGAATCCTTTTCTGCTAAGCTAAAAAAAAAAAAGAAAACCACCAAAAAAAGAACTAGAAAAAGAAAATGGGGGATCAGATAGCAAGAGGAGAAGAATTCGAGAAAAAAGCAGAGAAAAAACTAAGCGGTTGGGGACTTTTCGGTTCCAAACACGATGACGCTGCTGATTTGTTCGATAAAGCTGCTAATTGTTTCAAACTCGCTAAATCATGTTAGTTTTTTTTAGTATTTTATTACTAATAATTATCCTTTGGATCATCCATTTCAGTATTGTAGTGGTTAACTTTGATTTTTCGCTTTTTAGAATTATATTTTTTGATCAATTGCTGGTGTCATTTGCTTCTTTTTTTTTTACCGACGAAATATGTTAAGTTTTTTTTTAAAATTTTCTAATTCGAGCTGATTAAGAATGCTTATTTTAGAATTTGTGAATACGATATTCTGATATTATTTTTTAAATGAATTGTTGTTATTCTCTTGCGGATAATCGTTATGTCAAAGTAATTGTTTGTCACTTGTATTCAAATTATGACTAAAACCAGCAAAACTTTGTACTTTCCAATCTGATTTTGTTCTTAGGCTTTCATTGTAATTTTTATCCATTATCGGATACTTTGTTGTTTGATAGGCATCTAGATTTTTTATCTTTTTTTGGAAAGAATTTAAATTTATACACTGGCGGTGTAAAATATATTTGTGTACAATCTGCTATAACAGGTTAAATAACATAGATGGTGTAAAAAAATTCACTAAAATGTCAGTGTATATAACCTTAATTCTTAAAAAAAAAATGTTTGTTGTTTAATTCTACTTGATTCAAAATGCTTATGTTCGTATTTGTGAAGAGAAGGGCAGTTGTATTACTTTCTGAATCTTCTGATGACTGGCATATGGTTCATTTATGGAGAATAATTTACTGGGCAGTTGTTTATCATATTTTAGACGTGCTACTACCATTGAGTGAGTGAACTATTACTTGTGATAATTCACTGGTAGTTTCATGTTTGCACTATCACCTGATTTATCTATTTGCTTTATGCAAGTCACTGAATTGATACCCGAAAATCTAAGAAAGGATATTCTATAGTTATCTTGTATAAGATGGACATCGATTTGTTTGATAGTGGAAAAACCTGAAAGAATATAATGTAAGCAAGGTCTACGATTTTTATAGAATCCTTAGTTTTAGAGAATTCCCAATTGTCTTTTCGATAGTGGAACTGAACGGGCATAAGTGAGGCAGAATGGATATAGAGGATTCATATAGTCGCCCCCAACTTGGGATTGAACCATAGTAGTAGTAGTAGTAGTAGTTGTTGTTGTTGTAGGATCTGTTAGAGAAGGCTTAATGTTTCGTAAAGTAGATCATTTATATGGTATGATGAAAAACTGCATATTAATCTTGGATTGTTGGTCTTTCAGGGGATCAAGCTGGAGCAGTATATGTCAAAGTAGCGAATTGTTATCTGAAGGTAAGTTTTCGATCCTCTCGTAGTGACCTTTCTATATCTGATGCCTTTCCCTTTAATTTTTCCTACAAAAATTATATTCTTCAATTACTTCTTATTCTTATCTTATCAGTTGGATAGCAAACATGAGGCTGCTGGTGCTTATGCTAATGCTGCTCATTGCTACAAGAAGACAAATACGAGAGGTTGTGTGTTGCCTTCATGTTCTTCAATCCAATTCTTTTATGTTGTGGAATGTCTTATGTGCTCCAAACTGATATGTGCCAACATCTTTGGACATATGTCCATTATTCATTTCAGGGCCATGTTCTATGTAATCATCACATCGAATTCATTTTTTCATTAGTCAAGTTTCACTTTTGCTGAACAAAAGAACTATTTATGATATATCTCTTGCAGAGGCAATATCATGTCTAGAGCAGGCAGTACACATGTTTCTGGACATTGGAAGGCTAAATATGTCTGCAAGATATTACAAGGTACAGATATATTATCTGTGATAATCCAGATGTGCTCTTTGTCTTTGATGTTTCCTATAACTGTATTGTGTGCTTGGTCAAAATTCTTTTATAGAGTAAGGTCCGCTTTGGTATATGTTATGCTTAGTCTCTTCAATTTGCGTTGCAATTTAACTTTGATATTATCAAGAATGTGGTCCGGCCCTTATCCGTACCTGCGCATAGTAGGAGCTTAGTGCACCAGGGCCCAGACTGCTTTTTTAAGAAGTGATATGTGACTGTCTAATGTGGTACATGACTGTCCGGTTTCATTGAAATGATTCTAGACTTCGTGCACAGTTAATTGGAGTGTATCTTTGGCAGCTTGATTGCATTTGAAAGATACATAATGATTCTGCTGTGTCCAGGAAATTGCTGAATTATATGAACAAGAGCAAAATTTGGAGCAGGCTATCATTTACTATGAGAAAGCTGCTGATCTTTTCCAAAGTGAGGATGTAACAACATCTGCAAATCAGTGCAAGCAGAAAATTGCACAATTCTCTGCTGAACTAGAAAAGTAAGAATCTTTTTCTGAATTAGTAATACAGTTTTTCTACAGAAAGAATAATTGTGTCTGGAAATTGCAAATTTATTGCTGCATATGGAAATATTGACACAGTTAAAGACAAAGACAACAGGTTAAAAAGGTACTTAGAAACTGCAAGAGGAAATTTCTCTCAGAACAATTCCTTGGTTATCTGGATTTGATGCTAAGCTTCCCTGTATATCTTGCATTCTTTTCTGTGGAATCACATTGAATTCTATCCTAGTCTCTTGGAGTACTGGTGCAATAAATCTTCTATGTGGATTGAAAAAAATTAAAAAAGGAAAAGATATAAAAGGAGTCAAAACCAATAATTAGGAAAAGAAATCACTTAAACTAAGAGTAGACATGTGTATTAAATGCCATGTTAAAAGCGCCGAGCACCTTATAAATGTTAATAAACTAATTTTCACGTCTAATTGCCCAATATGTAATAATTGAAGTTCTGCATTATAAAAGAAAACTTAACATTTAGCATTTGTCACCCAGATATCAAAGAGCAATTGAGATCTTTGAGGAGATAGCACGGCACTCTGTCAACAACAACTTGTTGAAGTATGGAGTTAGAGGGCATCTTCTAAATGCTGGTATTTGCCAACTTTGTAAAGGTGATGTTGTTGCAATAAACAATGCATTGGAGCGATATCAGGTACATTGTTGTTCTTGTCAAACATCTAAGATTTCAATTCGACATGATAAGTAAATATTGCATCCTGATTTGCAGGAACTGGATCCAACATTTTCAGGGACACGCGAGTGCAAGTTGCTAGTGGTATGCCTTAGCTTGTATTAACTCAAGCATGCGAGTTCTTTTGTCTTGCTCCCTTAACCGTCTCTTTTGAACAACTTTGCTTGCTTTATCTGTGGATATAGTAAGTATATTCCATATCAAATATGTGAATTGTCAAGAATTTATCCAAAATATAAATTGTCAGCTTTAAGGTGGTTAGTCTGAAACTTAAAAACAGTGTGTAATGCAGACAGGTGAAATGTAGTTTGGGAATGAATTACCAGGACACAAAACAGAGTTTCATGCGCTGGTTGACATGTGTCTGATCTTCCATTACTCTTCTACTAGAGGCATAAAATTTGCACATTTATTCATTTGTCATGTCTATGTAAGGTAAACCGATGTGATGTATGAAAGTGCAGATATTAACGACATATTGGTATACGGGGTTTTGTGACAAATTGGACAAACGTCAATGTTATATTATTAAATTAAAGAAAACTATCAAAGTCAGAGGAAATTGAATTGACTGTAGAAATGATTTCTTAGGGACATAGGCACAATGCTTTCTAACCAAAATAGCTACTAATATGATGAACCATCAAAGTAACTGTATTCTCTCATTTGAGGGCATAGTTATTGCTTTCAGAACTCAGAATCATTATATGCTTCCTGAATTTGATAATATAGAATTAATTTGGGAGATTTCTTTTACAATTACAGGATTTGGCAGCTGCTATTGACGAGGAAGATGTTGCTAAGTTTACTGGTTCTGTCAAGGAATATGATAGCATGACAAAGCTGGTATATTTTAGTTGTCTCCACTTCCTTGCCTACAAAATGAAATAGAAGTGTTTAGATGTTACCAACTGCTGATAGTTATACATCGTGAGGTTACTTCTTTCTGGTTTTCGATACACACACACACACACACACACACACACACTTGAACATCATCATCAGATCTTTGCTCTACATAGCAGAAATGTTACTAGGAGGTTTTTCTTTTCTCTAGCATTTTGTAAGGTAATGAACTCCATTTGTGTGCCATTATGAGATTGCTGTGTAGGTTCTATAAATGACAGAAGTAGATACATCTCAGGATTTATCGATGTTGCAGTTAACCTTCAGGCATTCTCTACATATATTGGTGTTGGAACTTAAATGCATAACTGGACATATGTAAATGAATGTAACATGTAGTAAAACTGGTCACACCTTTGGCAGTTCATTAAGTACTTCTATTTGATAGTGCCAGTCCCAAGCAACTAAATTAAAGAAAGAATCCTTTTGTTTATCTGGATATTTTAGAATGTATACTATCTACTGGTAGTTCTCACATTTCACTTATCTAAGTGAAATGGGAAGTTCTTACTTGGTTGGTTCAATCAACCTTAATGCATTTTGTTATGCTTTCTTTTTGATTGTTCATCGCAATACTTATGTCGTCTCTATCGTCATTTTTCCTCACTTTACAGGATGCTTTGAGGACGACACTTCTTCTCAGAGTGAAGGAAGCATTGAAGGCGAAGGAGCTCGAGGAAGATGACCTTACTTAAATTGATCTTCTCTGAGATTGGTTGTAAATTGCATTGCTTATGATGCCAATTTGTTTCTACTGGTTGATGGTTTCTTATCATGCTACTTATACATCTCATATTGTATTGGTTGAGTATGACTATCAAATTGAGTTCGACTACCAACAACGTTTTAGCCTGGTAGTCGATATTGATGGATTGCATAGAGTTCTTTGTTTAATTTCATATAAAAAATGCATAGTTTTGTCTATGTTGGTTGAGTTTGACTGCCAAATTCAGAGGCAAAACAAGTTTCCAGATAGTAATATTGTTACTGGGAGATTGGATAGAGGAGAATTCGGAATCTAGAGTTAGTGGAGAATAAATAAATCTATTTACATTTAAAAATTTCTAAGGATCTATATACATACTTCAAGGTGGAAGTAATAAATTCAGTTGAATTCACAAACATATTTACACATGAACACAAAACCTTTTTATATTACGTGCATAGTCAGATGAGATGAAAAGTGAGTTGCAACATTTTTTTTTTGGTAAATAAAGCAAACTTTTATTACCACTGAGAATTCTGTACAAGCAAAAGCACCAAAACAGTCTGACTATTGGACATAGCCAATATTAGTACTAGGGGAACATGTACCGGGTTGGTTCGGTTGGTTTTTCGGATTTTTTGTTACTTAAATATTATTTTAATCTTACTTTGTTAAATTTTTGATAAGTAAATATATATTTAGTAAAAATATAAAAAATTGACAAACATATTATCTATTAAAATATTTTTATGGGAGAATTTTCTTAGTAACACATAATAGTTATTTTTTTAGTCGCATGACAATAATGTTTTGTTGATGTACACATTCAAGGTTAACCAAATTTAGTAATTAAACATAAAAATCAATATGATACCTAAATAATAATAATCACTTCACATTCGAAAAAGATATAAGAATTTAATAGATCTTAACATATGATGTGAATATGGAAGAATAAATAGATTGACGCACACTTGATGAGAAAGTGATCATACAACCTATTATTTAAGATTAATAAATATGGAGCACTTCATATACTATTAAATATTATATCCCGCAAGAGAATCCCAAATATTTCTAGACATTTTTAAAAGAAAATTCTATATAAAATCTTAAAAGTATATACAAAAAGTATATATTTATATGTCGGTTTGATTCGTTTTTTTTTACTCAATACCAAACCAAATCAAACCAAACTTAGTCGGATTTTTTAATCGGTTTGGTTTTACTTTTCGGTTTGGTGCGATTTTCCGGTTCGGTTTGTACACCCCTAATCAGTACACCTCTAACTTCTCGTACCAAACCAGAAAATTATGTCTTCATGTGATAATATTCCACGAAAAATAAATAAATAAAGAAGTAAATAAAATTTTCTAATTTGGAAAAGACAATAAAATAAGTAAAAGACAGTATGCAGGCAGAGGCAGACCCATGTGTAATGGTGAGTGGTCACCGGATCCCGTAAACTTCGGCCGAAGCCCTATATATATATTTGTGTATATCTTGAAAATAATTAATTTAAAACAGTTGGTACCCTAAACACCAAAAACCTTTAGGAGGCACTGGTTGAGCAGAATAATGTGTCCCTGTCGCATAAAAATTCTGGGTCCGCCTCTACATAAATGCCTAGCTTTCCAGGATGTGCATTCCTGAATATTAAGGACGGGATCCTATCCTATTCTCGAATCCTCTGCTAAGCTCTAACCTGTCCAAGTAAACTCCTTAGTGGAACCCTCCCCTCAGGGGAGACAAGGGAGCTCTAACCTCCTTTCCATAAAAAATTTAAACTGTTTTTCGATTTGTGCTTGTCATTCTTACGCATGGACTATGTAAATCTTCTCTGTACCTATTACTGATAATACGTAATAGTGTCAAAAAAAATAATAATTAACAAAGAGTGTTTGATACGAATGGAATTTTTTAATTTTTTTATGTTTGGTTGACTTAAATATTTTAAAAATTATTTTCTTAATGAAGTTATTTTACTCCAATTTTAGCAAAATTACTTACCAACCAAGAGTAGGAAATAAATATTTCTCAAAATTTTATTGAAAACACTCCTAACCCCAACCCCCACCTCCCAATTCACCCCCTTGCCACTCCATCCCCGGCCGCCAACCCCTTGACCAACCACCTCGCCCATCCCCGCCCTCGTATGCCATCCACCTTGGCCCACCCATAGACCCCGACCCTCGACCCGTGAAAAATACTAAAAAATAAGTAAGAAAATTATTTATTTTCCAAAAAAATATTTTCAGATCAAACATACCCAAAATATTTGCTCCTCCCTGTTTTTTAAATTTCCCACAGCATTACATTTCCAACCAAAGGCTGTGAATATTTTACGGGGTTAAGAATTTAGTCCCTTTGTTTTTGCTTCTAACAAAAATGATAGTACGAATCTTTAAACCTCTCCTTTTTATTCACAATGCCAAATTCTTGAATTTCTCTGTCAATGTGGGGGTAATCAGGCCTAGCCAAGGTCAACAACATCAATGGCAACAGGGCAGACAACCCCAAAAGGGGAATTACCAGGTGGAATTGGAAATTGTTATGCTGAAATACCTCTTCATTCACCTGGATTATGGGGTTTACCAGATTCTCATGATTTCCTTATTTTCACTTTGCCTAGGCTTCTTTTACAATTAGCCATCATTTTTCTCCTTACTCAATCCCTCCATTTGGTCCTTAAACGGATCCGTCTGCCCCGCCTTATCTCTGAGATTTTGGTACTTTCCCTTTTCTTTGTTAATCATTCTTGCGGGAATGTACTGGGTTTGTTGTTGTTGTTGTTGTTTGTTAATCATTCTCGTCGGATTATACTGGGTTTGTTGTTGTTCTTTGTTAATCATTCTGCCATTTTATTGATAATAATGTTACATGTTATTTTATAACGGTGGTGCCGGGCCAGCTTACGTTCATGTCAAGACAAGAGCAAAAGAAATCACTTAGAGATTTTTCGTGATAATGTTACATGTTCTTCTCATTCAAGGTCTTCTTCATATTAAAAAATGGAAGAAAAAAAAAGACTTCGATAAAAAGTTTGAGAATATAATGTTACATGTTTTTAAAACGGTGGCGTCCAAACCAGCTTGGATGCACGCACTGGTTATCTTGTAACCTCCCACAAGTAGAGGTAGAATTAGGATCGGAGCTAGGTGAAGGAAGGGATTCCATTGAATTTTCTTCGTCGAAAAATTATATTGCATAAATAGGATAAAAATGATTTTTTGACTATATATAAGCTATAGAATTCCCTTGACATAAAGGAATACTCTAGTGTAGTAGTAAAGTTGCGTTATGTCACAAATTTAAGTCCCAAATATGACATTCTAGAGTTTTTTTTGAATCCTCTTGTATAAATTCCTGACTACGCCATTGGATTTTGTGGGTAACTCTGCTTACCAAAATTTAGATAGACAGAAAGTTTTTTGTGATAATGTTACATGTTCTTCTCATTCAAGATCTTCATTCATATAAATAAATGGAAAAAAAATTGAAGCTCTTGATAGGAAGTTTGAGTACATAGTTTCAGGATAAAAGTATGAAGAAAATATGGGGTGTTTGTAATATTAGAATTGGGAGTATGTTGCAATTTTATTCAATGATAGAAAGTGGTGGTTCTACAAACTACCAAACTGTATTTCCTTTATGTTTGGTTTTAACTCCAGCTTTGATGGTATTGTCATTCACTTACAGGCAGGTATCATACTTGGTCCAACAATGCTTGGAAAAATCCCAGACTTTACGGAGACATTATTCCCACAACCAGGAGAAATTTTCATAGATTTAATGTCAAAAATTGGTTATATATTTTTTATCTTCTTAAGTGGAGTGAAGATGGACGCAAAAATGGTGTTGAGAAGTGGCTCAAGAGCGTGGACAGTAGGATTGCTTGCTGTTATTCTACCGGTGGCCTCTTTTGCGAGCTTGTATTTTGGATATTTTTCACTAGATGAAAACATGCATAGATACCGAAAACCAGCCACTCAAAGTATTTTCTTGATTCAGAGTTTGATTGCATTTCCTGTGGTTGCTTCTCTCCTTGTTGACCTGAAAATCATGAATTCTGAGCTTGGTCGTCTTGCTCTTGCATCAACTTTGATCAGTGACCTATTTAGTAATCTGGGGTTGACTATCTTCTCTACTCTTAGAATTGGAGTGTCGGCAGAGATTCCTATGGTTATCTTTGTCCAGTCTTTTGTTCTACTTGTTGGCATAATCTTGCTTATCGTGTTTACTGTCCGACCGCTTTCACTTTGGATCATCAAAAGGACACCAGAAGGCAGGCCGGTTAATTCTGTTTACATAGTTTGTGCATCTGTCACAGTCATGTTAGCCGTGATTCTTACGGATAACGCAGGGCTTAATTACCAATATGGTCCTTTTATTCTCGGTCTTGTTATACCAGATGGTCCACCTCTCGGATCAACATTAGTCGAGAAGTTAGAGACCATGGTATCTGGTATGCTTGCACCCCTTCTAGTAACTTATTGTGGTATGAAAGTAAATCTGGTCGATTTGTACGATCTCACGTTCCTGTACTGGGTATGGGTTATGGTGTTCTTTTGTCTTACGGTAAAGTACGCGTCAGTTTTCCTTCCGGCATTGGCGTGCAAGGTTCCCCCAAAAGATGCTGCTGCTCTTGCCTTTATCATGAGCACACAAGGTGTTATCCAGATGTCTTTTTACTTTAACAACATTATTAATCAGGTATTTACTTATCCTTTCAATATCTTAATATTGGTGTTGCATAAATGTTGAAGGGGAGACTTGGCGTAACTGGTAAAGTTGCTGATATGTGACTAGGAGATCACGGGTTCGAGCCGTGAAAACAACCTCTTCTAGAAATGCAGGGTAAGGCTACGTACAATAGACCCTTGTGGTCTGGCCCGTTTCCGGACCCCGCGCATAGCGGGAGCTTAGTGCACCGGGCTGCCCTTTTTTGCCGTTGCATAATTGCATTTTGAGGTTGTGTTGCTGAGCCTGCAGTACAACCAGCCAAATTGATTTTGAACGGTAAAGTATAACTGTTTTTTCCTGGAATGTTATTAGCTTGAATAGTGTTTCTTTATGTGGGCACATTTGTACAATTTTAGCTTTCTTAATCCATGAAATGCTGTTCTGTGTCAACCTAGGACGACGTTTCTTGAACAGACGTTCCAGTTTAATATCTACGTGCTATTTGCATAAAGTCAAGCACAGGGGCGGAGCCATAACCCTGTGTACGGGTTTGGCTGAACCCAGTAGCTTTGGTCCATACCCTGTAATTTTATTTAAAAAATTCATTTAATATGTCTAAATAATTTATTCAGAACCCTGTAAGCTATTTTTTTCTAGAATCCAGAACCCATAAACTTAAAATCGTAGCTCCGCCTCTGGTCAAGCATACAAGCAAGTTGTTTTAACCATTTAGTTTGAATGCAGTAGTTTGGAGCTTCTTAAATTCATTGATGAGCAACGGCGTGCTTATAGCTGATTACCTTCGAATTTAAACGATGTCCCTTTTCTTTTGTGGGAGGTGTTGGTTCTGTATTATTGTTGTCGACACTGTATTTATTTATTGTCAACATGTGAATGTTGGAATGTGATGGAAATGCTCCTAATGAAAAGGAAACCATAGTTAGTCATTCCTAAAATGTGCTAATAACCATTTTCAACCAGAGTTTTAATTCTGTTTTCTCTTCCCCTTGTATTGAAACGCAGACATTTGATGGAGAAACCTTTTCCATGCTAACTGCATCGGTACTACTCATAGCTGCACTCTCGCATTTCTGTGTTGGGTCGCTGTATGATCATACAAGGATATATGCCGGCTATCAGAAAAGAGACATCCAACATGCTTCAAACAATTCTGAATTGCGCTTGCTTTTATGTACTCATCGATTTGATGATGCTGTAGCTATCCGTAAGGTCTTAGATGCTTCTTTTCCATGCAAAGAAAGTCCTTTATCTGTGTATGCACTACACCTTGTCGAACTTGCTGGTCGGGCATCCCCAGTTCTAATTGATCACCAACTTGGCCAAAAGAATGTTTCTGGCATTTCTCGGTCACAAAAGATTGTGGATGTTTTTCTATCATTTGAACAGCAGTACCTTGGATCTGCTAGTACTCATTTCTTTACCTCAATGTCACTGCCAAGGTTCATGCATCAGGACATTTGCTCGCTTGCATTCGACAAGTTAGCGTCGATGATCATACTCCCGTTTCACAGGAAATGGAATCACCAGGGAAAGATTATCTTGGACAGCAGCAATATAAGGACAATCAACAATAATGTATTGGACATGGCTCCTTGTTCTGTAGGTATACTAATTGACCGTCAGAAAATCAAGCGTCTAACGAGTCAATCAAGTCAATCAACGATGTATGATGTAGCTGTGGTTTTCATTGGAGGCAATGATGATCGTGAGGCATTAGCTTATGCTAGACGGATGTCAAAATCGCCAGAAATTCACTTGACTGTCGTTAGATTCGTGTCATGGGACATCGACATACGTGAAAACGACTGGGATGCTGTACTTGATGCTGAGTTATTAAAGGAGGTACGTGTTCTAGGTCAAAACCAAGATAATATTGTGTATAGAGAGGAAAGAGTTAAAGATGGAGCTGAAACAGCTTTGATTATACATGCTATGGAAGAAGCCTTTGATCTTATAATGGTTGGAAGGCGTCATCGCGACGATCTGCAACAATTATTAGGACTTAATGAATGGAATGATTTACCAGAACTTGGACCAGTTGGTGATATGCTTGCTGCTGCAGAGATAAATAGACCAGTTTCAGTATTGGTGGTGCAGCAACAAATTGTTAAGAACAAATGAGAAAGTGAACCCCTTATAGAGAAGCAAATTGACCATATAATATACAGTAAAACCTCTCTATAACAGTCTCATTTGTTCCAGATTTTTTTGGCTGTTATATAGAACAAATATTATAATATAACATGAAAATTGATTTTAAAAAACTTGACTTTTATAGTGAACGACTGTTATATAACGATACTGTTATAGAGAGGTCTGACTGTATGTAAATGGTTCCCCAGATCAAGCAAATTATGCCTTGATGTAGATTTCCTTGTGCATTTATGGTAATACCATGTCTATATGTAAATTAACATTTAAATTTTCATGGCATATAACAGCACACATCTCTCAACCAGCTGCTCTACTTTCATAATTCCTTAGTTTAATTTGCAGGCATGATGATAGAGAGAGGACTAATGAACTTTTCCATGTGCCCTCAGAATAGATTTATAATAAAGAAAAACAGACACTACAAAAAAAAATGGAATTAACTACGAATTTCGTCACTAATCTGTCGTTAAATTGTTGTAGGTAACAAAATTTTGTGATGATCTGTTGCTAAATAGGATTAGCGACGGATTTTTCTGTTCAACTATAAAACTTGTCCGTCGCTAATTCCTATTTTTTTTTTTAGTAGTGTGAGAATTTCGAACTTGATATCTAAAGAATTTTCTTTAATATATCATAGTGTTGGTTTGCAAAATAAATACAACATTTCACTTTGTAATCTCAAATTCCTCTCCAATCAGCCAAATTAATATTAAAAGACTATAATTTATTAGGAAAATTGACATTTGATTTGTAAATTGTTCTTGATTGCCAATCGACAGGAATGATATTATTAGCTTTAATTTGATGCTTATACTCTGAAGTTAACCTAAGTGAAAAGGGAGGTTTTTGTGTGTTTGGATTAATATGAGCAGACCAAATTGCACCAAACATTTGTTGCATTGGAAGGATATCCGAAAATTTTCGGTTATTACTTTAGTTTTAATAGGTGTTTGTCCGAAAATTTTCTACCATATTTGAATTTTGTTTTGAAGGATTGACAAATATTTACACTGTTTTTACTTTTTTCCTAAAAGGTATATATTGCAAATTTGACTAATTCTTTTTTGGAGGAAAAAAGATTTGAATTACTACAAATGGAGGATCATTTCTTCTTATTTTACAACATTCACAATGTAGCCCTTAAAATTCTAGTTTAGGGGAAGAAAATAAACCTCTTTGAGAGTGGATTTTGTGTTGTAAATTTTTGATATTTTTGCACTCCCTTTTATATTAGTTCATATGTAGGTCAATTAGTCAAGATTAACTTCTACATAACACCTGATAATTTCACTGGCGAGCCAGAATTTTTTTTTTTTGGGGGAGGGGGAGGGAGGGGAGGTCAAAATATATATAAAGAAGTAAGCCCACGAAGAAGTCAATGGAAGTCAATATGTATACATATATACATACATACATACATATATATATATAGAATACATGTGGTGCGCGTCAGATCTTTCGATCCCAACAATTTTCTAAGTAATCATATTAGATTTGTTGTAAAGAGTTATGTGTAGATCACTTAATTTGATGATGTAAGAAGCTTATATACTGGCAATGCATAATCTTAAATTCCTAGAAATATTAATATTTTAGTTTGTTGTGAATACTCACCTTTTGTAGGAACGCAAATTCATCTGTGAGAGAGACTCTTATTGGCTTCCTTGAGCAATGTGGACTCTGGTTGCATAACACCTAAAAAAGAATTCTACTCATACAAACATGTTATATAGTACATTTATTCTCTAAATTTTAATAATTTCAACTATGCATTTTCTATTTTCTTTTTGCAATTTCTTTGTCTCTCATTTTTCAAGTAGTACTAGTGGATATAAATTTATTAGACGTTGTGGATTTTGAATTAATTATAGAGTGAGTTCTGAAATATTGTATATTTAACTCCATGAATACTTGTTTTTGTGTGCGCGCATATATATATATATATATATATATATATATATATATATATATATATATATATATATGATTTGACTTTAAAATACTATTATGTCGAACCAATTTAAATAAAAGTTAAGAGTAATGCTCACACCTGATAGCATGCGCCACATCCAAAGCCATGCCGAAATAGAACTTGATTTCCCGCGGTTATCATAGCATTGTATGGAGCTTTTGCTACACCATCTTATAGTCCGCATGCTCCCCCTGAACACCAAAAGCGACACAAATATTGTACAGTAATAATCATTTTGTTTGTTTGTTTGTTTGTTTGTTTCAGTGTTTTAACGACTTTTTTTGGGATTTGCTCGGGGCTCGCCCCTGAACTGGACACTATCAAAAGACTCATATATGGGGCTTAGTTCTGTGAGGTTTATGCCTTAAGCGCCCGACTGTACGTCTTAAATACACGTAAAGCCCAATGCTCGAGGCTCGCCTATCAGTTCTTACTCAAATCATGTATTAATTTTCCTAATTAACACTGTTGACCCTCAAAATTCAAACAAATGAAGAATTAAAGTTTTATTCATCTATAGGAATATGAATATTGAGAATAACTCAAATTACGAGTCATGATATGTCACGATCAGAAATTCCCACCTTCGGGACCGTGATGACGCCTAACATTTCACTTGCTAGGCAAGCCAACATTAGAATAATCTTAACTATTTTTACACAAATTAAATTAAACGGATGTCAATTACTGAAATAAAGTGCGGAAGACCATAAAAATCGAATCATCCAAATACATCCCCGAATCTGGTGTCACAAGTACACGAGCTACTAGAATAATACAAATAAAGGTCTGAATAAAATTCTAGCTGTTTGAAAGATAATACACAATTAAGATAAAGTAGAAGGGGACTTTAGAACTGCGGACACTAAGCAGTTATACTTCAAGTCTCCTCTAGGTAGCTGAATCCGAGCAAGTCTATGGTATGCCGCTGGGACCAACTCCAAAATCTACACAAGAAATGCAGAGTGTAGTATGAGTACAACCGACCTCATGTACTCCGTAAGTGTCGAGCCTAACCTCGACGAAGTAGTGACGAGGCTATGACAAGACACATACGTAAATAACCTGTGCAAGTATATACATATACGAAGCAATATTGAACACAGTAATTGACAAATTTTACAAATTTAGGAGGAAACATGTGAAGGGAAATGGTTTAAAAATTTCAGCCAGGGAAGTGTCAGGTAGCAGCCAAATAATGCACCAACAACAAAATAGGTAGCTGAAATATAAAAATGGCACAATACCACCCTTCGTGCTTTTACTCTCATTCTTCCCATGAAATGATAAATAAATAATATAAATGGCACGGCATCACCCTTCGTGCTTTAACTCTCTTTCTTGCCATAGTATGATGAATAAATAATTTAAATGGCACAACATCACCTTTCGTGCTTTGATTCTCTTCCTCACTTTATAAATCAATAAATAATAATGTAAAAATGGCACGACATCATCCTTCGTACTTTAACACTCTTTCTCACCATGACAATAATAATATAAATAGTATATATGACACGGAATCACCCTTCGTGCTTTTACACTCTTCTTTACCATGAAAATGATAATATAAATTCGAAACAGTATTTAAATGTGGGGATCTATACTTATCAATCAATTCAATACCAGAATACTGACCTCACCTTCCAAAATATTCAACAATAATTAAATTAGCAATAATTTCATGAAAAATGATCAAATAAACAATAAAAAACTTAAGCAGGAATATCTTAATTAAATAGGCAATTATTTACAATGAACAAATTTTACCCGCATGCTTTGACTCAACCACAACGCATAAGTACTTGTCACCTCACATATACGTTGTACCCGCACATTAAATCACGTACCAAATAGACAAACAAGTCCTACTCCCTCAAGGCAAGGTTAACCATGACACTTACCTCGCTTTGCAACCAACTCAAGATTCTAATAAACTTTTGCCTCGCGAATTGGTGTCCAAATACCTCGAATCTAGTCACAAACAATTCAATATACTCAACACAAATTATAGAAACCAATTCTATATGAAAATACTAACTTTTCATATTAAAATACGAAATTTAATTAAAAACTTAACAGTGGGGCCCACGTATCGAAACCCGACAAAAATTATAAAATGTGAATGCCCATTCAACCACGAGTCCAACCATACAAATTTTTATCAAATTCCAACATCAACTCGACCTTCCAATCCTCAAATCTTATTTTCATATTCATAGGCCCAAATCCTCAAATTTCAAATACGTAATCTAGTCGAAATACTCAATGATAATTCAATATTATTGACTAACAAGGATCACACGTGACTTACCTCAAGTTTTCCCGTGAATTCTTGCTCAAAAATGGCCCCACCCGTACTTGAAATGTCCAAAAATGAGAAAAATCTCGGACTCCTTCGATTTTATTCTGTCCAGAGATTTTTGCCTCTGCGGTGCATTTGGCCGCATCTGCGGTCTCGCAGATGCGAGGATGGCTGTCGCTTCTGCAGGCTGGCTTGCTTTTGCGGACAAGAGTCCTCTTCTGCGGAGGAGTTGTCCGCTTTTGCGATCACTGGTTGCCCTTTCTCCGCTCCGCTTCTGCGAGCTCGCACCTACGGTCAAAAATCCGCATGTGCGATTGCACCAGAAGGCCAAATTCCAGATTTTTCTTAAGTCCAAATTTTAATCCGTTAATCATCTGGAATCCACCCGAGACCCTCGGGACCTCTACCAAATATACCAACAAGTCCTAAAATATCATACGGACCTACTCGAGGTCTCAAATCATGTTGAAAAATGTCAAAACTACAATTCGTACCTCGATTCGAAGTTAATGAATTTTGTGAAATATTCAATTCTAAAACTCATGCCGAAACACGTCAAAAAAGTCCGGAATGACCTAAAGTTTCGCATGTAAGTCCCAAACGACATAACTCCAACTTTCGGAATCGAAATTCGAGCCCGATATCGATAAAAGTCAATCTGTGGTCAAACTTTGAAATCTTTAAACTTTCAAACTTCTATTTTTCAATAATTGGCGATAACTCAAATTAGTTCCAAATTAAATTCCGGACATACGCCCAAGTCCCAAATTATGACACGGACCCACCAGGACCGTCAAAATACTGCTCTGGGTCCGTTTGCTCAAAATGTTGACCGAAGTCAACTTAAGTGAGTTTTAAAGCACTATTTTTTCATTTTAATCAATTTTTCACATAAAAGCTTTCCGAAAAAATATACGGACTGTGCACGCAAGTCGAAAAATACTAAATGGTGCTATTCGAGGTCTTAGAGTATAGATTTGAATGTTAAATTTAAAGATGACTTATCAGGTCATCACATAATATTGCATATTTACTAACCGAGAACACCATGAGGGTGAATATAATTTGAACATTCTTCTAAAATAGATAGCCAAAATTTCTATTTTCACTTGCTATTGGCCTTCATGTCTTAATTCTATGTCTCTCAAAATAATTAAAATCTTTATTATTTTTTTATTTGAAAGCAATTTTGTATTTATTCACGAAGGAGTAATATTTTAAATGATAGCGCTAGTGAAGTTTATTAATTATTAACTTTTGAGAAGGTAAAATATTTAGGTTAATAATATTTATTAAGAATTTATGATTTGCTTATTATTGGAAGTTAAAACGTTATAGTTGATTTGTATTTCGTAGTAACAATAACATTATTGATTGTTTATGCTGATAAAAATATGCTAGATATTTTATTTTCTATGTGTAGTCATTTGTAAGTTTTTAAACTCTTAATGTATTTTTTATATTTTAAGTTATTATATTATTTTATTAATTTATAAATAAAAAAATATAAAGATTCATGGGGCTTACGCCTCGCCTCATAATAGATATAAATGCCTCGCCTCATGCTCCTGCATTTTAAAACACTGGTTTGTTTGTTTGGCTTAATATATACTTTGCCCCTCTGGTTCGTACACGCAAATCCCTTTGACACATAAATTAAACTCAAATATATAAATAGAAAGAAATCAATCTTGCAAGACCTTACCAGTACTGCCAGCTCCAGTAGCATTTCCATACCAAGTTGCCACAGCTGATGAAAACCCAGTAGCACCTAAACTACCATTGAATAATTGGCTAGAACAAACAACAACAAAATCCGAGTAAAAAACAACAAAAATGCAAACAAAAATAAATTGAGGAAAATTAGAATCCATGACAACTAATTAACTTAATTAGGTAGTTTGCTTTTTTGCTAATTGCTTATGCAATGGCATGAAAAATAGTTCTATTTATATTATTAGCCAGCCAAGGACTTTAAAAATGTTGAGGTTTTCTATGGATAATGCCATAATTAATGTTTTTAACAACAATTTTGGCGTCTTGTCATAGCAGTAATTCAAGTAGATTTTCGGAATCCATAAACAAAAATCACTTAAATGATCTAGTGAATCTGTTAATAACTTAAATGTCATAATAAATTGTAAACATGCTCGTTAGCTAAGCTCTAGTTTAAGCTTCAAGACAGTTTCGACTTAATTAATCATATTACTCCATCCGTCTTAAATTATCTGTCATGGTTTTTAGAAATAGCTGTCTCAAATTATTTGTCATTTTAGAAGTTCAAGACAAAATTAATTATTTTTTCTCATTTTATTCTTAGTAGTAATTGTTCTTGAAGATGGAGATGGCACATAAATAGAATAAATATTGAATGAAGATGAATTATTTCTTAAAATATAATTAAGGGTAAAATAGTTAAAAGCTCCTTTTAATTAATTTTTCTTATGGGGCGTGTAGAAGGAAAATATGACAGATTCAATATCTTTGATACTTCGACGGGTCAAATTTGTTTTGAAATTTTCTTCATTGGCTTTGAATAACTTCATGAAGATTCTTGCTATAAATTTGAACTCATTGGATTTTTTGTTTTGGTAAATAAAAGATTTTATTACCAAAATGGATGTTGAATTACAAAGCATTTGGTGACTGAGAGTTGGACATTAGTCCCAACACTTCAAGTCAGGCTCATGATCAAAATCAACTATGGACTAAACTATGAAGGCAAGCTACTTACTATTTAAGTAGGGTAGAAATCAAAATTTGCTAACCACCTTGCTACTTTGGGTTTCTGACTACCTCTAAAATACACCTCTTGGATTATATGTTTGGTCATTAGATTCACAGGCTGTTGGTTACTTTGAAATACTCTCATGTTCCTTTCTCCCCATATAGAGTAGACTGCAGCTGCAAAACACATTTTGTACACCTCTTCTCTAGTACACCTTCCATTAGCAAACTTGATTGCCCATTGTAGTTCATCATCCCAGTTCCTAAGCCTCCTGTTAATACCTTGCCATTTGAGGAGTTTCTGTTATTCCCGCCAATATTGCTGTATTTGTAAATAATAATTCTGCAAAATATAAGTTAACGTAATGAAACAGTAATAAATTCGAGCCCACTGAATTCGCAGTGTTTCCTTAAGGAATTTAATCCCCTCCTAGTACCCAAGGTAATGGATTATTTCCTCTCAGGATAGAACGAATAACACACTGGTGTAGCGGTACTTCAAACCCCAGTGTTTCAGCGAACACAAAGTTCGGTAGCAAATCACACTTACAGTTGCTTTGTTTGAAGTTAAAAAACAATGCAGAACGAAGGAGTATAAACTCAGAAAATCGTATGGAAATGCTGAGAGGAAGGAGTGCAAATGTGTAGCCAATTTGTTGAGCGAATTGTGTGTTGTGTGTTGAGTGTCTTTCTTCAACATCTGCTGCACATATATATAGCAGCAAAATGTTGAAGAAGACCAAACGTCCACCCTCCATGGTGGAGCAAGCATTACATGTTTGTGGAGCAAGCACTTCATGTTTGTGGAGCAAGCACTTCATGGTGGGAAGAGCATTAGGCGGCTGCCAAATGGTCAATACACGGATTGGAAAATATCCGTTATATATGCGGATATTCTTACGTTAATATTTACTATTAATAATCAATCAATCGATCATTTGACCAAATCCAAATCCAAATCCAAATCCAAATCCAAATCCAAATCCGAAGCCGAAGCCGAAGCCGAAGCCGAAGCCGAAGCCGAAGCCGAAGCCGTAGCCGAAGCCGAGCCGAGCGAGCGACGACGACGACGGCGCGAGGCTTGCTTTCTTCTTAACTCTTTAAGAGCTACAAGAAGAGCAATTATATATATACCCACCAAAAATGTCTTCCTCTTCCAATATGGGACAATGTCTCATTGTCAAGAGGGGAAACTTAAAATTTTACTCAAAATTTCATTTTCCCTCCATTTCCCATTCACCCTCATTTTAAGAATATTTCATCTTAAAAATAAAACGTCAACAATCCCCCACATGAATGGGGAATGGCTATATCACGGAAGTATGCATGAAAAAACTGTGTGATTTACAAGTAAGGATTAATTGCATCTGGATAAGTAGGTTTCCCTTTGAACTTTCCGTAGTAAACTTATGTCGGATATACTCTGTCAATCGGTAGATTTGATATCTTTGAACCGTCGATCTTTGGTGTATACCTAGACAACCATAAGTCACACAATCAACCCTTAACCGTCTTTGGTTCTCATTGTTGTGTTCGTTTCAGCCATGAACACCGCCTGGTTTCATAAGTGCGTAGAGAACTGGCCTTACAAAGTTCTCCTTGAAGCGGCTAACACTTCACACTTACATAGGTGATTCCTAAACGTGTCATCCTGTAGATACACTATTTGATATACCCCGTATCAAATTTAGAAATCATTAAAAAACCTTAATGCTTTATCCTTGGTACTGAACATTGTCTCATCACGAGAACGGACTAAAATTTTATTTGACAATGTTGAACCGTCATTAATGACTTTGTTTGATCTCCTTGAACCTAGATCTTGGGATCTCCAGTCTTCTAGGTAGAGTTACCGCCACAATGACTTGTTCTCGGCCATAGCCCCATTCCCCTTGATGATTTCTCAACTACCTCTCTAGTTAGGCCTTTTGTAAGTGGATCCGACACATTATCACTTGACTTTACATAGTCAATCGTGATAATTCCTCTAGAGAGTAATTGCCTAACGGTTTTATGTCTTCGTCGTATATGACGAGATTTACCGTTATACATAACGCTCCCAGCCCTTCCAATTGCCGCTTGACTATCACAATGTATGCATATTGGTGCCAACGGTTTGGGCCAAAATGGAATGTCTTCCAAGAAATTCCGGAGCCATTCAGCTTCTTCACCGGCTTTATCTAAGGCTATGAATTCAGCCTCCATTGTAGAGCGGGCAATACATGTTTGTTTGGACGACTTCCAAGATACCGCTCCTCCACCAATAGTGAATACATATCCACTCGTGGACTTAGAATCAGTTGAACCGGTGATCCAATTTGCATCACAGTATCCCTCAATCACCGCAGGGAAATTACTGTAGTGCAATTCAAAGTTCTGGGTATGTTCTAAATATCCCAAAACTCGTTTCATTGCCATCCAATGAGATTGGCCTGGATTGCTCGTATATCGACTCAGTTTACTTATAGCACAAGCTATATCTGGTCGTGTACAATTCATGATATACATTAAGCATCCCAACACACGAGCATAATCCAATTGTGATATGCTTTGGCCTTTATTCTTTGCTAATGCAAGATTCACGTCAATTGGAGTCTTTGCAACTTTAAAGCCCAAGTGCTTGAATTTTTCAAGTACTGTCTTAATATAATGAGATTGTGACAATGCCAGACCTTGAGGAGTCTTATGGATCTTAATTCCCAGAATTAAATCAGCAACTCCCAAGTCTTTCATATCAAACTTGCTATTGAGCATACGCTTAGTAGCATTTATGTTGGTAATGTCATTACTCATTATCAGCATATCATCCACATATAGGAAAACAATGACTATGTGATTTGAAACATTTTTAATGTACACACATTTATCACATTCATTTATCTTAAAACCATTTGACAACATTGTTTGGTCAAATTTCGCATGCCATTGTTTGGGTGCTTGTTTTAGTCCGTAAAGAGACTTAACAAGTCTACATACCTTCTTTTCTTTACCTGGAACCACAAACCCTTCAGGTTGTTCCATGTAAATTTCTTCCTCCAACTCTCCATTTAAGAAGGCCGTCTTAACATCCATTTGATGAATTTCAAGACCATACACTGCAGCTAATGCTACTAACATCCGTATGGACGTAATTCTTGTAACTGGAGAGTATGTATCAAAGTAGTCTAGACCTTCTCGTTGTCTATACCCTTTGACTACGAGCCTTGCCTTGAATTTATCAATAGTGCCATCATCTTTGATTTTTCTCTTAAAAATCCATTTAGAACCCAAAGGTTTATTTCCAGGAGGAAGATCAACCAATTCCCATGTATGGTTGTTCAATATGGATTCTATTTCACTATTGACTGCCTCTTTCCAAAATAATGATTCCGAAGAAGTCATAGCTTCTTTAAATGTTTGAGGCTCATTCTCCAATAAGAAAGTCACAAAATCTGGTCCAAATGAAGTAGACGTTCTTTGACGTTTACTACGTCTTGGATTCTCCTGATTACATGTACTTTCTTTTGTTTCTTCCCGAGGTCGTTTAGATCCTTCACCAAACGACTCACATTCCTTTTTATACGGATATATATTTTCAAAGAACTCAGCTTTATCTGATTCTATAACCGTATTATTATGAATGTCGGGATTTTCTGATTTATGAGCCAGAAATCGATATGCTTTACTATTTGTCGCATATCCTATGAAAACACAATCAACGGTTTTCGGTCCTATCTTTACCCTTTTGGGTTTAGGAACTTGCACTTTTGCCAAACACCCCCACACTTTAAAGTAATTCAAGTTGGGCTTCCTTCCTTTCCATTTTTCATATGGAATGGATTGTGTTTTGCTATGGGGCACTCGATTTAATATTCGATTAGCCGTAAGAATGGCTTCCCCCCACAAGTTCTGTGGCAAACCAGAACTTATCAACAACGCATTCATCATCTCCTTTAATGTGCGATTCTTTCTTTCCGCAATCCCATTAGATTGGGGCGTGTAAGGGGCTGTTGTTTGATGAATAATTCCATATTCTAAACATATTTCTTCAAAAGGAGATTCATATTCACCACCCCTATCACTTCTTATCATTTTTACTTTCTTGTTAAGTTGCGTTTCAACTTCATTTTTGTATTGCCTGAATGCGTCTATTACTTCATCTTTACTATTCAGTAAGTAAACATAGCAATATCGAGTACCATCGTCAATAAAAGTTATGAAATACTTCTTTCCACCGTGAGATGGTATTGACTTCATGTCACAAATATCTGTGTGAATTAAGTCTAAAGGATTTGAATTCCTTTCAACTGACTTATAAGGATGTTTAACATACTTAGATTCCACACATGTTTGACATTTTGATTTTTCGCATTCAAACTTGGGCAGTACTTCCAAGTTAATCATTTTCCGCAAGGTTTTATAATTGACATGACCCAAACGTACATGCCATAAATCATTTGACTCAAGTAAGTAAGAAGAAGCTGAAATATTATTATTATTTTCCACAACCATTACATTTAGATTGAAAAGGCCCTCGGTGAGGTAACCTTTTCCTACAAATATTTCATTCTTACTAATGACAACCTTGTTGGACACAAAAACGCACTTAAAACCGTGCTTAACAAGAAGTCCAGTAGAGACTAAATTCTTTCTCATTTCGGGAACATGAAGGACATTGTTCAAAGTCATGACCTTGCCAGAAGTCATTTTCAGAAATATCTTCCCATATCCTTCAACTTTTGCTGTTGAAGCATTTCCCATATAAACTGTCTCTCCGGGTTCAGCAAGAGCATAAGTAGCAAAAGCCTCTCTAACTGCACAAACATGGCGAGTGGCTCCTGAATCAAACCACCACAGTTTAGGATTTCCCACCAAGTTACATTCAGAAAGCATGGCACACAAGTTATCAACATCATCATGGTTTACTACCATGTTTGCTTGACCTCTTTTCTTGTCTTTCTTCGGAGCACGACACTCTGTAGACTTGTGTCCAGTTTTCCCACAGTTTTAGCAGTTTCCACTGAACCGCTTCTTGCTTGGGTTGTATTTCGGACCAGAAGCCTTCTTCCTCTTTTTGTTAGCTTCAACAATATTTGCTCCCATTATTGTTGAATTTCCACGGCCTCTCCTTTCAGCAGCTTTATTGTCCTCTTCGATTCTCAACCGAACAATGAGATCTTCAAGGGACATTTCCTTTCGTTTGTGTTTCAAATAATTTTTGAAGTCCTTCCACAACGGAGGCAACTTCTCAATCATTGCTGCTACTTGGAATGCTTCATTGATGACAAGACCTTCAGCAAGTAGATCATGAATAATCACTTGCAATTCCTGGACTTGGGTAATAACAGACTTGCTATCTACCATTTTGTAGTCCAAATATTTTGCGGCAACGAATTTCTTCATCCCAGCATCTTCAGTTTTATATTTCTTTTCAAGCACATTCCACAATTCTTTTGAGGACTCCACGCTACTGTATACATTATACAGATTATCATCCAGTCCGCTAAGAATATAATTCTTGCATAAAAAATCAGAATGCTTCCACGCTTCAATCACGAGAAAGCGTTCATTCTCTGGAGTTTTATCTGGCAGATCAGGAACATCTTCCTTGATGAACTTCTGTAGACATAACGTAGTTAGATAGAAGAACATCTTCTGCTGCCAGCGCTTGAAATCAATCCCGGAAAATTTTCCGGGTTTTTCTGCCGGTGCCAACGCCGGTGTTCGGCTTGTCGATGCGTTGGCAGTCACCATCGGAATAGCTTGGTTTTCGCTTTCAGTCGTCATTTTTTCTGTAAAAGAATGACACAAACAAACGTTTAATAAACGTTTTCAAACTGGAGTAAAAATCACGTAGATTTTAATCTTCCAACAAAACGCCACGAAGGCTTAACTCTCCAAAACGGGAGTACACAAACCACAAAGGTTTTAGTTTGCAGAATAATAAGAATAATACAAATACAGAAATTAATATTAAATTCCTTAAGATTGTTATTCCCGCCAATATTGCTGTATTTGTAAATAATAATTCTGCAAAATATAAGTTAACGTAATGAAACAGTAATAAATTCGAGCCCACTGAATTCACAGTGTTTCCTTAAGGAATTTAATCCCCTCCTAGTACCCAAGGTAATGGATTATTTTCTCCCAGGATAGAACGAATAACACACTGGTGTAGCGGTACTTCAAATCCCAGTGTTTCAGCGAACACAAAGTTCGGTAGCAAATCACATTTACAGTTGCTTTGTTTGAAGTTAAAAAACAATGCAGAACGAAGGAGTATAAACTCAGAAAATCGTATGGAAATGCTGAGAGGAAGGAGTGCAAATGTATAGCCAATTTGTTGAGCGAATTGTGTGTTGTGTGTTGAGTGTCTTTCTTCAACATCTGCTGCACATATATATATAGCAGCAAAATGTTGAAGAAGACCAAACGTCCACCCTCCATGGTGGAGCAAGCATTACATGTTTGTGGAGCAAGCACTTCATGTTTGTGGAGCAAGCACTTCATGGTGGGAAGAGCATTAGGCGGCTGCCAAATGGTCAATACACGGATTGGAAAATATCCGTTACAAATGCGGATAATCTTACGTTAATATTTACTATTAACAAATAAATTTGGTCCAAAAAATTAATCAATCAATCGATCATTTGACCAAATCCAAATCCAAATCCAAATCCAAATCCAAAGCCAAAGCCGTAGCCGAAGCCGAAGCCGTAGCCGAAGCCGAGCCGAGCGAGCGACGACGACGACGGCGCGAGGCTTGCTTTCTTCTTAACTCTTTAAGAGCTACAAGAAGAGCAATTATATATATACCCACCAAAAATGTCTTCCTCTTTCAATATGGGACAATGTCTCATTGTCAAGAGGGGGAAACTTAAAATTTTACTCAAAATTTTATTTTCCCTCCATTTCCCATTCACCCTCATTTTAAGAATATTTCATCTTAAAAACAAAACCTCAACAGTTTCTGCCAGACTTGAGCAGCCACTTCACATGCGAAGAACAAGTGGGAGTGACTTTCAGTTTCTTGTCCACACAAAGGGCACGTTGTATCGTTAGTCATCCCCCATTTACTTAGTCTATCCCTTGTATATAGCTCGCCATGAGCTGCTAGCCGTAATACAAAGATCCATTAGGGCAGTCCAAGGTTGTTACATACCATCTACCTCTAGGCCACCTTTGGAAACTCACCTCTTAGCCTCTGGTAAAAGTTCTTTGAAGAGAACTGATCCATGTTGTGTATGTCAATTAGTTCATATTCTGCTTCTATATAGTACTTTGATGCCTTCATAATCTTCTGTATAATCCATGAAGTCTGCTTTGGAATGTCTTCCAGGAAGTTCCTATTATCCCCATAATAACAGTGTATCCATTTAACCCATAGTTTGTATTTCTTTTGGCATAAGTTCCAAAGCAATTTGCTAATAGCCATTTTGTTCCAATCTGTGATGTCTAAGATGTTTAGGTTAGGGGTGGCTAGTGGGCTGGTTAGGATCGGGACCGGCCCAGGACCGCAAGCCCACATGAGCGGTGGGCCTAAACGGTCCTAACCGGATAGGACCGGGACTGTGGGGTGGTGGGCCGGGTAGTGGGTCGGTCTCATAGGGGAGGCCCGCGAGACCGGGACCGTTTAGGACCGGGACCGGCTCAGAAGTGGGCCGGTTCAAGCGGTCCTAAACGGTCCTAAACGGGCCCAACAGATAATTTTAAAAATAAAAAAAAATTTGACCGTTTGGCCATTTAAAAACTAGCCGTTTGGTCTGCCAAAATAGCCGTTGGCTATTTGCAAAATAGCCATTTAACCCCCCAAATTTTGTTTTAACCCCAAACTTTTTATAATTATATTTTTCCCTATTTTCAACTATAAATACCCCATCATTCTTTTATTTTTCTCACAAAATCATCAATCTCTCTCTAATATTCTTCTATAATTGCTTACTTAATTGTTACAATTTGTGCAAAATTGTGAAGTTGGTGAATTGAAATCTTCAAGTCTTCAACGATAATTATTTTTCAACAAGTTGTTCGTCAATTCGGTAAAGTCGTTCCAACTGTTAAGTTTTAATATTATAGTTTTGTTTGTTTTATTTACTTTGCTTGATTAATTAAGATGGCTTATTCCCTAAAAAAATATTTAGTAAAAATAAGGAAAAATCCAAGAGTGGTGAATCTAGTGGCCAATCTGTTCCTCCTCCACTTCCCCCGGCTCCCCGGCCGAAACCTGTTACCTGTCCTACACCTGCTATTCTTGATAGCGATAATAGTTTATTACAATTTACCGAGAGTCAATTTTGCTATAATATTGCACTCGGTGAACAATTAAACCATGAATATATGAATGCTCTTTATGGTAATCTAACTATTGATGAAAATGATGATGAAGAAATAGATTTTGATGAAACGCAATCGGATGACGATACACCCACTAGTCCTGCTCCTAAAGTTAACCCAACTAATAATAATCCAAATGATCCCCCGTCTGACCCTCCTGTTACTGCCCCTACTTTTTCTAGACAACCTTCTAAACGGGCAGAAACATCTCTTGTTTGGCCATTTTTTACTCAACTAAGAGAAAAAAATAGGGCTAAGTGTAAAACTTGTGGCAAAGAGTTAGTTTTTAAATATGTTGGAAGTCGGGGGGGGGACAGGAAGTTTGACTAGACAGACTAGACACATATTGCTACACCCTCAAGATAAAGCTAGATATTTTCGTATGAAAGCTTTGGTCGAGGGGACAATGCACCTAGTCAGGCTGACCTTAGTACCGGGTCAAATCAATTTCAACCGGGAATTAACACTGTTACCGGTGGTATTTTATATTATGATCCAAAAAAAGATCGGGAAGAATTGGCAAAAATAATTATTGTTATGTGCTTACCCTATAGTTTTCCTTCTAACCCTCACTTTATGCATTATATTAGAAAAGTTTATAATCCTACTTATAAAGGTTTTCCTCGCACAACCGTAAAGAGTGATATTTATAAATATAAACATGAATATGAATAATATTTGCGCTATTTATTTACTCATATAAATTATCGTGTTGCTATTACAACTGATATTGGTAGAAGTGGTAATGACTGTGATTACCTTACTGTTACCAGTCATTGGATTGATGAGGATTGGATAATGCTAAAGCGCATTATTGCTTATAGAATAATTAATTTACGTCACACAGGGCAGTTTATTTCTAGCACGATTACGGATATTTGTAGATATTTTTGCATTAGTGATAAAATAATGTCAGTTTCAATGGATAATGCTACTAGTAACACAAATACTGTAGCCTTGCTTACCACTACACTAAGTCCTGCATTTAGTAACATTTTTCATGTTAGATGTATTTTTTATATTTACCATTTAATTGTGGGTGATGGTATGCGAATTTTAAATGTTGAAATTGAAAAGGTTAAAATGACTCTTAATTGGCTTTTTTATTCAAACCGTAGAAGTAGACTTAGAGAATATTTTAAAAGATGCGATGAATTTGGCCTAAGAGAAAGAAAGGTTCCTAAACCTTGTTCAACTAGATGGAATTACATGTATGAAAGTTTAGTTGTTGCATATGAATATAGAAACCCCATAAACTCAACGCTTAATGCTCATGTAAGTGATGATGATGAGCACCTTACAAATGCGGATTAGGCTAATGTTAAAATGCTTGTAGATTTTTTAGAAAAATTTTATATTGCTACAAATGAATTTTCTGGGCAATATTATCCTACTATTTCTAACTGTTTGGTTTATATTGCAGAACTTGCAAATTTATTTGATCATTTTTCAGAGGGTGGAGAAATTTATAAACTTGCTATTGATTCCATGAGAAAAAATTTAAAAAAATATTTTTTCCCTATTCCCCTTATTTATGGTGTTGCTGCATTGTTAAATCCTACTATGAAATGAGGAGGTCCTCAATTTTGGTATGAAACTGTTTATAATGGTTTAGCACTTGAAGATGAGGAGTTGTCTACACTTGCGGACGCAATAGCCTCAATTAAAATAAATGTTCAAACTATTTATAATGCTTATCAAGTTACATTAAATCATACTAGACCAAATGTTCCAACTCCTTCTTCTTCTAGTTCTCAATCATCTAAAAGAACTGCGGGAGTAAGAGCACTTAGTGCTTGGGCAGGGTTCAGGGGTTCTCAAGATTCTAGTACTAGTGATTTTTCACAACTGAAAGAGCTTGAAGTTTATTTGTCACAGGGAATTGAGGAAGTGAACCCCGACGGCTCCTTTAATATTTTGGAATGGTGGAAGGACAAAGAAAAATACTTTTCGATTCTTTCAAGGATAGCCCGAGATATTTTAACTATTCAAGCTTCAACAGTAGCATCAGAGAGCGCTTTCAGTCAAGCAAGACTTCAACTCGGTGATTATAGAGCGTCTATGAGGGAGAGCTTGGAAAAATCAGTAATTTTCAGAGATTGGATCCGTTCGGAAAGAAGAAATTTTGGACTTGCTGAATCACAACCAGAGGTAGACGAAGCTTATGAAGAAATGCTAGCTGAACTTGCGGAGGATGATGCTTCGCCTGGAAGCGGTGATGACCAAGCTTCATTTCCGCCACCACCAACGGAAATTCCTCCGGACCTTGAAGGATTTATGAAATTTGTAAGAGATACCATGTAAATTAATATGTAACTTGTATTTTGGCACATCTTGATTAGTTTCTTTTTCTTCTCAATGGTGGTATTAGTACCTTGTTGTGCTGATTCCATAAGGGGGAGGAAGACTAAGAAAGATATTGCCATGATTTTTTAATGCTATAATAAAAATATAACGCATTGCTTTGAATATCTCTTTACAATATTTTTGTCTTTTTATATACCTTAAGCTATACATATATTATAATATAGTATATAATATATTTTATATATATATATATATATATATATATATATATATATATATATAAAATATATATCTTAAGATGTATATATAGTATATAAATTGAATATTAATGTATAAATCTTAAGATGTATATATAGTAAATCGAATATAGCTTATATATCTTAAGATGTATATATAGTATAGTATAGTACATATATATCTTAAGATGTATATATAGTATAGTATAGTGTATATATATATATTATAACGCATTGCTTTGAATATCTCTTTACAATATTTTTGTCTTTAAATTTGAATTAAAATATTTAGGTGACAATTCTATAATATAATTTACTAGGAATTGCCTTAGATATTTTTATTGCCATTTTTTTTCTCTAACTTGTATAAAAATAATTTAAAAAATAGAAATTTTCCGTTGGGCCCACTTGGGCCCGCTTAGGACCGGATCGGCCCACTTAACACGGGATCACTAGTTCGTGGTCCCGGTCTTGGACCGGTTCCAACAAGAAGCCCGCGAAGTCCGGGACCGCTTAGGACCGGCCCGCCTAGGACCGACCCACTTAGGACCGGGCCCGGCCCACATGCCACCCCTAGTTTAGGCCCCCATCGGTTGTTGGTTGACATACTCTGTCCCATGACAATAATGCTTTCTTTGAGAGTTCAACACCACTTGTGCATAAGAAACTTCTACATGTAGCTTTTATGATCTGCACAACTTTCTTAGGGAGCACAAAGATTTAAGCCTAGAAGACTTGTACAAAGAATAAGACATATTTGATGAGTTGTGCTCTACCAGCATAGGACAGGAACTTGGTAGTCCAAGATTTGATTTTTTGTAAAATCTTATCAAGCAGAGGTTACATTGTACACATGAAACTCTTTTAGAGCTAAGGGGAACCCCTAGATATTTGAAGGGAAGTTCTCCTTTAGTGAATCCGAGCATCTGCAAAATTTCTTCTTGCACATAAGTGTTCATGCATCCAAAGTAGACTGAGCTTTTGACAGGGTTAGCTATGAATCCAGAAACATTTGAGAAGTGCTGAAAGTGCTCAATCAAGTATCTTACTGATGCAACATCACCTCTATAGAAAAGAAGTAAATAATCTGCAAACCCTAATTGGATGATACTCAGCTTGGCACACCTGGGGTGGAAGTTGAAATCATGATTTTGCCCTAATTGCTTCAATACTCTGCTCAAGTACTCAATCACTAACACAAATAGGAAGGGGGATATAGGTCTCCTTGCCTCAAACCCTTTTTGGCATCAAAAGGTTTAGAAGACTTCTCATTTATAATGATTGAGAAAGATACTGTCCTAAGGCATGTCATTATTCAATCCACAAATACACTAGGGAAGTTCAGACCAATCAACACTTGCTCAATAAATGTCCACTCCACATAATCATATGCTTTTTGCATGTCAAATTTAATCATACATCTTGGAGAAATTCCCTTCCTCCCATAGCCCCTTACCAGTTTATGTCTCAATAAGATGTTATCAGTTATAACCCTCATAGGAACAAAGGCATCCTGGCTATTATCCACTAGGTAATCCATGACATTCTGCATCCTCTTTCTAATAACCTTGGAAATCAGTTTGTACAGTATGGTGCAGCAAGATATGGGCCTAAACTCCTTAATAGTAGGGGGGATTGTACCTTAGGAATCAATGTAACAGTAGTGCAGTTAATAGCCTTATACATCTATGTGGTTTGAAAGAACTGGATCACAGCATCAGAAACATCCTCACCAATAATAGGACTTGCTTTCTTAAAGAAGCAGGCATTAAAACCATCACATCCTAGGAACTTTAGATCAGATATATCCTCTAAAGCTAAGTAGACTTCTTCTCTTATGACTGGAGCTATAAGGGACAATTGTTGTTCTCTATTCAGAATGGGGCCAGCAGCTAGCACACTAGGTGTAATTGCAGGTAGTTGTGTAGCACAAGTGCCTAGCAGTCTCTTGTAAAATCCAATGACATCTTCTTTAATTGCCCTGTCAGTGGATACCACATCTCCACTAGTAGTGGTCAGCCTATTAATGTGATTCTGGGTAATCCTATTCTTGAGACAGGCATGGAAAAAACCTGAGTTGGTATCCCCTAGCCTTAACCATTGAACTCTAGATTGTTTCCTCAGGATACTTTCCTCTACTAGGATCCATTTCTCTAAGTTGAGTTAAGCTCTTTCTCTGTATCATATAAGTTTGGATCATTGTAGAAGTTGCTTAGCTTCTCTTGAATATTATATAGATCTTGCCTGATATTTTGTATCCTCTGCTCGACTTTACAGAACCCATGTTCGTTTAAAGTTTTCATCCCTACCTTCATTAGTTTGAGCTTATACCAGATTTGTTCCATATACTCCCATTGCACAGTATAATTCCACACAGTAGAGACAATATTAAGAAATTCTGTATGAGCAGCCAAGTGATTCAGGAACCTAAAGGGTCTTGCCACCTTTCTTGGGTTCCTACTGAATGTGATGCAAAGCAGGGAATGATCAAAAAAATAAGGGTCTTGTGAGAAAGTGATTCAGGAATCGGAGAGTTGACTTTTTGATATCGGGGTCAAAATTTAGTTGTGGAAATTAGAATAGGTCCGTTATGTCATTTATGACTTGTGTGCAAAATTTGAGGTAAATTAGATTTGATTTGATAGGTTTCGACATAGAATGTAGAAGTTGGAATTTCTTAGTTTCATTAAGCTTGAATTGGTGTATGATTCATGATTTTAGCGTTGTTTGATGTTATTTGAGGCCTCGACTAAGTTCGTATGATATTTTGGGACCTATTGGTATATTTGGTTGAGGTCCCGGGGACCTCGGGTGAGTTTAGGATGGTTAACAGAACAAATTTGGACTTAGAACAAAGCTGAGAATTTCTACCTATTGATGCAATCGCACATGCGGAAATTGTCACGCAGGTGCGAGCTCGCAGAAGCGATCCTGGCATCGCATAAGCATAAGGTCTGCAGAAGCGGAAGAAACCTCACAGAAGCGCGATCGCAGAAGCAACAAAATGGTCACAGATGCGGCCTGGGCTAAGGAGGAACTGGACCACAGAAGTAGACACTTCTTCGCAGAAGCGGACTCTTGTCCGCAGAAGCGAAGGTCTGTAACAGAAGCATAAACTTAACCGCAAAAGCGAGATCGCAGATGCAGCCAAGTGAGTCGCAGATGCGAAAAGCCCTGGACAAAATAAAACCAGAGGGGTTGCGGGATTTTGGCATTTTTGGACATTTCCAACACGGGTTGAGGCAATATTTCAAAGGGAATTCACGGAAAAACTTGAGGTAAGTCACTTGTGATCATTTTTAGTCAATAATATTGAATTATCATTGAGTATTTCGACTAGATTACGTATTTTTGAGGTGAAATTCGAGGATTTGAGCCTAGGAATGTGAAAATAAGATTTGAGGATTTGAAGGTCGAGTTGATATCGGAATTTGGTAAATTTTGTATGGTTGGAATCATTGTTGAATGAGAGTTCATATTTTGTAACTTTTTTTTGGGTTCCGAGACGTGCGCCCCATTGACAATTTTTGAGTTTAATTTTGGATTTGTGTAGAAAATTAGTATTTTCATATGGAATTAATTTCTATAATTTGTGTTGATTGTATCAAATTAATTATGACTAGATTCGAGACATTCAGAGGCCGATTCGCGAGGCAAAGGCATATTGGAATAAAGAACTTGCACGGTTTGAGGTAAGTAACACTTTTAAACTTGGTTTTGAGGGTATAAATCCCTCAATTACGTATTATATAAATTGTTTGGAGGTAACGCACATGCTAGGTGACGGGTGTGTGGGCGTGTACCATAGAAAGTGACTTAATTGATTCCGTGGAGTTGTAAAATTAAATAATTATGTCATTATCCACATATCCTCCACGTGTTAGAGGAAATTGAGCTGAGACTCATGTTAACGATCATGCTTAGGCTATGTGCCGATATTTTTGGGACCTACAGAGGTCGTATTACTATTGAGTTGTTTGTTTAAATTATAATTTTATACTCAGTCACATCTATCATTTGCATATCATATCTCAGTCTCTGTTGCCATTCATTGATACATCTTTTCATCATGTCGGGTTGATTTTTATGTCATTGAGAGCCCGGAAGACTGGAGATTTTGAGTGATATTTATGGGATCGAGTTGCACGCCGCAACATATTTTATTTATTTATGCCTGGATCTAGCTATTATAGCGCTTGGGCTGAAGGATCCCCTCCGGAATTTGCACCTACCACAGTGAGCGCAGCTGATTTTATATTGAGGGGTGTATCTTCCCTGGACATGTATCTTGTCCGAATCATTTATATTTGGGGATGGATCTTCCCTGGGCATAGATCTTGCCCGAGTCATTTATATTGAGGGATGGATCTTCCCTGGACATGGATCTTCTCCCAATTATTTATATTTGTGGATGTATCTTTCCCTGGGCTGGATTGGCCTTATACAGTACTGAGTGACTGACTGTCAGTTGATGTGTGTGTGTGTGTGTATATATATATGGGGATGGATCTTTCCTGGACTGGATTGGCCATATACAATACTGAGTGATTGAGTATTTTGAGATTGTGAGTGCACGAGGTATTTCCACAGAGGTGCATCACATACATCATGTGCATTGGCATGTAGATACAGAGATGTCATATTTCTCATATCATTCAGAATTGATCTATTTTATTTGTACTGAGTTTAACTGTGAACTTGAAAGCATGCCTACGTTTTTGTACTATTATTTTTATATTGGATTGTACCTGTTGAGCTCGTCACTACTTTCAGCCCAAAGGTTAGTCTTGTTACTTATTGAGTACATGGAGTCGGTTATACTCATACTACACTCTGCACTCGTGTGCAGATCCAGGTACTTCCAGATACGGCGGTTGCTAGATTTCAGAGTTTCATCTATTGGAGACTATCAAGGTAGCTGTCTGGCGTCCGCAGACCTTGACTCTCTTTCCTTTCAGTTATTTGTACTGTTCTACATTTCGAGACAGTGTTTGTATCAGTCAGACTATGTTGTCATTTAGATGCTCATGTACTCAGTGACACCGGATTTTGGGAGTGTATTTGTATCATTATTTGTGAGATTTTCTATTAAACTTAAATATTATATTTTCAAACTTAAAAAGAAATTGTGGTTTATTGGTGTTGTCGGCTTACCTATTATTGAGATAGGCGCCATCAGGACATGCGGATTTTGGGTCATGATACTCACTATGTATTAATCAATAATGATACAAATATCGGCATGACATCACCCTCTGTGTTTTAACACTCCCCCTTACCAGGTAGCAATGAATATATATATGATTAGGGAGATAGAATAAGTAAGAATAAACCTTACATCAACAATGGTTCCACAATACCAAACCTCAACTCCCAAAAATACTCAATTATCACAAATAGTTCATAAATGCGTAAAGAACGATCAATTAAGTAATAAACTAGTCTAAGAATGGATATCGTAATCAAAGAAGGATATAAAGTACAAGAAATAAGTCTCACCCGCATGCTTTATCCTAACAACAATTCATAAGTACTCGTCATCTCACATATACGTTATACCCAAACATTCAAACACGTAGCAAGTAGGCAAACAAGTCCTAATCCATCAAGTTAAGGTTAACCACAACACTTACCTCACTCCTCAGTCAATTCAGATCTGTACCGGGGCCTTTTCTCTAGAATCCGCCTCCAAACCACTCGTATCTAACCATAATCGACTCGATAACGTCAAATAATTCTAAGGAAATCAATTACAATACATAAAGATAAGATTTTTACACTTTTCCCAAAAAGTCAAAAAAATTAACCCCGGGCCCGCTTGGTGTAAACCCGAGGTTCGTACCAAAATTCATTTGCTCATTCACCCCCGAGCCCAATTATGTAATTAGTTTTTAAATTCGACCTCAAATTAAGGTCTAAATCCCGAATTTGCAAAATCCCCCAATTCTTCCTAAATCCCTAGTTTTCTATCATGGAAGAAAAAGGATTAGGGCTAGAAATTAATGGATGATGTTAGAAATGGAAGAAAATAAGTTAGAGTGTACAAACCTATGAATTGGTGTTGAGTTTTCACTTCAAAATCGCCTCTAGGACGAGCTCTAATGGAGAGTTTATGAAAAATGGAAGAAATCCCATTTTTGGACTATTTAAATCACTTGCGTCGGGCCTTTTTTGCATCCGCGATGGGCCTGACGCGATCGCGAAGCACAACAGCTCATTGGCCTACGCGTTCGCGAAGGCTTGCACCCACCTGCCCATGTGTTCGTGATCCTAGTGCCGCATTCGCGAAGAGTAACAGTCAGTTTCCCCCTCCCAGGCCCAGGCCCGTACGCGTTCGCGACAAGCTGGTCGTGTTCGCGAAGGGTAAAACCCCCAACACTCTGCGTTCGTGACCGAACTCTCACGTTCGCGATGAAGAAAATCCTCCCCTATCCCAAACTCCCCTTCACGATTGCGAAGCACATGACACCAGATACAGCAGAAGCTCAAGAAACCAGAAATTTTCTAAGTTCAAATGGTCCGTAGACTATCCGAAACTCACCCGAGCCCTCGGAGCTCCAAACTATATATGCACACAAGTCCTAAAACCTCATACAAACTCGCTCGCACGATCAAAACACCAAAATAACACTTAGAACTACGAATCAGACACCAAATCAAATGAAAATTTCAATGAAACTTAAGAATTTCTATTTTAAAATTCGGACGTCCGAATCACGTCAAATCACTTCCGTTTTGCACTAAATTTGGCAAACAAGTCATAAATATTGTAATGGACCTATACCAAGTTCCGGAACCAAAATCTGGATCCGGTATCAACAAAGTCAAACATCATTCTAATTTATAAAATCTTTAAACCTTTAAACTTCAAAACTTTAACAAATTGTTATAACTCGAGCCAGGGACCTCCGAATTCGATTTCGGGCATACGCTCAATTCCCAAATGAAGATACAGACCCACTGAGATCATCACAATATGGATTCGGATCTGTTTGCTTGAAACGTTGACCGAAGTCAACTCAAATAGATTTTAAGGTATGAATTCACATTTTAATCAATTTTTCACATAAAAGCTTTCCGAAAAAGGCACGGAATGCGCACGCAAATCGAGGAAGGCTAAAAGGAGCTATCTGAGATTTCGAAACAAAGAATTAAAGGTTAAAACTCTAGATGACCTATCGGGTCATCACACCTTATCAGCGAATAGGTGCTACAGTTGTTGGTCCTATATATTTAATACACTCTCCGTCCTATTTTATCTCACACTCTTTACTTTTTAGTTAGTGCCAAAAAGAATAATAACTTCCTATATTTAGTAATAATTTAATTTTAAATTTTTCGTTTTACCTTTAATAAGGTGATTTCTAGCCATATAAATTTCTGTAGATTTGACCACAAGTTTCAAAATTGGGACGGAGGCAGTATCTTTATGAAGTTATTAGAAACTTTTCTCTCACCAATTATTTTTTTAAGAATTATTTGGTTATTATGATTAGGATACTAATTCCAATAGAAAATTTAAAAATATATTTATCTCATATTTAGTTATCAATATAAGTTAAAGCCGTTATAACTTTCATACCAAAGTTTGATCAATTTCATACCAAAAATATAATATCAAAATTATAATCTAGAATATCCTTGGTCCAAACCAAATGATCCCCAAAGGTTGGTTCACATGAAATGTGATGACCCAATATGTTATCTTTAATTTTAAACATTCATTTCTGTATTCTGAGACCTCGAATAGCACCTTTTAGCATTTCTCGACTTGCGTGCACTATCCGTAAATTTTTTCGGAAAGTTTTTATGTGAAAAATTGAATAAAAGGTGAAATGGAACTTCAAAACTCATTGGAGTTGACTTCGGTCAATGTTTTGAGAAAATGAACCCGGATCAGTATTTTTGACAGTTACGGTAGATCTGTATCGTAATTTAGGACTTGGGCGTATGCTCGAAATTGAATTCGGAGGTCCCTAGGTTGAATTATTGCCATTTAACAGAAACTAGAAATCTAAAGGCTAAAGACTTCCAAAGTTTGACCGTGAATTTGACTTTATCGATATCGGACTAGGATTGAGATTCTGAAAGTTAGAATATCTCAGTTATATAATTTATGACTTGTGCGCCAAATTTGACACCATTCCGGATTCATTTAATACATTTCGGCGAGGGTTTTATAAAGTGAAAAGTTGAAACTCAAAAGTGTGAATCGAGGTGTGAATTGCAATTTCGACGTTATATGACGTGATTTGAGCCCCCGAGTAAGTCCGTATTATGTTACGTGACTTATTAGAATATTCAGACGGGGTCCCGAGTGGGTGAGTTTCAGATGTGTTTCAGACCATTTTGGTAAACATTTGCAGGTCTGGTTCTGGTGTTTCGCACCTGCGACTTTTGGAGCGCAGGTGCGTCCCTGCTTCTGCGGAGAGCCTCGTCGCTTCTGAGATTTGGAGCCTGGGCAGCCTACTCGCTTCTACGAGAAAATGATCGCAGATTCGACAACCGCTTTTGCGACTCAGCGACCGCAAATGCGGAAGGTACCGCTTCTGCGGCTCCTTCATGCGTTGTGGCTCAATTTATGCAGATGTGGACACCCGCTTGGCAAGCCCATTTCATAGATGCGAGATTTTTCTCTCAAATGCGAGCTTGCAGATACGAACATAATGCCCGCAGATGCAAAAATACTGGACAGAATACATAAAATCGGGTGTTAGCCATGTTTGCTCATTTTTGAGTTTTAAGTCTCGGATTTGGGCGATTTCAAAAGGATTTTTCACGACTTCGACTTGGGTAAGTGTTCTATATCTGAAAGTGATTATATATCTTAAATCCATATTTATATTCATCGTTTATTTCGGATTTAGATGGAAAAAATTGGAGTTTTTGTAAAACTTTTCAAAAACAAAAATTTAGGATTTGAAAGACAATCCGATGTTGGAATTCGATAAATTTAGTAAGGTTGAACTCGTATCGGAATGGGTGTCCGGATTCTGTGATTTTTTGTGGGGTTTCAAAAAGTGGGCCCCAATACTTCAGGATGCTTTAGTCCGTTTGGTGAGCCTAATGAAGGGTATGGCCTAGAATGGTACATTTCCAGTGGCACCAGCCATCTCACAAGCTGGAGGAGGAGCACAAACTCCCACTACTTCCGCTCCAGAGCAGATAGCTCCCCAGTATTAGGCTCCAACAGTCCCTCCAGTTGGGATAGTTCAGCCAGTTGTTGCAGCATAGGCCGGTAATAGGCCCGCCATGTCTTCTAAGGCCTTATTGAGATTGAAAAAGTTTTTTCCAGTTTACTTCAGTGGTATACCTACTGAGGACCCACAGGATTATCTTGACCGCTTCCAGATGACTGGTTCCGCCAAGAGGTGGTAGAGCGATTATGTGTTTACTGGATCAGCTGATTCGCCTGTACTTACGTGAGAGGAGTTCTCACAAGTGTTTCTGGAGAAGTTTGTTCCTATTACACTGAGAGAGGAATACCGCAGGCAGTTTGAGCGTCTCTAGCAGGGTAATATGACTGTTACCTAGTATAAGACTCGAGTTGTGGACTTATCACGTCATGCCATTGTCTTGCTTCCTACTGAAAATGAGAGAGTGAGGAAATTCATTGATGGACTCACTTATACTATCAGGCTTCAGATAGCCAAGGAGACATGGAGTGATATTTCCTTCCAGACAACTGTGAATATTGCTAGGCAAATCGAGTTAGTTCGCGCTCAGGAGAGAGGTCCAGCGTCAGATAAGAGGCCATGTCATTCCGGTAATTTCAGAGGCACCCCATCTAGAGGCAGGGTTACTTATGCTAGGGGTCATCCTCCTAGGCCATTTTATTTAGCACTTCATGCATCTTACGGTACTTCAGGGAGTCATAATCCTATTATGCCTTACTCTGGGCAGCCGACATTTAGTGCACATCCAGCTCCTATCAGTGCATCACCGCTCTAGAGTCACTACAATGGTTATTTGGCCCGTTCGGGTCAGCTTCAGCTTTAGCAACCACAACAATAGGATGGGTGTTATGAGTGTGGGAACATTGGTCATATCAGGAGGTGTTGCCTTAGGTTGTCGAGCAATAGGTCTCAGCAGGATTCTCATGCCATCATACCGGCACCGGTTGCTCCACCGCCTGCCCAGCCAGCTAGGGGCAAGGGTCAGACAGCTAGAGGTGGAGGTCAGGTTTTTAGAGTTGGAGGCCAGTCCGTTAGGGGCCGTCCCAGAGATACAGTTCCAATTGGTGGGGCCCAGTCTTGATTTTATACTTTTCTAGCTAGGCCTGAGGTCGAGTCATCCGATGTCGGGATCACATGTATTGTTCCAGTTTGCCATAGAGATGCTTCAGTCCTATTTGATCTGTGATCTACTTATTTCTATGTGTCCTCCTATTTTGCTTCATATCTGGTTGTACCTCATGATTCTATGAGTGCTTATGTGTGTGTGTCCACACCGATGGGAGATTCTATTATCGCAAAGCATGTCTATCGTTCATGTGTGGATACTATCGGGAGTCTTGAGACTAGCGTGGATATTCTACTTCTCGATCTGGTAGATTTTGATTTTATATTAGGGATGGATTGGCTGTCACCCTATCATGTTGTATCGGATTGTCACGTCAAAATGGTGACCTTAGCCATGCAGGGATTGCCTCAATTAGAGTGGAAAGAGATTCCTCGCCATTCTACCAGCAGGGTTATCTCTTATGTGAAGGCTCAGCATATGGTCGAGAAGGGATGTCTAGCTTATTTGGCTATATTCGCGATCCCAGTGCGGATATTACTTCTATGGATTCGGTCCCAATTGTCCATGAGTTTCCAGGTGTATTTCCTGCGGATTAGCTGGGGTACAGAGATATTGACTTCTGTATTGATTTGGCTCCGGGCACCGACCCTTTTCTATTCTACCATACCATATGGCCCCGCCGGAGCTAAAGGAATTGAAGGAGCAGTTATAAGACTTGCTTGATCAGGGATTCATCAGACCTAGCGGATGTGTATAGATTATCGGCAATTGAACAAGGCTACTATCAAGAACAAGTATCCGTTGCCAAGAATTGATGAATTATTCGATCAGCTTCAGGGTGCCAAGGTGTTTTCAAAGATCGATTTGAGGTCTGGTTACAATCAGTTGAAGATTAGGGCATCTGATGTCCCTAAGGTAGCATTTCGGACTCGATATGGGCATTACGAATTCCTAGTGATGTCATTTGGGATGACAAATGCCCCAGCATCATTTATGGATTTGATGAACCGGGTATTCAAGCCCTATTTGGATTCTTTTGTGGTGGTATTCATTAATGATATCTTGATTTACTTCAGCGGTCAAGATGAGCATGAGCAGCATATTCGGATTGTGCATCAGACTTTGAAGAATAATCAGTTATATGCCAAATTTTCAAAATATGAATTTTGGTTAGACTCAGTTACCTTTTTGGGGGATGTTGTATCAACAAAAGGCATAAAAGTGGATCCTAAGAAGATTGAGGCAATTCAGAGTTGCCCTAGACCTACTTCAGCTACAGAGATCCCGAGTTTTCTGGGGTTAGCAGGTTATTATCACCGGTTTGTGAAGGGGTTTTCATCTATAGCATTTCCACTGACCAAATTGACCCAGAAAGGTGACCCATTTAGATGGCCAGACGAGTGTGAGTTGAGCTTTTAGAAGCTCAAGACTGCTTTGACTACGGAACCAGTGTTAGTATTGCCCACAAGTTTAGGATCTTATACGGTGTATTGTGATGCATCTCGCATTGGGCTTGGTGCAGTATTAATGCAAGATGGCAGAGTGATTGCATATGCATCGCGGCAGTTGAAGATTCATAAAACGAATTACCTTGTTCATGACTTAGAATTGGCAGCCATTGTTAATGCGCTAAAGATTTGGAGGCACTACCTTTACGGTGTCTCATGTGAGGTATTCACTGATCATCGTAGTCTACCGTATCTGTACAAACAAAAAGATCTCAATTTGAGGCAGAGAATATGGTTGGAGTTGTTGAAAGACTACAATATCACCATTTTGTATCACCCCGGAAAGGCCAATGTGGTGGCCGATGCTTTTAGTAGAAAGGCTGTGAGTATGGGCAGCCTTGCGTATATTCCGATTGGTGAGAGGCCATTAGGTGCAGATGTTCAGACTTTGGCCAATCAGTTCGTGAGGTTAGATGTTTCAGATTCTAGTCGGATCCTAGCATGCACAGTTGCTCGGTCTTCCTTGTATGAGCGTATCAGAGAGTGACAGTATGATGATCCTCATTTTCTTGTCCTTAAGGACACGATGCGGCATGGTGGTGCAAAGAAGGTTGCTGTGGGAGATGCTGGAGTTTTGCGGATGCAGGGTCGTATTTGTGTGCCTAATGTGGATGGGCATCGTGAATTAATTCTTGAAGAGGCCAATAGTTTTCGGTATTCTATTCATCTAGTTACCGCCAAAATGTATCAAGATTTGCGGCAACATTATTCGTGGAGGAGAATGAGGAAGGATATAGTTGCATATGTAGCTCGGTGTTTAAATTGTCAGCAAGTCAAGTACGAGCATCAAAGACCTGGTGGTCTGCTTCAGAAGTTAGAAATTCCTGAGTGGAAGTGGGAGCATATCACTATGGATTTTGTTGTTGGGCTCCCACGAACTCAGAGATAGTTTGATGCAGTATAGGTCATTATGGACAGGTTGACCAAGTCAGCACATTTCATTCCAGTGGCAGTTACCTATTCTTCAGAGCGGTTAGCTAAGATTTACATCCGCGAGATTGTCCGCCTTTACAGTGTATCCGTGTCTATCATTTCTGATCGAGGTACGCAATTCACCTCGCACTTCTGAAGGGTTGTACAATGTGAGTTAGGCACACGGGTTGAGTTGAGTACATCATTTCATCCACAGACAGACGGACAGTCAGAGCGCACTATTTAGATATTGGAAGATACGCTTTGCGCTTGTGTTATAGACTTTGAAGGTTCTTGTGATTAGTTCTTTCCACTTGCAGAGTTTGCCTATAATAACAGCTACCAGTCGAGCATTCAGATGGCTCCGTATGAAGCATTATACGGGAGGCAATCTCGTTCGCCAGTTGGCTGGTTTGAACCGGGAGAGGCTCAGTTGTTGGGTACCAATCTGGTACAGGATGCCTTGGAAACGGTCAAGATTATTCAGGATTGACTTCGCACAACTTAGTCTAGGCAAAGGAGTTATGCTGACCGTAAAGTTCGTGACGTTGCATTCATGGCAGGAGAAAGAGTATTGCTCTGGGTTTCACCTATGAAAGGTGTAATGAGATTTGGAAGGAAGGGCAAGTTGAGCCCTAGGTATATCAGACCCTTTGAAATTCTTGAAAGGGTGGGTGAAGTAGCCTACAGGCTTGCACTACCACCTAGTTTATCAGCAGTTCATCCGGTGTTCCATGTATCCATGCTCCAAAAATACCATGGTGATCCGTCCCATGTATTAGATTTCAGCTCAGTCCAATTGAAAAAAGATTTGACTTATGAAGAGGAGCTGATAGCTATTCTAGCCTGGGAGGTCCAACAGTTGAGGTCTAAGAGTTATCCTTCAGTTCGGGTGCAATGGAGAGGTCAGTCAATTGAGGTAGCTACCTGGGAGTCTGATTCGGACATGCAGAGTAGATATCCACACCTTTTCACTAGCTCAGGTAATTTTCTAATTCCGTTCGAGGACGAACGTTTGTTTTAGAGGTGGAGAATGTGATGACCTAATATGTCATCTTTAATTTTAAACATTCATTTATGTGTTCTGAGACCTTGAATAGAACCTTTCAGTATTTCTCGACTTGTGTCTGCAGTCCGTAAATGTTTTCGAAAAGTTTTTATGTGAAAAATTGATTAAAAGGTGAAATGGAGCTTCAAAACTCATTTGAGTTGACTTCGGTCAACGTTTTGAGAAAATGGACCCGGATCAGTTTTTTGACAGTTCCGGTAAGTCCGTATCATGATTTGGAACTTGTGCATATGCTCAGAATCGAATTCGGGGTCCCCTAGCTCGCATTATCGCCATTTAACAGAAACTAGAAATCTAAAGGCTAAAGAGTTTCAAAGTTTGACCGTGAATTTAACTTTATCGATATCGGACTCGGATTAAGATTTCAAAAGTTGGAATAACTCTGTTATGTCATTTATGACTTGTGCACCAAATTTGACACTATTCCGGATTCATTTAATACGTTTCGGCGTGGGTTTTGTAAAGTGAAAAGTTGAAACTCATCAGTGCGAATAGAGGTGTGAATTGCAATTTCGACGTTATTTGATGTGATTTGAGACCCCAAGTAAGTCCGTATTATGTTATGGGATTTGTTGGAATATTCGGATGAGATACCGAGTGGCTCGGGTGAGTTTCGGACATGTTTCGAACCATTTTGGTAAAGACAAATTTGGAGCCTGGGCAACCTACTCGCTTCTGCGAGAAAATGGTCGCAGATGCGACAACCGCTTCTGCGGCTCGGCGCCCGCAAATGCGGAGGGTACACTTCTGCGGCTTCTTCATGCGCTTCTGCACAGAGGCAAATGCGGTTCAATTTCCATAGATGCAGACACCCGCTTGGCAAGCCCATTTCGCAGATGCGAAAATGCTAGACAGAATACATAAAATTGAGTGTTAGCCATTTTTGCTCATTTTTGAGTTTTAAGTCTCGGATTTGGGCGATTTCAAAGGGATTTTTCACGACTTCGACTTGGGTAAGTATTCTATATTCGAAAGTGATTATATATCTTAAATCCAGGTTTATATTCATCGTTTATTTTGTATTTAGATGGAAGAAATTTGAGTTTTTGTAAAACTTTCCAAAAACGAAAATTTAGGATTTGAAAGATAATCTGATGTAGGAATTCGATAATTTTAGTATGGTTGAACTCGTATCGGAACGGGTCTCCGAATTATGTGATTTGTCATCGTGTTCCGAAAAGTGGCTCCCACATTGACGATTGGTTGACTTTTCCGAAAATGACTTAAATTAAGTCTCTTTCGAATTATGCATAATTTCTAAAGCTCCAACTGAATTGTTGACCAATAATTTGATAGGTTTGATTGGCTTGGAGACTAATTCGAAAGGAAATATTATGGTCGAGTGATTACTTAAAATTGAAAAATAAGGTAAGTGTCGTGGTTAAACTTGACTTGTGGGAATAGAACCCTTGAATTATTTGTTAAGTGAATTTCATGTGTAATGATGTATAGGCGAGGTGACGAGTGCCTATACGTCGTCAAATTTATTGTTTGCATATTTATCTTAAAATCATAAATTATTTTCAATTATGAATTAATTATTGTTTTAATTATTTCTCTCATATTCTTTGCCCAATATTATGTCTTGAATTTATGCTATAATTGCTACATGCTTATTTGACTTATGTGTCTTAATTGCTACTTGACATTTAGCATATTAAATATTAAATTACCTATTTTCTTCCGATTTTCATAATTAATTGCTACTTGTCATTACTTGTTTCCTAAATAAATTATAATTATTGTATGATTTGTTTCCTGATAATATCTTATTAAATGTGGTACTTATTGGAGTAGTTTAACATTTAAGTGTTGTTAAATTATATTGTTGGAGCGGGTTGCACGCCGCAATAAATTTTAATTTAATTTTATATTGTTGTAGCGGGTTGCATGCCACAATGGAATTTAATTGGAAGATTATATTATTGGATCGGGTTGCACGCCGCAACGGATTTTATTTCAAGTTTATATTGTTGGAACGGGTTGCACGCCGCAACAGAAACCGATTGAAGGATTATATTGGGGGAACGGGTTGCTCGACGCAACAGAATGATAAAGAAATAATTGGTTATGATGGTTGAATTGACTTCAATTATTGATATGATTTACCTATTTTACTTCTATACCTGTTATTATTATTATTATTGAGTACAAGTTAATATAAGCGGCCTGCCTTAGCCTCATCACTACTTCATCGAGGTTAGGCTCGATACTTACAGAGTACATGGGATCGGTTGTACTCATACTATACTCTGCACTTCTTGTGCAGATACCGAAGTTGGTCCCAACGACGTACTATAGATTTGCTCGGATTCAGCCATCAGAGGAGACTTGAGTATAGCTGCACGAAATTCGCAGCTCCGAAGTCCCCTTCTACTTTATCTTAGCTGTGTATTTTCTTTCAGACAACTTTATTTTATTCAGACCCTTGTTTGTATTATTCTAGAAACTCGTGCACTTGTGACTCCAGTTCTGGGATGGTATTTAAACTCCGTTATCATTTAGGTTTGTTCATTTAAATTCAGATATTATTTGGGTTCTTGGTTCCTTTACTATTTAATTAAGGTGAATTGTTAAAAATGGTTAAAATTATTCTAATGTTGGCTTGCCTAGCAAGTGAAATATTAGGCATCATCACGGTCCCGAAGGTGTGAATTTTGGGTCATGACATAAAAATCGTCATATAAGTACATACGAAGATATCAGCCTATGGGGTTGGCTCAAGGGTGAGGCTATATCGTAAAGTCGTTGTTTTAGGCCCCAAAAATTTTCGAGTCCCAAAAAATTTTACAAATAAATTTTCTGATGCTATTTTGGTTTAGACAATATTAAAATTCGTATTAAAAAGTACAAAATCTTTATTAAGTAAGAAAGACTCTCTACATTCTAGCAATAGAAATATTTTAGAACTTTGAATTAAACTACTCAAATTTTCACATTAATAAATAATATTCTTTACAATAAGATCCAAGATAACGAATTACAAACACATGGCTAACACCTTATTAACTTGAATTAATCCCTCCCCAATATAAATTTAATATTACTATCAGTTGTTTGAGATTCTCTACAATGCTCTATCGTAGGGTTTGGAAGTGTATGGATGTTATTGCTGGAAGTATCACCTTCAAAACCAGTACTAGATGATTGTGGGTCTAACCTAAAACTATTAGGAAGATCTATATCTGCCTCAAACTGGCAAAATAGATTTACTGGGGCTCCAGTGGGTGGTCATTCTTATATATAATCGAATCAAGTGGGCAAAGAAAAAAGAGTTAAAACTGCATATGCAATATATACCATACCTTGTAGGCATTTGGATATTCCTGACCCATGTTTTTATCAGGATGGATCAGATAGGAGACATATCCAAATTCAAAAATGTTCTTTTTACTCATGAAATCCTGGTGCGTATCATTAATATTGTTCAATGTGACTAGAGTACACGTAAAAATCAAATAAATATGAAGTCAAAAATAGAAATTCATACTTGTCGATCTGGTTTTCCACAACAGTCAAGTTAGATTTTATCCTATTATGCTGCTTGTTAGTGCTATCCCATGACAAATAACTAAATCAAATACAACCAGATATGCCACCGATGCCGTGAGCATCATCGTACACAAATGTCTTGAAAAGGATGGTCCTTACGCCCTATTGTTTCTTTACCCAGACCTTAACCATCCCACCAAATTCAGACTGAACAATCTTTTCACCGAGCATCTTCATTCTATCCAGTCAAAGATATAACAACATGGTGTCTCTATAACACCCCTCCTCATTATGGGCTTCAATCCTAATTTCTAAATATATGGCTACCAACTTCTGCCTCTTTCCCACAGTTCCCGTATTTATGGAAAAGCATCAGCCAAGGTTGGGATATTTGTGGACAGGCATAATTTGGAAAATTTATACAGGAAATCACATAAGCTTTTAGAATGATGCTTGGCTTCTTTCTGATCTGAAACTCAGGGACAAACTCCAGGGAAACACTTTCTCAAAAGGATTAGGTTTCATCCTACCTCTTCAAATCCTGCTACTAAGCACTCTCAACGCGCACAACATGAGTTGCCTTTAGGTAGTTAACGAGAATGTTATTCAAATGAACGGATCAATAATGATCCGAGGTTTGAATATAGAAGACTAGGAGCTAAACCAGAGGAAGCTTAGCTATGGCGATGGAAGAACAAGAAGAAGAATCGAGGGAAGAGAAGAGAGAATAAAAGAGATTGTATGAGAAGATTGTAGTTGTTATTATGATATTCGTAATGTAATACAATCACATATATGTAATGAAATGAGCTATAATGAAAGATTCCTTTCAACTACTTCTCAACTAACTCTAACTAACTTTTGGCTCCCTAACTAACTTACGGAACTAACCAACTAACTGCCACTCTTCTTTATTAAATCCAGCTCACTTATACTATTAATATATCACTAATCACAATTTGTATAATAGTACACCCTCCCCCCCCCCCCTCCCCAAAAAAAAAGAGATCCTTGTTATCAAGGATCAAAGTGAGGAAATTGAATTTTAAGTTCATTGTAGTATTCCCATGTAGCATCATCAGCTGGTATGCCCTACTATTTAACGAGCATCTGTGCCAGAGCATTATTCCCCATGTCACCATCCTTCTTTGTAAAATCAACTCTGATTCAGGGCATTGAGGGTTAGCAATGTCGACTATTATAGGATAAGAGATATGATCAGGAATAACATGACACTTCTTTAGCAAAGACACATGGACAGTTGGATGAATTTTGACTGATGCTGGACGCAAAAGTGTATAGGCTACAAAATCTATCCTCTTGGTCACTTGAAATAGTCCATAGAACTTAGCAACTAGTTTGTGGTATGGCTTAGAAGATATGGTTGTCTGCTTATAGGATTGAACTTTCAAATACACCCAATCTCCAACTTGAAATGATTTGTTAGTCTTGTGTTTGTCAGCGTGATTCTTCATCCTTAGCTGGGCTCTAGACAAATTATGTTTGAGAAGTTGAAGTTTGAGTTCCCTAGTAGTGAGAATATTGTCCACTTCACTTGTAGCTGATTTACCAGGAATGTATGGTAGATGTATAGGAGGAGGCCTGCCATATAAAGATTCAAAAAGAGCGGTATGGATGGCCGAATGATAGTTGGTATTGTATCAATATTCAGCCATATAAAGACAGGATAGCCAGTCAGTAGGATCTTCTGCACAAAATCATCTAAGATAAGTTTCAAGGCATCTGTTTACCACTTCTATTTGGCCATCAGATTGTGGGTGATAGGCTGATGACATATTGAGTTGCACTCTTTGTAAAGCAAATATCTCCTACCAAAAAATTGCTCAAGAACACTATATCTCTGTCACTGGTTATGGCGTCAGGAAAACCATGTAATTTCACAATGTTATCTAAGAAGGTTTGAGCCACTATTTTTGCAGTATAAGGGTGTTTCAAGGAAAGAAAGTGAGCATACTTGCTCAACCTATCTACAATTACCATGATAACTTCATACCCTTTAACCTTTGGTAAACCATCAATGGAATCCATGCTAATTTGAGACCATACTGTGTCAAGTATGGGTAAAGGTGATAATAGGCCAGGTGAAGCTGCTAGGTCATCCTTGTTCTTTTGACACACATCACAACCTTGTACATAAGCTTTAACATTTTTCCCGAGGTCTTTCCAATAGAACAGTGTTTGTAACCTTTTGAGGGTAGCTTTAACTCCTGAATGACCACCATGTAGGGTGTTGTGCCAATAAGATATGATGGTTCCCTGATGGATCCTTATCCTACAACTAGGTTACCTTTCCTTTTTAGCTGCATATATGACCAAGTGTACTGAGGGTGCTTGGTGGAATCTGCTTGTAACTCTTCAATTAGCTTCTTCACCTCTGGATCCTGATCCCAGCTGGCCATAATGGACTGCAACATCTTAGAAGTTTAAGGGAACAACACCATGGCTAATAGTTCAGCATCCCTTATTTTGAAGAGTGCATCAACCACTTTGTTTCAGCTCATTTCTTAAACTCTATGACATAATCAAAGGGCATGAGTTTAGTTAGCCACCTCAATTGAGTATTGGTGTGAATTTTCTGCTTCATTAGGAACTTCAAAGCTTTTTGATCAGTTCTAATAGTGAATCTATCTTTGGCCCAATAAGTATTGAGACCACTTCATTACTGCACCAATATCAAGGAGTTCTCTATCATACACAGACATAAGAGTTACAATGGGGTGGCCCTGCTATTAGTACTGCTCCACTGAGATAACAACTAGCATCAATCTCGACCACAAACGTTTTGGTAAAGTCGGGTAGAGATAAGATAGAAGCTTGAGTTAGTCCCTATTTTAGCTCATTAAAATCCTCAGTAGCATGTGATGACCATCCGAAACCTTCCTTCTTTAAGAGGTCAGTTAGTGGTCGACTAATGATACCAAAGCTTCTGATGAATCTTCTGTAGTAGTCTGCTAAGCCCAAGAACCTGATCTTCTGAGGGTCTGTTAAAACACCTTCAGCAGTGATGAAATGTCCCAGGTATTCAATCCTTTGAACTCCAAAAAAATATTTACTCCTTTTTTGCAAATAACTGATGCCTCCTCATTTCGTCAAAGACCAATTGCTAGTATTGGAGATGATCTTGTATAATCTTGTTGTATATCAAGATATCATCGAAGAAAACTAGAACGAATTTCCTCAAAAACTGATAGAACACAGAGTTCATAAGGCCTTGGAAGGTAGCTGGTGCATTGGATAAGTCAAATGGCATAACAAGGTACTCATAGTGACCTGAATAAGTCCTAAAAGTTGTTTTAGTAATGTCATCAGCATCCATTCTTAGTTGGTGATAGCCTGATCCAAGGTCAATTTTATAAAAAAATCTTTGAACCACCTAGTTTATCAAACAAATTTTTCACATTGGGAATTGGGAATTTGTTCTTGATAGTTTGTTTGTTTAGATCCCTGTAGTCTACACACAACCTCTAGGTGCCATAATTTTTACCTACCAAGATTACAGGAGAAGAAAAGGGGCTGCAACTAGGCTGAATTATGCCTTGGTCCAGTATTGTTTCACCAGACCATCAACGATATCCTTCTTTACTGCAGTATATCTATAAGGTCTTTCGTTTATAGGTTCAGTTCCATTTTGAAGAATGATTTGGTGATCAAACATCCCTTAAGATGGTGGTAATGCAGTAGGTTCAATAAACAAATCCTTATACTTATCTAGCAGTACTGTTAGACCAGAATTACTACAGCAATTTTCAGCACTACTATTTAAAGAATACCATTGCATACTCTTATCTTCTACACATGGAATAACCTGAATCATTTCAAGTTGAGGTTGATTACCTGAAAACATAGCTATCTTCCCAGCATTGGTAGACTTGATTTGGTTACCAACACCTATGAACACATGTTTTCTACCCTTGTAGAAGAACTCCATAATGTGCTTCTTGAAGTTCATCTTGATATCCCCAAGAGTAATCAACCACTCAACACCTAGTACCATATCATAGTTTGCCAAGGGTAATAACATGAAATTGGCTTCAAACTCAGCACCCTGCAATAGCCAAGATAATCTGCAAGTAGTATCCACCTTCATGCAACTACCATTTGCAGCAGCCACTACCTGAGACCAGGTAGTTGTTACAGGACATCTTAGTTGCTTCACTACTTTAGAATTGATAAAGTTGTGTGTGCTCCCAGTATCTATGACAATGTGTAAGGGTTTCTTGGCATTATAGATAGTAACTCTCAAGCATTTGAACCCCATAGATCTATTTAATACATGAACTGAAATCTCCATGTGTTCTGTTTGCTCAGCCAACTCCAATATATGTTCTAAATTTCCAGAACTCTCAACATCTTTAGAGTACTCAAGATCCAGTTGTTCTTCAAATTCTAATGCATAAACTTACTTAAGGTTCTTGCATTTGTGACCCTGCACATACTTCTCATTGCAGAAGTAGAACAAACCTTTGGCTCTTTTTTCATTGGCTTTTTCAACACTTAGTCTTCTTCTGTTGAATCCTCCATTAAAAGTTGGTTGTCGATCCTTCTTGGAAGCATGTAAGGCCACCAATAGTTTATTCTAAACTCTTTGGTCCATATTCGTTTTAAAATTTATAGTTTGAGCTGGAGGTAATGATATCCTTTGTACAATATCCTTTGACTGATCATCTATGTAGGCTTCTTGTATCCTGGCTGCTTTAAATACTTGAGCAAAAGATCTGGGGTTGCTCATTTTCACTACGATGTTTAGCTGTTTCTTTAGTCCTCCTATGAAACAAATGATTGCATTTTCTTATGATAAGTTCACTCTTGTAAGACTCCTTTCAAAAGTTGTATGATATTCCTTCACATTGCCAGTTTGAACAATCTTCTTAAATTCCTCCATAGGATCATCATAATTCTCCCCAAAGTTTTCAGTTAAAGTCATATCATACTCAGTCCACGTGGGTGGTGGAGTGTAACTCCTATACTTCATAAAGGCCTGATGCCACTCCATAGCTTCACCTATTAGATACAGAGAATCCACCATGACTCTTTCCTCAGCTGGTACTTGATCAATTTGGAAAATTTGTTCTGCCTTGAACAACCATGATCTCAAATCATTTCCAAAAAATCTTGGAAATAAAATCTGAGTATACTTGGAGTACTGCCTACCATTTGCTTGATTTCCTTCCTCCTCAACATGATACCTTTCAGATGAATCCTTTCTATTGGATCTGGATTTAGATCCACTAGGACCAATAGCATCATCTTCATTTCTTTTCGTAGGGTTCATCATTAGTTCCTTTAATTCACCCAACGGCTGATCCAAGCCCTTCAAGTAAGCAACTTCACCAGCTAAAGAGCCTACTGTAGAAATCAACTGTTGCATCAATTTCCTAAGATCACCCAGTTCTGTCATCGAATTTTTAATAGATTTACCATATTTCGTCATTTTTATTACCAAGAATCAAAATCTTTGATACCAATGTTATTCAAATGCAGGGATCAATGATGATCTGAGGTTTGAATATAGCAGACAATGAGCTAAAATAGAAGCCGAAGCTTAGCTATGGCGATGGAAGAAGAAAAAGAATCGAGAGAAGAGAAGAGAGAAGAAGAGAGACTGTATGAGAAGATTGTAGTTGTTATTAAGTTATTCCAAATGTAATACAATCACATATATGTAATGAAATGAGCTGTAATGAAAGATTCCTTTTAACTACTTCTCAACTAACTCTAACTAACTTTTAGCTCCCTAATTAACTTCCGGAACTAACTAACTAATTGTCACTCTTCTTTATTAAATCCAACTCACTTATATTATTAATACATCACTAATCATAATTTGTATAACAGAAAAGTCCAAACTACCACCTAAAACATAAATCTTTCTTTGGCAATGCACTCATAACAGGCTACCCACTGCCCGCAATGCACCCATAACAGGCTACCCACTGCCCTTTACCTTACAAAATTGACTATTTCTACCTCTCCCTAATGCTACTTCTGTACCCACTGCCCCTTTAAGATAAACAAATAACAAGAAACTTTTCATGAAATTGAATTCATGAACTCTAAAAAGAAGACCACAAAACTCTAGGAAGCAGCTCCCAGTTGTGAAGCTAATTGTCCAGTTTATTCTAGAAACTATAGAGGGATTTGATCAATGTCATGATCCAAAATTCACTATAGGTTGTGATGGTACCCAATACCGTCATCAGGTAAGCCAACGTTAATTTATCAATTTATTTACTTATTTTATTACTTTCGAAATCATAATAACCATTACTTAAATAGTATAAAAATAGAATTTACAAGGTAAAAAGATAATAACTACGTGAACTACAATAACGAACAACCAGTAGGAACCCTAAAAATTCAGTGTCATAAGTGCATAAGTATTTTCTAAGGAGTACAATAATAATACAATATTTGTCCCAAATATAGTAAGACGGAATAAAATAAATAGTTTAATGGAGACTCGGTGGACTGCGATGCATAGCCTGGAATGCAGCTCACATAAAGTCTCCTCACCAGGTACGCCTACGCGCCAAGGTGATCATCAAATGAACCTGTCAGATCCTGTACATTTAGTGCAGAAGTGGAGCATGAGTACGTAAATCAACGCATACCCAGTAAGTATCTAGCCTAACCCCGGAGTAGTGATGAGGGGTCGACATCGACACTTACTAAAGGTCCAATAATACAACGTGATAAAACATAAGCAGATATGAGGCATACGGAAATGATGGGGTAAATCTGTAAGTTACATAATCTTCCAATTTCTTCTTTCAAAGCATGAATTTTTAAATCTTGTATTCTACCTTAACAGCTCAGAAAAATATTAAGTGTCATTATCAAATAAATAAGGAATACCATATAAAATATCGGGCATCAGTGGAGAGATAAGCTCGTGAATATTCGGACTACTAGCGATATAAAGCACGATTCTGCCGAGGTCGTTCGGCCCAATCCCATATAATGTGTACACTGCCGAGGGTCGAGCGGCACGAACCATAGATGCATCTATATACTGCCGAGGCGTTCGACCCGCTCCACAAGAAAAGAAAAGAAGTTACTGAATTATAAGACACGTGTTTACAATACCGTACATGAGTACAAAATGGATATAATCTTGACCATTTCTCAAATAGCTCGCCCATAACTCAAAGTATTAAGGATTGGCCTAGTATACATATATTTATTTCTAAATCAATTTCATTTATAACTTCAATTAATTAAGCCAGCAAAATGAGTTCAAACAATTCAAATATTATATGATAAGATCCTAAGTCTACCCGGACATAAACATGTTGTAGCTACGTACGGACTCTCGTCACCTCGTGCGTATGTAGCACCCATAACTATTTGAACATAATAATAAATATCATCTAGGGGTAGTTTTTCCCTCACAAGGTTAGACAAGAGACTTACCTCCCTCCGAAGTTCCATAATCGGCTCCAATGCCACTCAAACACCTCAACCCACTGCCCGTCTCTTCAAAACTAGTCAAACAACAAGCAAACCAATTAAAATATAACCCAATACGTATAATCTAACAATTTAAAATAATTCCCAACTCCGCTCAAAAGCCAACAAAGACAACCCTCAGGCCCACGTGCCCGAATTTCGAATATTTTCGAAGATAAACTTTACCCATTACACCACGAAATAAAATATATAACTTATTCCAAATTCCATGTCCAATTTTGTGGTAAAAATCAAAAAATACCAAATTCTAGGTTTTCTACCAAAATCCCAAGTTTCTACAAATTTCCATGTTTAAATCCATATACAAACCATGTATTAAACTTGTAATAGGTGGGAGTCACTTACCTTGTGTTGCTTGATGAAAATTTCCCATTGAAGCTCTCCAAAATCGCCCCAACCAAGTGAAAATGGAAGAAAATGGACCAAACCTCGTTCTTAAAAGAACACACTGCCCAGCGACCTCTCGCCCTGCGGCCACTTGACTGCTTCTGCGGTTTTGTAGGTGCCGCCACCATACCGCTTCTGCGGTCCCCCTTCAGCCCATGCCTTCGCATCTACGGACTAGACTCCGCTTATATGGAGTTGCACCTACAACCAAATATACCAACATGTTCCAAAATACAATATGAACTTAGTCGAAGCCTTAAACCACGTCAAATGACATTAAAATTATGAATCGCACCTCGTATCAAACTTATATATTTTAAAATTTCCAAATTCTATATCTTGTGCCGAAACGTATCAAATCAATCCGAATGACTTCAAATTTCGCATATAAGACAAATGACATAACGAAGCTATTCCAAGGCTCGAAACTCTAAACGGACATCGATAACATCAAAATCCACTTCAAACCAAACTTAAGAAATTCTTAAACCTTCAAAATGCCAACCTTCCATAATATGTACCGAAATGCTCCCGGGTGATCTGATACTCAACCTGAATACATGCCCAAGTACGAAATCATCATACGAACCTATTGGAACCTCAAATCCTAATTCCGAGGTTGTTTACTCAAAAGTCAAATCTTAGTCAATTCTTCCAACTTAAAGCTTCCGAAATTAAAATTTTCTTTCCAAACAAATCCCGAACTTCTCAAAATTCAAATTCCGACCACACGTACAAGTCATAATACCTGAAGTGAAGCTACTCAAGGCCTCAAACCACCGAACGACACGCTAGAGCTCAAAACGACCGATCAGGCCGTTACATTCTCCCCCACTTAAACATACGTTCGTCCTCGAACATGCTAAGGACTGCTTCGGAGTTGTGCAAAATCACTGTTTAACACCTCATGCACCTACCCGTGCCACCACAATCCGGTTGGACACATTAGCTCAAGTCAGACTGAAGATCCTCCCTTTTATTTAGTTAATAAACCTTAGGACCAAATTCCAATCTCCGAATTTCTCTACAGGTCCTAATTCTAACACACGAACACCGTATCAATTACCACACACTATACCAAAATATGATCATGAACCTATGCTGAAATCACACCATGCACAACATAAGTCGGTTGCCCATAATAACATCCTCCAACCACAATAGCTGTAATTTCATGAATCTGATGCCCACAATACATCTCATGATGCATATGAATCCTGTTCCAACTCTCGAAATACTGCCATAATGAAAAAGACGTGTAGAAACTCATAGCCACCTGCCGAATCAACAATCCATGAAGTCTCTCCTCCTGACAAGAACCATCACTTCATTCTGAACTGAATAACATTATTTTTTATTTAATGTGCCTTATATAAATCGGATTGCACTAATTTCAGGTCCAATAATCTCGTCTCACCTAGAAAAACTGCTCATGCAATAAGCCATCTCAGACACTGCCAAAAATATTTATGACGCCCGCAACGTGCCAACAAGATATAACTCGAATGTGATACATAAGGAAGAACGAACTCTGGAGAAGGACTACCCAGCCCGCGTAACGAATAAAACGACTGAATATATGTTGTGAACATACCTCAGGGATGAAAACAAGGCGCACAAAATAAGTGTAAGGAACTATGCTCAGCATCTCGTTATTGCGGTGTCACGCCCCCAACGAAGATGGGACGTGATTGGCACTCAACCCTTACCACTCGTTGAGTGAACCCTGTACTAGTTGTATCAAAACTTCAGGTTCAATAGTAAACAACCTAATGAACTTAAATATTCATTCTAATCAAGTTGCTATTCGTAAACGGACTGATAAAATATTCAATAAAGGATAAATCCCAAAATATCTTAATACTAACCCACTGACAAGTCACGAGCCTCTAGAATTTGAAAAAATAACTGAAATACATAGCCTACAGGGCATTCCCCGAAAATAAAATAAACATCTAAAAATAAATAATAGTCTGAAAATAGTCCGCTACCGATAGGATGAATCAAAGGAGTCTGTAAACTAAATTCGAAATATCTCCTCTAGCCACGTGTCTTGTTACCTGCGTCCTCAATACCTACCACACGATGTATCAGGCCCAAACGGGCTAAGTATCACCAAAGGATACCTAGTAAGTCTCATAGGCTACCTCCTAAAAAGGCGGAGAGAGACCTTCTCGGAAAATAACATGAAAGAAAACGGACATACAAAAAATCATATAAAATTTTATAAACAAGTAATGAGCTGGAAACTGAAACTATAAGCTGAACTGTAAGCCAAAACTGAACATTTTTCTGATAATCAGTACACGTAGTGGCCCTACGTATGTGAGCATCTAGGAACACGTATGGGGGAGTATCGTCCTATCTCCCCAACAAACAATTGGCACCTGCGAGCGTGGGGTAACTAACAATGGCATCATGGCACTCACGCTGGGGGAGGTTGGCCACTTCTTCCTACTGAATGATCATATTGATGCATGAATTAATGTTGAAACTAAATACTTAACTAAATGTAAATATCACAAACAAACGCACTTAACAATTGGTAATACAAATGAGCATGTGTTTCTGTCACATATATCGTCGTACTGAATAAGAATGAAGTGAACGTAGTATTTGGATCGCAAGAAGACATGGTTGGATTTATTGAACACATGGAGCACAGGGGTTCTAATGGAATTTTCTACTAGGAGAGTAAGCCTCAACTTAGCGGACTTAGCGTCAACTTCACGTATCCTCCAAACACTCCCAATTCATAAATTTTCAATCTATATGTAATAATCGGATTCAATTCACATCAATACAAGTCTAAAGCATATAACATTACTCTCTTCAATTTAAGAAGATTGGTCAAATCTTCTAACTCGTGAGTTTTCAGCAATATAGGGAAACTATGTATACCCACTTCAATTCTATAGTCCAATGAGTTATAATCATCACTAAGAATATATCAATTGGAATCTTACATACTCAGTCAAGACTCCATTATCAAATTTTTACTTTACTGCTCAAACCCTAACTCTTGTTTGGAATTATAATTAGCTATCTTCATATATAACTGATAATTAAAGTAAGGGAACAAAAAAAAAGAAAAAAGGTGAAAGGAAAAGTAGACTCCTCTTACTCTATGTCGACGGCGAGCAATTTTTGTTTCTGTATTTCTTTGCATTCCTCGTCGGCGTTCAGGCCAAGAAAGGCTTGATACCTTATGACTCTTATTATTTTAAAAAGACCAAATGAAATCCAAATATGACCATTATTTAAATCTCAATTGGCTGGCCCACTATATATTTAATTATATGCAAATTTGGTTGAACGTGCTGCCACCAATGCTACTTTTTGACTCCAAATAAAAGCAAAAGTTTTGCCACTTAGAAAGTATTTTTATTTTCTCTACCCCTGGCCCACTTGTCTTTCATTGCTGACCAAGATCCTTGTATATTTCTTGCTAATTCCTTACATATAAAATAGATGTACTCCTTTTACATACATCATCGTATTGCCATTATAAGGACAAATGCATCTAGTGTTGCATTTCAACACAGTGAGAAAATAAGATTTTATTTATTCTTAAGTATTCGTCCTACTATATTAGTTCATATTCTACACGCATATTATCCCAAATACTTTGCTTAAACCATGCAAGTCCTTATACCCTTCGAGCACTTTAATTACATTATGAACTCTGAGATTATTAAAAATTTTAAGCTAAAAATTTATGGGACTTTATATTCTCCCCCGTTTAGGAACATTCGTTATCGAATATTGTGTCATAATTGTTCTTTAGTCTAAAAGAAAGATCTTAGGACCCCAAAATTTGACTAACTCCTAAAAGTTCCAAAACTTTCGGCAGAATTTCCTTTGTAACTTGAGCTATCCAAAATTTTCAACCTGTCCAAGCAACCCAACAATAACATTTCGTACCTCCAGCTACTCAATCCAATAAAATACAATATTAAGGCATACCAATATACCTACTAAAGTCGCTTACATCACTATAAGCACAAATATCCTATAATTTACCAATCTAATTATTTTAAAGCATTAAAAAAATTATGTACCTGAAATCTCGAACAAATAGGGATATTTTTCCTTCATGGCTTCCTCTGGCTCCCACGTAGCTTCCTCAGCTGAATGGTTGCTCCATATTACTTTTACCGAAGCAACATCTTTGGTTCGAAGTCTACGAACCTGCCTGTCTATTATAGCTACATGGACCTCCTCATATGATAGAGTATCATCAAACTCTATGTCCTGCCTATCAATTACATGACTCGGGTCGTGAAAGTACTTTTTCAGCATGGACATATGAAAAGCTGGATGCACTGAAGATAAATCTGGAGGTAAAGCTAGACAATATGCCACAAGCCCAATCCTTTCAAGAATCGGATAAGGCCCTATATATCTCGGGCTAAGCTTTCCTTTTTCTACCAAACCTCATGATGCCCTTCATTGGAGACACCGTTAAAAAAATACATAGTCACCCACTTTGAACTCAAGATCACGGAGTCCTATATCTGCGTATGACTTTTGTCGTCTTTGAGCTATTTTAAGTCGCTCCTGAATTAGTTTTACCTATTTTACGGCATCTTGTACTATGCTTGGCCCAATAAGCTTCGTTTCACCTATCTCAAACCATCCTATAGGCGAACGACAACTCCTCCCGTATAGGTCTTCGAATGGGGCCATATGAATACTTTCTTGATAATTGTTATTATATGCGAACTCAATCAAAGGCAGATGATCATCCTAATTTCCTTTAAAATCGAGAACACATGCTCGTAACATATCTTCAAAGGTCTGAATTGTCCTCTTGGCCTACCCATCTATTTGAGGGTGAAAGGCCATACTTAGATTAATTCAGGTATCGAGATCTTCCTGAAAACTCTATCAGAACTGGGTAGTAAACTGAGCACCCCTATCAGAAATAATGGACACAGGAGAACCATGCAATCGAACAATTTCTTTTATGTATAATATTGCATACGAGGGTGCTGTGTAGGTTATTTTGACTGGAAAAAAGTGAGCTGGCTTAGTGAGTCGGTCTACTATGACCCAAATAGAGTCGTGTTTCTTAAAAGTTCGCGGCAAACCAACCCCAAAATCCATATTTATTAGTTCCCATTTCCATTACGGTGTTTCAATGACTTGAGCTAAGCCGCCTAGTCTCTGATGTTCAGCTTTTACTTGCTAACAATTTAGGCATCGTGATACAAAATCTGCAATATCTTGCTTCATATTATCCCACCAATAAATATCCTTCCAATCATGATACATTGTAGTAGAACCTAGGTGTATTGAGTATCTGGAGCTATGAGCTTCTACCATAATTGCTCTTCGAAGATCATCTACATTAGGCACGCATAAGCGACCATTAAGTCTCATCACACCATTCTCATCAAGTAAAAAATTCTTAATCTTGCCACTAAGGACACATTCCTTGAGCTTAAGCAAGCTAGCATCATCGAATTGTTTGGATTTAATTTGCTCTACTAAAGTAGACTTAGAACCCATACTTGCTATCAACCTTCCATCACACTTCTCAGCAAGACGAACCCCTTGTCTAGCTATTTCTTGGGTTTCCGTTACTATTGGGCGTTCGACCACAGACAACCTGGACAAACTCCCCATGGGTCTTCTGCTCAGAGCATCAGCAAACCACATTCACTTTTCCTGGATGATAAAGGATATTACAATCATAATCCTTAAGTAATTCCAACCACCTGTGTTGTCTCAGGTTTAACTCTTTCTGCTTGAATATATGCTGCAAACTTTTATGATCTGTATAAATGTTACATTGCTCTCCATAAAGGTAGTGACGCCATATTTTTAGAGCAAAAATAACTGCCACTAGCTCAAGATCGTGGGTAGGATAATTTCTCACATGATTCTTTAATTGCCTAGAAGCATAAGTAATTACCTTATCATTCTACATAAGAACACATCCTAACCCCACTCCGGAAGCATCACAATAGATCACAAATCTACCTGTAGGGCTAGGTAGAGTTAGGATTGGGGCTGTAGTCAACATGTTCTTGAGTTCTTGAAAACTTTTCTCACAAGCATTAAATCATTGAAACTTTACATCTTTCTGAGTTAACTTTGTCAACGGGGAAGCTAGTGAAGAGAACCCTTCTACAAAATGACGGTAGTAACCTACCAATCCCAGAAAACTGTGAATCTCTGTAGGGGTTGTCGGCCTAGGCCAAATTTTAAGTGCTTCTATTTTTTGTGGGTCTAATCTAATGCCTTTTCTCGAGACCACGTGTCCCAAAAATGTAACTGTATTGAGCCAAAATTCACATTTGGAGAATTTGGCATAAAGCTGACGCTCCTTGAGTATTTGAAGAACTATTCTCAAATAATTCTCATGCTCCTTTTTGGCTACGGGAATATACCAGAATATCGTCGATAAATACAATAACAAAGGCATCTAAGAAAGGCTTAAAGACTATGTTCATTAAGTCCATAAAAGCCGACGGTGCATTGGTCAACCCAAAGGACATTACTAAAAATTCATAGTGACTATACCGAGTCCTAAAAGCTATTTTTGGGATGTTTGCTTCTTTGATTTTCAACTGATAGTATCCCGACCTCAGATCTATTTTTGAGAAATACCTAGCACCTTGTAACTGATCAAATAAGCCATCTATCCTAGGTAGTGGATATTTATTTTTGATAGTAACCTTATTCAGCTAGCGGTAATCTATACACATCCATAGGGAACCATCTTTTTTCTTCACGAACAACACTGGAGCACCCCAGGGTAAAATGCTAGGTCGAATAAAACCCTTATCTAAGAGGTCTTGTAACTGTTTCTTAAGTTCATTTAGCTCAACTGGAGCCATTATGTAAGGAGGAATCGAGATTGGTTGAGTTCCTAGCAATGTGTCTATGCCAAACTCAATCTCCCTATCTGGTGGTATCCCTGGGAGATCATCCGGGAACATCTCTGGAAATTCTTTCACAATCTATACTGATTCAAACATTGGGGAGTTAACTTTCATATCCCGCACATGTGTTAGATACGCCAAACACCCACTGCCTACTAGTTTTCTAGCCTTAAGGTAAGAAATAAACTTACCTACAGGCGTACCCACTTCACCTCTAATTATAACTAGATCTTCCCCAATAAATGAGAATTTAACTGTCTTCGCATGGCTATCAACTGTAGCATGACAAGAAAATAACCAGTCCATGCCAGCTATGATGTCAAAGTCAACCATATCTAATAAGTTCAAATTAGCTAATGTTTTCAGGCCCTGAATTGTGATGATGCAATTTTTGAATATATATTCAATATGACCTGGATCATAGCAGTGAAAACAACCTTTTTGACCCAAAAGGAATTTCCCTGGATGTCTTTTGCTGTACGAAGAACATATAGGATAGGAGAACTAAGGTTGGCCTTGACTAATTGAAATGTACCCCTGATGGGCCTGAACCTTACTCTGCTGGACATGTTTGAGTGGAGTTGGATAAGGAGACGCGTGAGCTATTGATTGAATGTGAGATGAATGATTCATGTTCTTACCCCCAACTGAAAGTTCACTATAACTACCTATTGTTCTAGCTTGCTGTTATCTCTAGCTTCCCTGGCAATTTTATCAAAATCCTCCATATGCATAGCAATATTAACAACATGAAGATAAGTCTTGTCATCTTGATGCGAAGTCATATCTTTTACCATATGTCGCTTCAAGCCTTCAATGAACCTTCTCACTTTTTCCCTCTCTGTTAGTATTAAATTAGGTGCATACTCTGCCAAGTTTGTAAATTCTATCTCATATTCAGTCACTGACATGGTACCCTATTTAAGATGTTCGAACTGACACAGGAGCTCATCTATCCGACTGCTAGGCAATAACTTGGCCCTGAAAGATTTTTTGAACTGTGGCCAAGTAAGTGGCGGTAATGTAGAATCTCTGGTTTTCTTGTAACCTCTCCACCATTTTCCTGATGCACCCTTCAACCGAAACCCAATCAACTTTGTGGCTTGCGTTTCAAGACAACCCAAAGAAACAAACATTTCCTCTATCTCTTCCAAAAGTAACATTGGTTCATTTGTCTTATATGTACCATTATAAGTAGGAGGCTTTAATCTCAGAAAGGCATGTAGATTAATTTTTCCTGTTGGTAACTGCACTGGCTGGGCAATATTTGCAGGGACAACTGGTGGTGGTACCTCGAGTGGAGCTTGAAAATCATCTTCTATAATCTCTTCATCTGAAGGATGAGGGTCCTGGGGAGGAGCATGAACAGATGCAGCCCGACCGCCAGCCGGAGGGGTAGGGACTCCAAAAAGTCCAAAATTCTGTCAATTCGATCATCGTACTACTATAGTTGATTTGCCCTGAGTGGGTTAAGAGGGGGTGTGAATTCCACCTGATCATTATCAGCCTGCTGGGGTGGAGCCTGTGCATGTCCAGTGGCCCTACCACGAGCCTGATTGCCTATGACATTTCCACCTCTACCCTTGGCATTCTAACCTCGACCTCGATCTCTACCTTTGCCACGTCCTCTAACTGTAACTGGTGCCATTGGTGCAATCTGGACCTCTGTTAGTGCTTCTTGATGATTACCAGCTGGTATCTCAACATTGTTAGTAGCATATGACGAGGTTGATCTTGTTCTAACCATTTTGTTCTGAAACGAGAGACAAAATGATTGTTAGAATTCTGAAATGTTAAGCTCTAACACACAATGTAAGAGTCAAAGAAAAGGAATTTTCCTAACATGTCCTGTAGCCTCCCAGATATAAGTATGGTGCACAACATACCCATAAATGAGGCTCTAATATACACGGCTCATGACTCCCTAGGACTTCTCAAACCTGGCTGCTCTGTTACCAACTTGTCACGCCCCCAACTGATGTGGGACGTGATTGGCACTCAACCCTTACCACTCGTTGAGTGAACCCTGTGCTAGTTGTATCAAAACTTCAGGTGCAATAGCAAACAACCTAATGCGCTTAAATATTAATTCTAGTCAAGTTGCGATTCATAAACGGACTGATAAAATAATCAATAAAGGATAAATCCCAAAATATCTTAATACTAACCCACTAACAAGTCATGAGCCTCTAGAATTTGAAAAAAAACTGAAATACATATCCTGCAGGGCATTCTCCTAAAATAAAATAAACATCTAAAAATAAATAATAGTCTGAAAAGAGTCCGCTACCGATGGGATGAATCAATGAAGTCTGCAAACTAAATCTGAAATATCTCCTCTAGCCACGTGCCTTGTTATCTGCGTCCTCAATACCTGCCACACGACGCAGCAGGCCCAAACGTGCTAAGTATCACCAAAGGATACCCAATAAGTCTCATAGGCTATCTCCTAAAAAGGCGGAGCGAGACCTTCTGGGAAAACAATATGAAAGAAAATGGACATACGGAAAATCATATAAATCATATAAAATTTTATAAACAAGTAATGAGCTGGAAACTGAAACTATAAGCTGAACTGTAAGCCAAAACTGAACATTTTTCTGAAAATCGGTACACGTAGTGGCCCTGCATATGTGAGCATCTGGGAACACGTTTGTGGGAGTGTCGGCCTATCTCCCCAACAAACAATTGGCACCTGCCAGCGTGGGGTAACTAACTCTGGCATCATGGCACTCACGCTGAGGGAGGTTGGCCACTTCTCCCTACTGAATGATCACATTGATGCATGAATTAATGTTGAAACTGAATGTAAATATCATAAATAAACGCACTTAACAGCTGGTAATACAAATGAGCATGTGTTTCTGTCACATATATCATTGTACTAAATAAGAATAAAGTAAACATAGAATTTAGACCGCAAGAAGACATGGGTTGGATTTATTGAACACATGGAGTACAGGGGTTCTAATGGAATTCTCTACTAGGAGAGTAAGCCTCAACTCACCTTAAAGCTAGCTCAGCTTCGACTTCACGTATCCTCCAAACACTCCCGATTCACAAATTTTAAATCTATATATAATAATCGGGTTCAATTCACATCAATACAAGTCTAAAGAATATAACATTACTTTCTTCAATTTAAGAAGATTCGTCAAATCTTCTAACTCGTGAGTTTTCAGCAATGTAGGGAAACTATGTATACCCACTTCAATTCTATAGTCCAATGAGTTATAATCATCACTAAGAACATATCAATTGCAACGTTACGTAGTCAAAACTCCATTCTCAAATTTTTACTTTACTACTCAAATCCTAACTCTTGTTTGAAATTATAATTAACTATCTTCATATATAACTGATAATTAAAGTGAAGGATCAAAAGAAAAGAAAAAAGGTGAAAGGAAAAGTAGACTCCTCTTACTCTATGTCGACGACGAGCAATTTTTGTTTCTGTGTTTCTTTGCATTCCTCGACGGCGTTCAGAAGCCAAGAAAGGCTTGATACCTTATGTTTTTTATTATTTTAAAAAGACCAAATTAAACCCAAATATGACCATCATTTAAAGCTCAATTGGTTGGCCCACTATATATTTAATTATATGCAAATTTGGTTGAACGTGCTGCCACCCATGCTACTTTTTGACTCCAAATAAAAGCAAAAGTTTTGCCACTTAGAAAGTATTTTTATTTTCTCTACCCCTGGCCCACTTGTCTTTCATTGCTGACCAAGATCCTTGTATATTTTTGCTAATTCCTTACATATAAAATAGATGTACTCCTTTTACATACATCATCGTATTGCCATTATAAGGACAAATGCATCCAGTGTTGCATTTCAACACAGTGAGCAAACAAGATTTTATTTATTCTTAAGTATCCATCCTACCATATTAGTTAATATCCTATACGCATATTATCACAAATAGTTCGCTTAAACCGTGCAAGTCCTTATGCCATTCGATCACTTTAATTACGTTATGAACTCCAAGATTATTTAAAATTTTAAGCTAGAAGTTTATGGGGCTTTACATGCGGCGTGCAACCCGATCCAACATGACAGTGTTGCGGCGTGCAACCCGATCCACATAACATGCCCGTGGCGGCGTGCCACCTGATCTGTACATAACATCAAGAAGAAAAACACACACATCAAGTCATAACGCTTATACTTTCTAAATGTCCGAATATCGACCACAAGCACGCCAAGAGAATAATACGAATTCTGGGGGGACGGATAGCGCCATACACTACAAAACCCAAGCACAACTAAGGTGCAATAATGACCTGCATCTCGAGAGCCACCTGCTCACATAATACCACAAGCTACACGGGACCTCAACACGTGTGCGAATAATCAAGCCACCTCACAACCCACATGGCACAATAGAGATTTACATGGAATAGCTGACAACGAAAATAACATCCAATGCCTGACGACTCTTCCGTAAGCAATGCTATGATGAACGAACACATCCGACCTGACGTAGAGCACACACTCACACTAGACCTACCAACGGACCTCACACTGATTCTGATCATACCATACTGGGCCAATAACCTTCTAAAGACCCACAATGGCCTTATTCATGACATATAAGAACAACTGTAAAATCCAAAACAAACTCACATGGTCCACAACCCAAGGAACAGGACGTCTTTCAGGCATAAACTCTCGCATTTGCGATATTACCATAACCTCCATACTTGGTTTTAATCTTTAACAATCAAGTGACTAACATGACACACTTATACAAATCTCCCCATGGGGTACGCTCTCACGACCTTCCACTCTGGTAGCAAAGTCCGCACATCCATACCACCAACCGTACTAATTCCGTAAGGTAAATCACAATCCACAATTCAATACACAATGCCTCTTCCACAGAACACCATTTTCAGGCGACACTAAGATAACGCCAGCTTACTCTAAACATATGAATTCTTCCCTGCTCATCCGAGCTTATGACATTCTTATCAACACCGAGCCGCAACCTTTATCTTCAACTTCTGATTCCTATGCCGCTCACTGCACCCATCATGCCGCTATACGAGAGTACAAGAATTCATCATAACCCCTGAACTACTAGTAGAATGAACACTTCATTGGTTAGAAACCTTTCACTTAACTCATACCAAAAGAACCAATGCAACACCCAATTGAATTCCCAAACTGCAGAAAATACAAACCTCAAATCGTGATCTAAATCGCCAAGACTCTTCCAGGGTCCATTTAGACAACAAGACCATTCGAATCAAATACCTCCCAAATCAATCAAGGTATGGTGGCTGTCAAGCCCGCACGTACAACCACAAACCACATGCATAACTTCACACCGAAGGAACTGATCATTGCCAAAATCATGCCGACTCAACCATTACTAACCGACCCAACTTCTTTCAATTTACTCTTGACCTGACTTAGAAATATAATAGCTCTATTCACAACATAAAAAACTCAATTCGCACTCACCTCGAGTGACCCGAATCGCGAGACCACATCGTCTCAATACTCATAAATCATCTCATACCCTCCTTATGTGCTCAATAGTATCTCCGACTGGTACACCCATTCTGCAAGACCTTCTGCGAATTCGAAGCTATTTCTTCCTTTCCTCCAATACTGCACCGCATACCCGATGATAACATAGAACATTCCAAGTCTCGTCCGCAATCCACTATGAAGACTCGATCCTTAACCACACAACGGACCCAAAATCCTTAGGCATTGCACTTTAATTCTTGAACCCACTAGAACCGTTGTTGAGAGTCAACCACTCTTACTTGATCCCGAATGTAACCAAATTTCAACGCTCTGCTAGCACATGAACACCCTGTCAAAGAAGCAACCGGCTGAATTATTTTCCTTGTACATTACATCCATAAGAAGCATAAACTTTGAGTCTTCCCAAATCCTACACCTCAATTAATAAGGCAAAGTATAGCATGCATTCATCGAGTTCCTTGTTCGAATTATTCCCGACATTTCTTTTTTTTTCCTAGTCAAAATTAATCCACCAACGCATTGATAACCAAAAACCGCACAAGAAGACAATCACGCGATCCAATCGTAAATGGTGGGGCTCCCCCACTTAGCTTTAAGCTACCACCACATAATATAGATCCCACAACGATTCTTCCTTCTTAATTACCATGATCTCACACCGTTAACCCACCAAATTTCTTGAAGTCTTTTGTTAATATTTTCATGAACATTACGAATTATCAGCCACAACCGCATATTTGACCTTCTGCCGGGTAGTAAGTAGAACTCCTCGTAGAAACTTTATCAAAGTCACGCAACCGCTAACCTGCTCGCAGGAGATAATCCAACTGTGGAATTCCTTACCGACATCTTCCAATGACGCTTCACTGGGTACAACTACCACGTAATCAGTAAATTCTCCTGAGCCCATGCTCGCCCACCGGCTGTATAAGTTTTTTCCTTCCCCATTGACATCAACTGAAAGTTCAACAATACCTTCCAAACTCAAAGCCATGTTGCGTCCTAAACGATAATCAAATATTCACACCCCTCTTTATTTCAAGCAAACTCCTTTCTTCCATATTCAACCTTTCTCCGTACAGTAACTACCATTCCAACTATAATCCGTGGACCTAGTCACTTTCCTCCATGCCTCCCAAATCGCTTAAATCTTCCTCAAGGTACGTGGATATCCTACCACATAATCCCTATGATACTCTGCCACTCCTACTTAGGTCAAACCATCCCCTTTAAGCAACTTCTCGACCTCCGCTTCTCATACTTAACCTGCTAGTAATTCATCTACCACGAGACACCTCCCGCCATGTCCTTCCTCATACTTCGCTGCCCAAATGTTGCCTCAAATCAAATCGATACTTGTAGCACCGGAACTAATGAATTGCTACCAACTCTAAACCTCCTAGAAGATCATCTTTCTCGAGCCAAAACAATAGAAATACCAATTCAATTCTGAACTGCTGCACACAGCTATCTTTGACAACTGCCCCTCAGGTACTATTTCACAACACCCTACCCTGAAGGCAAAATCAAAGAAGACCATAACACCGGCGAACCATAATGCGTTCAAACAAGGACAACGATACCACATCACAATGAAAATTCCACCACGCTCGAGAATACAAAGTCTTATTACTCCATCAACCAAAACCTGAACATCCATAGTCTGATTGCCTTTCATTTGCTGGAATTAAATGCTGAACCTCTAAATCATGCACTGAGGAATCCTCCTTTCGAGTCATTCCCTGCTGCTATCCATAAATAAGTACTCTACCATTACACCAACATGGTGCGGTAACAACTCATGAACATCATAGTAACCTGTGCATAGCCTCAAAACCATAGGAAATACAGATACTGAGCTAAAACGACAGAACACCCTTTTGCAAGGCGATGATAATAGCCTGCCCGAACACGCAGGGAAAAACATCCTGCACCACGTCTGCAGTACCAATACAACTCCTGGGTGTCCAATTTACAACAAGCGCTTCATATCGCATAAGATTGATTAGGAAGGAAATAAAAGCACAAGCCTCAATAGAATCAAACTGCACGATGAGGACATAAAGAAGGGAAGTGCTCCTAATAGCCCTGTAGCCTCTCGAAGATAAGTATAGACGTCTTCGTACCGATCCGCAAGACTCTAATAGACTTTATCATGACTCGTGAGACCCAAGTGAACCTAACGCTCAGATACCAAACTGTCACGACCCAAAATCCACTATAGTTCGTGATGGCGCCTAACGCAGCCGTCAGGCAAGCCAACGTTAATTTATCAATTTATTTACTCATTATATTACTTTCGAGATCATAATACCCATTACTTAAATAGTATAAAATGGAATTTATAGGGTAAAAAGATAATAACTACGTGAACTACAATAACGAACAACTAGTAGGAACCCCCAAAACCCGGTGTCATAAATGCATAAGCATATTCTAAGGAGTAAAATAATAATACAACATTTGTAACGAATGTAGTAAGACAGAATAAAATAAATAGTATAATGGAGACTCGGTGGACTTGATGCGCAGCTTGGAATGCAGCTCGCATAAAATCTCCTCAACAGGTGCGCCTACGCACCAAGGAGATCACCAAATGAACCTGTCAGATCCTATACATTTAGTGTAGATATGTAGCATGAATACGTAAATCAACGCGTACCCAGTAAGTATCTAGACTAACCCCGAAGAAGTAGTGATGAGGGGTCGACATCGACACTTACTAAAAGTCCAATAAAATAACGTAATAAAATGTAAGCAGATATGAGGCATACGACAATGATGGGGTAAATCTGTAAGTTACATAATCTTCCAATTTCTTCTTTCAAAGTATGAATTTCTAAATCTTGTATTCTACCTTAACAACTCATAAAAATATCCAGTGTCATTATCAAATAAATAAGGAATACCATATAAAATGTCGGGTATCAGTGGAGGGAGAGATTAGCTCGTGAATATTCGGACTACTAACAATATAACGCATGATTCTACTGAGGTCGTTCGGCCCGATCCAAAATAATGTGTACATTGCCGAGGGTCGAGCGTCACGAACCATAGATGCATCTATATACTGCCGAGGCGTTCGGCCCGCTCCACAAGAAAAGGAAGGAAGTTATCAAATTATGAGACACGTGTTTACAATACCGTACATGAGTACAAAATGGATATAATCTTTATCGTTTCTCAAATAATTCGCCCACAACTCAAAGTGTTAATGCTTGGCCTAGTATACATATATTTATTTTTAAATCAATTTTATTTATAACTTCAATTAATTAAGCCGGCAAAATGAGTTTAAATAATTCAAATATTATATGATAGGATCCTAAGTCTATCCGGACATAAACATGTTGTAGCTACGTACGGACTCTCGTCACCTCGTGCGTATGTAGTACCCACAACTAGTTGCACATAACAATAAATATCACCTAGGGGATAGTTTCCCCCTCACAAGGTTAGACAGGAGACTTACCTCGCTCCGAAGCTCCATAACCGGTTCCAACGCCACTCAAACACCTCAACCCGCTGCCAGTCTCTTCAAAACTAGACAAACAGCGTGCAAACCAATCAAAATATACCCCAATACATATAATCTAACAATTTAAAATGATTCCTAACTCCACTCAAAAGCCAACAAAGACAATCCTCGGGCCCACGTGCCCGGCTTCCGAAACTTTCCGAAGGTAAACTTTACCCATAATTCCACGAACTAAAATATATAACTTATTTCAAATTCCATGTCCAATTTCGTGATCAAAATCCAAAAATACCAAATTCTAGGTTTTCTAACAAAATCCCAAGTTTCTACAAATTTTCATGTTTAAATTCATATATAAACCATGTATTTAATTTGTAATAGGTGGAAGTCACTTACCTTATGTTGCTTGATGAAAATCTCCCCTTGAAGCTCTCCAAAATCGCCCCAACCAAGTGAAAATGGAAGAAAATGGGCCAAATCTCGTTCTTAAAAGAACACACTGCCCAGCGACCTCTCGCATCTGCGGCCACTTGACCGCTTCTGCGGTTCCGCAGGTGCGGCCATAATACCGCTTCTACGGTCCCCCTTCAGCCCATGCCTTCGCATCTGCGGACCAGACTCCGCTTCTGCGGAGTCATACCTGTGACCAAGAATCCGCTTCTGCGGTCTAGCAGGTGCGGCACAAACATCGCACTTGCGCCTCCAGCCTGCCTCACTCCCTACCGCTTCTGCGACCCATGGGCCGCTTCTGCAGTCTCGCAGATATGGCACAAACCTCGCACCTGCGCCTCCAGCCTGCCTCACTCCCTACCGCTTTTGTAACCCCTAGGCCACTTTTGCAGTCACGCAGGTGCGGGAATTCCTTCGCACCTGCGGCCTCTTCCCACTCCCTTCTAGCCGCTTCTGCGGTCTGGTGCCTTGCTTCTGCGAGGCTGCTTTTGCAATGAAGCTTCCGCACAAGAGGTTTCACCAGCAACCAAAATCCTCCATAAGAAATTCTTAAACTTTCAAAATGCCAACCTTCCATAATAAGTACTGAAATGCTCCCGGGGTGATCTGATACTCAACTCGAATACACGCCCAAGTTCGAAATCGTCATACGAACCTATTGGAACCTTCAAATACTGATTATGAATTTATTTACTCAAAAGTCAAACCTTAGTCAATTCTTCTAATTTAAAGCTTCCAAAATTAAAATTTTCTTTCCAAATCAATCCCGATGTTCCCGAAATTCAAATTCCGACCACACGTACAAGTCATAATACCTGAAGTGAAGCTACTCAAGGCCTCAAACCGCCGAACAACACGCTAGAGCTCAAAACGACCGCTCGGGTAGTTACAATCAACTCCTACATTGCATTATTGAATCCATCAATAGAGAGTCCTGACGGCAAGTCCCAGTTAGTCCACAACATGCATCTAACACAAATCATAAATGCAGTATGAGCTTAACTAATAAGTTAATTTAGTAGTTTCATAGAAATCAGAAAACGGAAGAGGAAAAAAGAAAACTTTATGACTGAATGGGAAAGGCAGAGACGCAACTCTTGAATGACGAACTCCTCCGGGACGACGGGGCGTGAATGAGGAACTTTGAAAACTTTCTTACATTACTTACTATTTAGTTTATTATTTTATAGTATTACATTCATGGTTGGTTTGAAAAGCTCTGTGTAAATAATTAGTTGTGTAGTTACTATTTTAGTAATTATACAGCCTGATAATTATATGGTATAATAATTACAATGGTTTGTTTATTTTCATGATGTAATTACAATGTAATTATGTGTGATCTTTGGTTGTACATGTATAATTACATAGCTAAATAAATAGTTTTCAGATTAACATATAAATAATTTTTATTGTGTGAAAAACAATTTTGTATATAATAAATATTTTTCCATAGAAATAATATAGTAACATAAAAGAGAAGAACGAAAACTCCAATAACAAATTAATATTCTTTACCAACTCACGTGAATATAAAAGGCATAGAGGTTATAAAGTATTTATTAGGGATCATTATACAAATAGTCGGTCTGATTTTCTACTTAATTATTTTTAGCCGGTATCCATAAATTATACACTAAGAGTGGGCATAATATTGATCGAACCGAAAAACCCGACCGAACTGTAAACTTCAGTTCATTCGGTTTCGATTTTTCAGCTTATTCGATCGGTTTGTGGTTTATGTTTTCTATAATTTCGGCGTTCGGTTCGATGCTCGATTTTGCAACTTCAATTTTCGGTTAAACCGAAGTTGTCTAATATGGGTCCTAGCCTTTGGGATCCTCTTAAGTTGTCTAGCCCAACTTTTTCACATATTTACATTATAAAATTTGTAGCCCAAACCCAAATAAAGTCCCACATTCTAAATATTATTCCTTTTTGTTTGTCAATGCATCTTTCATCTTTGTTTGTTTGCGCGTCGCCGATGTTGCTGTCTACAAGATAATTATATTGTAAGTGATATTTGTCAAATAAATTTATATTTCCTAGCATCAACTAAATGATTTGGCTAATCACATTATTAAAGTATCGCATTTTCTAGTTTTAGTTGCACTAAAACATAAAATTAATCATATTTTTTAGTAGAAAACGTCTGATTTAAAAGCTCAATACGACAAGACCAAACCTACCGAATTGAATCGAAAATTGACCGAACTGAACTAGCGAAAACTGAAGGAACCGAACTAATTTTGGTTCGGTTATTGTGCACCAAATAGAAAACCGAAAACCGAACAAACTGAACTGAACTTCATGAAAACCGAACCGAACCAACCGACGTCCACCCCTATTATACAATGATTATACTTAATTATACATATATCATACATGAATTATACATATATTATACGAACACCAATACATATACTTAATTAATCTTTGCTTATATTTATTGCGTTATTTATTACTTAATAATATTATATTCATGTGATCTTTTATTAGCTAACCAGTTGACTTAATATCTTGCTTATCACTCTTTTGATTATCATATATAAATAAATAAAAAATCTTCCTAAAATTTAATATATTTTTGTACTTTTATCCTCTTTACCAGAACTCTTTCGTCATTTAAATCTATCAATAATGAGTATTATTTAATTATTAAATATACTTATCCTTAAATTAATTTAAATTATAAATATTCTCACACTATCTCTATTTTCCTCCTTATACATCCTCTTCCTTACGATGAATTTTTAATTAGTTTTAACATTAAATATTTTACCGATAATCAAAATATATAGTATCACATTTTATTTTAAGCTATAACATTGAATTAGTTTAAAATATTAATACATAAGTTTTTAATTATTATATTTTAAATATATTTAATTTTCTTATAATTACTTTTTGTATCACGTGCAATTAAATTTTTTTCTCTTTTAGCTTTAGGATATAAATTTGACTTTAATTTTCTTTAGAAAAATTACCTGCATGAGATATTTATTTTATTTTTTAAATTTTAATTTTTTATCTAGTAAAATTTAATTTTGTGGTCTTATCCATAGTTTGAGCATTTTCACCGTAATTTTAATCTATTCTCAAGTCCAATCGTCTTTCCCTTCTATTTCTAATAGTAAATATTTTTAAATTTTTAATTATTGCTATTAATTTACCAAATATATAGTATTTTATGTTTTCAGGTGGCTTTCATTAACTTGCCTCTTTATTTAATATCATTATCCATTTATACCCCCTTAATATAATATAGATCGATGTGTGATTTTTTAATATTGAAATAAATATTTATTTATTTTAAATTAATACTTGAAATTATTAAATTATTTAAATTTATTAATAATACTTTTAAGCATTATACATTTACTTTATTTTATTTTCTAAGCTAATTCTTAGTATAAATATTCTCGCATTATCTCTAATTTATTATTATTTTAATATTTTTAATTTTTTTTATCTATTAAACTTGAGTTATGTGGCCTTATCTACATAATGATCTTTCTTAAAAAACTTTCTCATATCAAATTTAAATACGTTTTATCCTTCTTCTTTTTATGATAAATATTTTAATTTTTTTCTCTATTTGTTCCTTATTTTGATATTATATATTCAATATTTAATATTATTAACATTGTAATGTGGATTTTTATTAATTTTCTTGAATTTAATATCCACTTTTATCACATTTATTTTAATATAATATAAATGATAAATAAAAATTATTTCAATAGTAACTTTGACTCTATTGAACATATTCCTAAATATGATCTTTCTTATCATATTTCAAAAAAGAAATCTCATCTCAAATTCAAATATATCTTATTCTTCTATTTTCTCAATTGGATCGCATTTTCAAAAATCATCTTATACTTTCAAACTTAACCTAATAATATTCAATTTAGATATTAATCATAAAAATATTATAACGACTTAGCTGGTCGTTTTAACAGTGATAGTCCTGATCCCCTATTTATTGCTCCATTTATCTTATTTTGTAGTTATTTGACTTACCGGGGTGCTTGGTGTCGGATTCGGGAGAGTGTCGGAGTGGAATGGGATACATAGTCCCTAAATTAAAAGTTTAAGTCATAGGAGTTGACTGTAGTTGGACTTGTATGAAGACGACTCTGTAACGGAGTATTGTCGGTTTCAATAGCTCTGTATGGTGATTTTGATCTTAGGAGTGTGTCCGGATGTTGATTTAGAGGTCCGTAGGTCATTTCAGCGTTAATTGGCAAAAGTTGGAAAGTTGAAAGATTTTGGATGGTTTGACCGGGAGTGGGCTTTTTGATATCGGGGTCGGATTCTGATTTCGCAAGTTAGAATAAGTCCGTAATATCAATTATGACTTGTGTGCAAAATTTGAGATCAATCGAACGTGAATTGATAGGTTTCGGCATTGGAGGTAGAAGTTAGAAGTTCTAAAATTCATTAGGCTTGCATCGATGCGCAATTCATATTTTTAGCATTGTTTATTGTGATTTGAAGGCTCGACTAAGTTAGTATGATATTTCAGGACTTGTTGGTATGTTCGGACGGGGTCCCGGATATGATTCGGATTGAATCCGGATAAAAAATTGGACTTGGTGCATTGCTGAAGCACTGTTACTTCTGGTGCAATCACACCTGCACATTTTGGGTCGCAGGTACGGACCTCGAGCTGCTTAAGCGAGTTTTGTCATGACCAAATGGGACCGTAGGTGCGGTCCATGTGCCGTAGAAGCGGACACGCCGATGCGGGAAATGCATCGGAGAAGCGGATATGGCCAGGGAAGCCTTGGATCGCAAAAGCGGACAGTGTCCACTGAAGCGCTAATGGGTCCGCAAGTGCGAGTCTTCTGGGCTTGAGTTGGAACCGCACCTGCGATGGAAATTTAGTAGGTGTGGAGCCGCATATGCGGCTGTGGGTTCGCAGATGCGAATTCACTAGGCACAAAAAGGGCAAAAAAATGAGGGTTTGATCTTATTTTCATTTTGGGACTTTGAGAGCTCGGTTTGAGGCAAAATTTTGCGGGATTTTCAAAGAAATTGTTGGGGTAAGAATTCTTAACTCGATTTTGGTTAAATTAGACTAATCTATCATTGTTTTTATCATATAATTAAGGATTGGAGTTAGAAAAAATTGGGGAAAAGTAGTAGAACTTCTTAGACTAAGTTTTTGGGTTTTGAAAGGCAAAATGAGGTCGGATTTGAATAATTCGTGTATGGTTGGACTCGATATCGAATGGGTATTAGATTTTTGTAATTTTGGTCGGGTTTCGAGATGTGGGCATGGGTCGATTTTTTGGAGCGATTTTTTAATTCTTTGCTAGAATCATAATTTCATTATTTAAATTAGTTTCCTATAGTTATATTTATAGTATGAAATTGTTTTGGCTAGATTCAAGCCGATCGGAGTTGAAAATCAAGGGAAAGGCCTTTTTATTGATTGATTGAGCGAGGTTTCAGGTAAGTGACTCATCTAAACTTGTGTGAGAAAAATTTTCCTTACGATTTGGTATTGTTGTGACAATTTGTAATATGTGAGGGTCGTGTACACAAGGTACGAGTGCATACACAGGCTAAATATTGCAATTCCAGTTTTATTTAAGTAGTTTCCATTTTATGCCTTAACTGAGTTACTTTAGCATGTATAGTCATCACGTTTAACCTAATTTCACATGTCTACTTGTCTTATCTCTTATTTTTAACTTGTACTACACGTTAGGTTGAATTACCTGCTTTCTTAATTCAATGTTCCTTATTTAACTGTGGGATTCTTTACTTGAAATTTCTATTCTTAAAATATCGTTGTTTCAGTTGTTATGTTTGGTTTCCGTGATTTTTGTTAAGATGATTGTTTGGTTGTTGCACGAGGTTTCTATCGTGCGGTTGTTATTGTTACACGAGGTTTCTGCCGTGCCATTGCGATTATTGATACGCATATGGTGGTATAAGGTCTGGGTGTTGAAACGCATGCGGTGAGATAAGGTGGGCTTGATATGCGTGGCTAGTAGGGGAACTACTAGAAGTCATGCGGTGTGATAAGGTTGGCTAAAATCTCGGGATGCCATTTCGGAAAATGATTTTCAAAACAGAATATCAAGGCTCCCACAGTGATATAAGAAAAGATTGTGAGATATTTACCTTTGGGACTACGAGGCAGTACCTCGGGAGTGCTCCTGTTGATTTCCTCTATTTGCTGTGTTGTTGTTTTTTCTTAACTTGTGAGATTTTTGCTTTCCTTTCATGTTGTATTTGTCTTCCTTTGATTTCGTGTTATTACCTTCCGTAAATTTTCATTGTTTCACTTCTCTGTCATTTCATTATATTATTATATCTTCTGCCTTGTTTCTTATTATTTTTAGTAGGGCCTGACCTAACCTCGTCACTACTCTACCGAGGTTAGGCTTGGCACTTACTAGGTACTGTTGTGGTGTACTCATACTACACTTCTGCACATCGTTTTGTGCAGATCCAAGTACTACCTACCAGACCAGGTATCAATAAGCTAGTCCGTACGTGGAGACTTCAAGGTACATCTGTCAGTGTCCGTAGACCTCGGAGTACCTCTCTATCTTTATTATGTTGTTTCATTATCCTCATTAGACTCTGATGTATAGGGATACTTAGCATTTTTCTTTAGAGCTTGTGACTTATATCTACCAAGTTTTGGGAGTTGTTCATACTTGAGTTGCAGTTTTATTTATTACAGTTATTGACGTTTTGAGTTGTAGCATAATATTTCAGTTATTTTGCATACTTCTTAGGCTTACCTAGTCTTAGAGAGTAGGTGTCGTCACGCCATTCTACAGAGGGAAATTGGTGTCGTGACAAGTTGGTATTAGAGCTCTAGGTTCATATGTGTTATGAGTCACAAGCAGGTTTAGTAGAGTCTCGCGGATCGGTATGGAGACGCTTGCGCTTATCTTCGGGAGGCTATGGAACTGTTAGAAAAAGCTTCACTTCTTTGATTCCTTATCATGCGAAATTTTTTACTTCGGATTCTAAATTTATGTCTTTTTATTCTCTCACAGATGGTGAGGACACGTACAGTTGGATTAGATGACCAGACACCCGCGCCCCCTGCTAGATCCACGAGAGGCTAGGGCCGGGGTAGAGGCCAAGGAAGTCCACGTGGTGCAGCCAGAGCACCTGCACGAGCTGCTACAGAGGAGCCACATGTAGCTCCAGTTAGAGGGCAGGCACATGAGACGCATGTTACTGCATCAGCCCTCCAGGAGACTCTCGCCCCGTTTCTGAGCATGTTCAGCAGTTTGGCTCAGGCAGGATTGATACCACTTGCTCTTGCCATATCTCAGGTCGGGGGAGGAGCACAGAATTCCGCCGCCCGTACCCCAGAGCAGCGGGTCCAGGTCGACCAGGTTCCAGAGGTGATACCAATGCAGTCGGTAGCCCCAGTTCAGCCTGAGGTTAGGGCAGCGGTTTCTGAGGAGGAGCAGCTCAGGCTCGATAGGTACAAGAAGTACCAACCTCCTACTTTCAGTGGCTTGGCATCAGAGGATGCCCAGGGTTTTATTGAGGAGTGCCACTGTATCCTTCGTACTATGGGTGTTGCGGGGTCTAGTGGGGTTTCTTTCACTACGTTCCATCTTAGAGAAATGGCCTATCAGTGGTAGCGAGTATATGAGGTTGGTAGTCCGACCGAGGTAGCTTCACTCACTTGGACTCAGTTCTCAGATATGTTCTTGAGGGAGTATGTTTCACAGAGTCTCAGAGATGCATGGCGCACAGATTTTGAGCAGCTGCGCCAGGGTTCTATGACCGTGTTAGAGTATGAGGTCCGGTTCAGTGATTTGGCTAGGCATGCACAAGCCTTGGTTGCTACTGTTTGAGAGAGGGTTCATCGATTTATCGAGGGGCTCAACCCCAGTATGAGATTTAGCATGGCCCGAGAGTTGGAGATGGACATCACATACCAGCATGTAGTGGGGATTACTAGGAGATTGGAAGGTATGTTGACTCAGTATAGAGAGGAGAGAGAGGCCAAAAGGTCTCGAGAATCTAGCACATACAGTGGTACTTGTGCCCCAGTTGCAGCTCGTCATGGTAGGGGCTATGTGAGTCGTCATGTTCATTCAGCATTTCCAGCTTCCAACGGTATTCTGGCCACTCCTAGGCCTTAGGCTCCCTATTATGCACCGCCATTGTCTTGTGCACCTCCTGCATGGGGTGCTTTCAGCGGTCAGTCCAGCCGATCAAGCCCGAGCCAGCCATATCAGCCACGTCCTCTGAGAGCTTGTTTTGATTATGGTGACACTCGTCATGTGGTCAGGGATTGCCCCAGACTCAAGAGGGGTGCACCTCCACAGATTGATCAGGCTCTGCGTATTCCACTGGGTCCTCAGGCTTTTCAATCCATGGTCGTCACACCAGTTGCCACCCCACCTGCACAGCCAGCTAGAGGTGGAGATCGAGCAGGTAGAGGTTGCCCTAGAGGGGGAGGACAGGCCAGATACAATGCTCTTCCTGCTAGGACGGAGGCAGTTGCATCCGCCTCTGTCATACACATGTATTGTTCCGGTCTGTCATAGAGATGCATCAGTCTTATTTGATCCTGGCTTCATTTATTCCTATGTGTCATCTTATTTTGCTCTATATTTAGGTGTATCCTGCGGTTCCTTGAGTACTCCTGTCTATGTGTCTACACCCGTGGGAGGTTCTATTGTTGTTGACCGTGTGTATCGGTCGTGTTTGGTTGTTCTTAGTGGTTTTGAGACAAGAGTCGATGTGATAACTCGATATATCATCTTTAATTTTAAACATTCAGTTATGTGTTCTGAGACCTAGAATAGCACCTTTCAGCATTCCTCGACTTGGTGCGCTGTCCGTAAATTTTTTCGAAAAGTTTTTATGTGAAAAACTGATTAAAATGTGAAATAGTGTTTTAAAACTCACTTAAGTTGACTTCGATCAAAATTTTGAGAAAATAGACCCGGATCAGTATTTTAACAGCTTCTACAGGTCCGTATCGTAATTTGGGACTTGAGCGTATTCCCAGAATCAAATTCGGAGGTCCCTAGCTCGAATTATCGCCATTTAACGGAAACTAGAAAATCTAAAGGCTAAAGATTTCCAAAGTTTGACCATGAATTTGACTTTATCAATATCTTACTCGGATTGAGATTCTGAGAGTTGGAATAGCTGTGTTATATCATTTATGACTTGTGCGCCAAATTTAAAATCATTCCGGATTCATTTAATACGTTTCAGAAGGGTTTTGTAAAGTGAAAAGTTTGAAACTCATAAGTTTGAATCGAGGTGTGAATTATAATTTCGATGTTATTTGACATGATTTGATACCACATGTAAGTCCGTATTATGTTACGAGACTTGTTGGAATATTCGGACGAGGTCCCAAGAGGTTCGGGTAAGTTTCGGACGAGTTTCAAACCATTTTTGTTCAAGAACACAGGTCTGGTTCTGGTGTGTCGCACCTGCGCAAGTGCGTGATCGCTTTTGCGGAGGCAATGTCGCTTCTGCGACTTTGAGGCCAGGGGAGAAGCTTCGCTTCTCCGAAGCTTGGGACGCAGGTCCGATGCCCGCTTATGTGGTGCCATGATCACAGATGCGATCTTTCTCGCTTCTGCGGCTTCCTTCGCACTTCAGCGCAGTCGCTTCTGTGACGTGAAGGTCCGCAGATACGGTCCTCTGCTTGGCTGCTCTATTCTGCAAATGTGAGCCTAGTCCCGCAAATGCAAGTTCGCAGATGCGAAAATTTGTCCGCATATGCGAAAATACTGGACTGAATATATAAAATTGGGTGTTAGCCATTGTTGCTCATTTTTTTGAGTTTTGAATCTCGAATTTGGGCGATTCCAAAAGGTTTTTTAACGACTTCGACTTGGGTAAGTATTCTATATCCGAAAGTGATTATATATCATAAATCCATATTTATATTCATCGTTTATTTCGGATTTAGATGGAAGAAATTAAAATTTCTGTAACACTTTCCAAAAACGAAAATTTAGGATTTGAAAGACAATCCGATGTCGGAATACGATAATTTTAATATGGTTAAACTCGTATCGGAAAAGGTGTCCGAATTTCATGATTTTTTGTCTGGTTCCGAAAATTAGTCCCCACATTAACTTTTCTGAAAATGACTTAAATTAAGTCTCTTTCAAATTATGAATAATTTCTAAAGCTCCAAGTGAATTGTTGGCCAATAATTTGATAGGTTTGGAGACTAATTCGAAAGAAAAAGTTGTGGTCGAGTTATCACTTGAAATTGCAAAATAATATAAGTGTCGTGGTTAACCTTGACTTGAGGGAATAGAACCTTGAATTATTTCTTACGTGAATTTCATGTGTAACAACGTATAGGCGAGGTGACGGGTGCCTATACGTCATCAAATTGATTGTTTGCATATTTATCTGAAAATTATAAATTATTGTAAATCATGAATTAATTATTTTATTAATTATTTCTCTCATATTGCTTGTCCAATATTATGTCTTGAATTCATGTTATAATTTCTACATGCTTATTTGACTTATGTGTCTTAATTTTTTATTTTTTTAATAATAAAAGATAAAACCACAAAGGAACAATACAAGTAAGGGGGGCAATAACTACAGTATTGTTGCTTCTATGCCTTGACTATATAATCATCCATCTACGCCTCCATTGCCTCTTAATTGCAGCCTCAATAGGCTGCCGGCATAGTCTCATGAGGGCGAATGATCTCATAGCCGCATAGATATTTTCCAAAGGCGTAGGACATAAACAAATACATACTGCGCTAGACCTTACCTTACAATTCCTACTGAGGCACGAACAACCCCATCTACTAGCAAGCATGTAAAAAATAAGAACTTGAATGCATTAGGTATTCTATGATCATTACAGAGTTTATAACATACTCTGTGATGATATTATAGGAAATGATACTTAGAAAATGATAAAATATAACAATGTTGAAATTATAGTCTTGCCCCTCATTCTTCAAACCTGTGAGTTTTTCAATTTGTAGCTCCTTTAATTCCTCTTCAATTGTTTTCCATAATTCTTCAAAATTCTTCATTTCTTCTTCGATCGAGTGGTCCTTGTAGACGTGGTCTTGGCTGCCCGTTTTTGCTTTGCTTCTCTCATTGGGAGTATTTTAAGTGTTACTCCTTCATTCACTTTATCATCCCAACAAGTCTTCCTTGTGTGTGTCTTATTATTTTTTCCACTATGCGTTGGAGATAAATCTCCACTTCTAGCCTCATCTGCTCGAGAATAATTAAATAATTCTTCCTCCTCGCCTTCTTCATAAATGTCAACACGTAAGTTGGCCTCTAGTTGTTGATTAGCAAGTCTTTGTGCAACCATACCCAATGGTTCATGCCTCTTCACAACCATTGCATTAGGCTTTATAGTTGAAGCTTTAAAGTGAGCATTTTTGTTCTTACCCCTAATTTTCTGCCCCGTGCTAAAAGCGTGACATGGAATTAATGAGTTTAGAGGTTTAGAGCTTACTAATGTGTCCAGGAGTATCTTATCTTCCAGAGAAATAGCATGATTGCTTGTATCAACTTGCTGTTGTCCAACCTTTGTAGGTGTTACTGCATTTTGAACAATTGTAATACCACCTGTTGAATTTGTAGGGACAAAAGTTGGAGACTTTGAATTAAGCCTACTTTTGAGTCTTAAAAGCGAAGTGCTGCCATTTTTTGGCATTGTTGGTGTGCCTACTGACCGCAAATCAGCATCTTCACTCTCCTGGTCACCAAAATCAGCAGATTGACCAACTTCTTCATTCCCCCAGTCCTCTGCTTCCTCTTCCTCCACTTGGTCAGCCCAAGTTTTGGATTTTGGTAACACACTATCATGCTCTCCATAACCACTTTGTCGTTCACTAACCATCTCTCTCAAATTTTGATATTGCACCAGTTCGTTATTATTGTCTGTGGACAGAAGCAACTACCCAGACTCACCTCCATATTCACCAATGGACTCCGCTGACTAAGAAGGTACTTCAAACACGGAGGTGTTCAAAGTGACCAATGGTTGCTTAACCATATTGTCATTCAACGCTATTGCAGCCTGGGCATCTTTGATTATTTTTTCTACATGAGGACTGAAGAATTGTAACTTAGGAGTGCTGGAAACACTCGTTAATTCCCCAACCAGATTGGTGCTTGTAGAATTTAGTCGAGTAATCACTGTCCTCCCTAAATTCACACTGGTTTTAGCCTCTTTGTCGCTGCTAATACATGTGACTATTTGCTACTGCATCTTGGCATCATTAATGGTTGGTGAGTTTATGAAAACATCCTCCTCTTCCACAAGTGCATCAAACATGTTTGTACTAGTAGCATCAGTACTTGTATTCTGTCGAGCAGTTGAAAAGATCATCTGTTGCTGCTTATTCTTCACTCCTGGAGATGCACCTTGCCTCCCAGTAGATGTCATTACTTCATTCCAATCATCTCCAACTGTGTTCTTTGTATGTCCATCACCCTTAGTTAATTTTTCACCTTGTGCTTGGTCATCTACGATCATGATAGTAGCTTCCAAAGAAGTTGTTTGCACACCAGCATCAAAGTTACCTGGTGCATTATTATGTGCACCTGTTTCATGTGTTATTGCTTCCTCCTTAGTTATCTGTACCTGCTCCTAATTTTTAGAGTAATATACCCCAGCTCCTTTCTCCTGACCCCTTGTAGTATGTTGCACATTAATATGTCCTTGGCTATTAGCTGTTTGTGCACCGGTATTGGGCTGATCAGCATTGAGATGAGTAGCATCTTTAGCTACTGCCTCAACACCTGTAGTCTGTGCCTACTCAACTCCAGCTATTATTTGCTGATTGTTGCTAATTATGTCCTTAGCAACAGTTGTTCGATCCTCAAATTGTGATTGTTTAACAGCTGGAGATTTTCTTTTGCTAGGTGATCGATTGACATACGACCAGCCTCTATCTTTTGCTTGATCGTCATTGCTACTGGAATTTGCAGCCAGTTGATCACATTCCTGTCCAGCTTTATTTCACCTGTTGCCTCGCAATTCTAGCCCGCACCTCAGCCTCTATTTCCTTAAAGTTGCAGAATTGCCCATCGTCAACATGTACTTTGTTAAGTGTATTTGATTTAACCTCCAAAGTAGCAGTATTGACAGGCCTGCTCACCAGATTTTCCAGTTGTTAACAAAATAGCAGCTTGATAATTTGATCCCACAGTAGCCAAGTCCAGCTCCTTTTGTCCAGCTGTTGTAGTATAGGACATAGGCACATTCACCTCTCTATCAGTCAAACATACAGTAGCACCCTCAACTTGGGCACCAATCCTAGCCACAGTAGCTTTATTTTCTAAAGCAGAACCCACAGCCTGGTAAATCCTCGCTAAAGCAGTAGCAGCAGGGATAGCAATAGGAAGTTTATACTTCCTAACATTTTTTTGTTGATCCATCCTTAATTGCACATTTTCTAGATCATCAATACCACTCCTAACTCCTTGATTCACCAGTGCAACCCCTTGTTGATTATTACCAGTAGTAGCTCTATTCAAAACTGAACCACGACCAAAGGCACCAGATGGAACAGTCTGCACAAAACCAACAGTCCTAGTTAAACTAGATAGAATTGTCCTTCTCCTTTGTTGAACCTGCCTCTAATGCGTGTGAGGCCCTGCCTGTTGCAACATCATCCAAGCTCCGTGTATGTTTAACAATCTCCAAATTTTGTTGTTTCTTTGCATTCAAAAAATCCCTGGCATCACCTTGTAATTTTTCAACATGTTGAAACTCTTCATCGACCACGTCAGTACCACGGTGAGCTGTTGATACTATTTTTCTTTGCAAATGACGACAATCTATCTCGTCATGGACTTGATGTTTACAATGGAAACAGTATGATGGCAGATTATCATATAGAATTTCCTGGAATTCCTCTATAATTTTACCCGTTGCGGCATCGACATGTTGAAGTCTCACTTTTTCAGGTAGTTTGTTAATCAAATCCACAATCAATTTAACTCTAGCTGTGCTTGGACGAGATATTACTTGTGTTGCCTTATCAATTGCAATAGGCTTACCCACAGTAGCTGCAATAGACAGTAAATCCTTACGTGCAAACAGTTTAGACGACAGGTTCGGCAAGAAAATCCAAACAGCATCCTTAGAGGTTTCTTCCTTAGGATTGTAGCCAACACTCCATGAAAAAACTCTGTATTGATGAAGTTTTTCATTGTGTTGAAAGTAATTCATATCTCTTGCTAAACAACACACAAAATCTTCACATTGATCACAACGAATTAAAATTTGCCGTTGGGCCAATAATCCTAGCAAACAATTACCTTTGATACCAATTGTTTTCGGCAGAATACTCCTCAGAATTTGCAAATCGGGTGCGCCTGTGGATAGTTTAATCACCACTGCCTGGTGTAATCCTTCTTCCTTTGCAAAATCTTCACGTTCATCCATTGAAACTGTATCGTAGGCAGTCCATGAACATGTTCAATGGGCTTTAATTTTGTTTTTGTAAACTTTGCGGCAGTTTGTTTCGGATTCAAAATTGCTGATATGTGACGTTATTACTATGGTTTTGATTTGCTTCATTAAGGTGTTGAGTTTGCTCTCCTACAGCCAAAGGTTGATCAGAGACGTTGGTAGCCATGAAAGGGCTCAAATCGCCATTCCTAGAACTCAGTATTCTGGCGGTGAAATCGCCTGATTTTTATCGGAGATATTGTTCTTGATGTGGAGAACAAACCCCACTGCTTGAAATTGCTATGTTTGAGCCAGAGATGAACTGGAAATTTTCAGAACCTCCCAGGCAAAACTTTGCTACAGTAATCGCGTTATTATTTTGAAGCTTTGCAGCAGCTGGATTGGAATTTGAAGATGAAACCAATTGGGGAAGATGCACAATGGCTAGGGGGGTTTTTTGGGACTGGTCCGGTGGCTTTTGGATGCCGGACGGCGGAGCAGCGACCGTAAAGGCACGATTGTGTGTGACTGTAGCACACAGTCATCCTGTACGGAGAGCATTTTTTTCTCGTTTTATTATGGGTTTTCTTAACTTGTCTTAATTGCACATTTAGCATATTAAATATTAAATTACATATTTTTCCTTGATTTTCATAATTAATTACTACTTATCATTATTTATTTCCTAAATAAATTATAATTATGGTATACTTTGTTGCCTAATAATTTCTTATTAAATATGATATTTATTGGAGTATTTTTACATTTAAGAGTTATTAAATTTTATTGTTGGATCGGGTTACACGCCGCAACAGATTTTATTTTAAGTTTATATTACTGGAGCGGATTGCACGCCGCAACGGAATTTATTTGAAAGATTATATTGTTGGATCGGGTTGCACGCCACAACAGATTTTATGTTAAGTTTATATTGTTGAAGGGGGTTGCACGCCGCAACGAAAATTAATTAAAGGATTATGACTCCTGAATTGACTTCAATTATTGATATGATTTACCTGTCTTACCTCTATTCCTATTATTATTATTGCGTACAGGTTAATATAAGTGACCTGCCTTAGCCTCGTCACTACTTCGTCGAGGTTAGGCTCGGCACCTACAGAGTACATGGGGTCGGTTGTACTAATACTACACTCTGCACTTTTTGTGCAGATACCGGAGTTGGTCCCAGCGGCGTACTGTAGATTTGCTCAGATTCAGCTATCACAGGAGACTTGAGGTATAGTTGCACAGCGTTCGCAGCTCTGAAGTCCCCTTCTACTTTATCTTAGCTGTGTACTTCTTTCAGACATCTTTATTTTATTCAGAACCTTGTTTGTATTATTCTAGAAACTCATGCACTTGTAACTCCAATTCTGGGATGGTATTTAGACATTATTATTATTTTGGTTTGTTCATTTAAATTCAAATATTATTTCGGTTGTTGGTTCTTTACTATTTAATTAAGATGAATTATTAAAAATGGTTAAAATTATTCTAACGTTGGCTTGCCTAGCAAGTGAAATGTTAGGCGTCATCACTGTTCTGATGGTGAGAATTTCGGGTCGTGACAAGTTGGTATAAGAATATTAGGTTACTTAGGTCTCACGAGTCACAAGCAAGCTTAGTAGAGTCTGAAGGATCGGTACAGAGACGTATGTACTTATCTTCCAGAAGCTATGGAGTTTAGGAACAATATCACTTATTTCTTATTCTATCGTGCAATTTTATTCTATCATCGATGATTGAACCATTTTATTCTTATTCTCTCGCAGATAGCGAGAACACGTACTACATCTACCGCCAGACAGGAGACAGAGCCCCCGGTGGCAACTATGACCAGGGGTAGAGGTCGAGGCCGAGGTCGCGCCAGAGGTCGAGGCCGAGGTCGCGCCAGAGGCCGAGGTAGAGGCAGAGGTAGAGCTCAGTCTAGAGCTCGAGCAGCAACACTTGTTGTAGAACCTCAGGCGGATTTGGAAGCAGAGGTTCCAACTCAGACTATACCTGTTGGACCAGTTCAGGTCTCAGAATGATTCATAGCTACTCCAGTACTTCAGGACGCTCTAGTCCGTTTGGTGAGCCTAATGGAGGGTGTGGCCCAGAATGGTACATTTCCAGTGGCACCATCCATCTCACAGACTGGGGGAGGAGCACAAACTCCCACTATTCCTACTCCGGAGTAGATAACTTCCCAGTATCAGGCTTCAGCAGTCCCGCCAGTTGGGATAGTTTAGCCAGTTGTTGCGGCACAGGCCGGTGATAGGCCCGCCATGTCTTCTAAGGCCTTATTGAGATTGGGCAAGTTTACTAAGCTCATTACAGTTCACTTCAGTGGTATACCTACTGAGGACCCACAGGATTATCTTGACCGCTGCCATGAGGTGTTATGGAATATGGGAATAGTTGAAAGCAATGGGGTCAACTTTGTTGTGTTTCAGATGATTGGTTCCGCCAAGAGGTGGTGGAGAGATTATGTACTTGCTAGACCAGCGAATTCACCTGCACTTACCTGGGAGCAGTTCTCACAGCTATTTCTGGAGAAGTTTATTCCTATTACACAGAGAGAGGAATACCGTAGGAAGTTTGAGTGACTCCAGCAGGGTAGTATGATTGTTACCGAGTATAAGACTCGATTTGTGGACTTAGCACGTCATGCCACCGTCTTGCTTCCTACTGAAAAAGAGAGAGTAAGGAGATTCATTGATGGACTCACTTATATTATCAGGCTTCAGCTGGCCAAGGAGACACAGAGTGATATTTCTTTCCAGACAGTTGTGAATATTGCTAGGCTGATCGAGTTAGTTCGTGCTCAAGAGAGAGGGCCAGTGTCAGAAAAGAGGCCCCGTTATTCCGATAATTTTAGAGGCGCCTCATCTGGAGGCAGGGGTTATTCAACACTTCAGGGGTAATTTCCGTTATTCAACACTTCAGGCATCTCATGGTGCTTCAGGGAGTCATGGTCCTATTATGCCTTACTCTGGGCAGCCAACAATTAGTGCACATCCAGCTCCTATCAGTGCACCACCATGCCCGTTCAGGTCAGCTTCATCTTCAGCATCCACGACAGCAGGATGGGTGTTATGAGTATGGGAACATTGGTCACATCAGGAGGTATTGCCCTAGGTTGTTGAGCAATAGATCTCAGCAGGATTCTCGTGCCATCATACAGGCACCGGTTGCTCCACTGCCCGCCCGGCCAGCTAGGGGCAGGGGTCAAATCGCTAGAGGTGGAGGTCAGGTCGTTAGAGGTGGACAGTCAGTTAGAGGTCGTCCTAGAGATGTAGCTCTGAGTGGTGGGGTCCAGCCCCGATTTTATGCTTTTTCAGCTAGTCTTGAGGCCGAGTCATCCGATACCGTGATCACAGGTATTATTCCAGTTTGCCATAGAGATGCATCAGTTCTATTTGATCCAGGATCTACTTATTCCTATGTGTCCTCCTACTTTGCTTCATATTTGGTTGCGCCTCGTGATTCTCTGAGTGTTGTGTGTGTGTCCACACTGTTGGGAGATTCTATTATTGTAAATCATGTCTATCGTTCGTGTGTGATTTCTATTAGGAGTCTTGAGACTAGCATGGATCTTCTACTTCTCGATATGGTAGATTTTGATGTCATCTTGGGTATGGATTGGCTGTCACCCTATCATGCTATATTAGATTGTCACGCCAAGACAGTGACCTTAGCCATTTCGGGGTTACCTCGAATAGAGTGGAAAGGGACTCCTGGCCATTCTATCAGCAAGGTTATCTCTTATGCGAAAGCTCGGCGTATGGTCGAGAAGGGGTATCTATCTTATTTGTCTTATATTCACTATATCAGTGCAGATGTTCCTTCTATGGATTCAGTCCCAATTGTCCGTGAGTTTCCAGATGTATTTCCTACAGATTTGCCAGGGATATCACCCGACAGAGATATTGACTTCTGTATTGATTTGGCTTCGGTCACCCAGACCATTTCTATTCCACCATACCGTATGGCCCCGCCGGAGCTAAAGGAATTGAAGGAGTGGTTACAAGACTTGCTTGACCAGAAATTCATTAGACCTAGCGTCTCTCTCTAGGGTGCACCAATGTTATTTGTAAAGAAGAAAGATGACTTATTCGAATAACTTCAGGGTGCCAAGGTGTTTTCAATGATCGATTTGAGGTCTGGTTACCATCAATTGAAGATTAGGACATCCGATGTCCCTAAGACAGCTTTTTAGACTCGGTATGGGCATTACGAATTCCTAGTGATGTCATTTGGGCTGATAAATGCCCCAGCAGCATTTATAGATTTGATGAACTGAGTATTCAAGCCCTATTTTGGATTCTTTTATGGTTGTATTCATTGATGGTATCTTGATTTACTCCAATAGTCGAGAGGAGCATGAGCATCATCTTTGTATTGTGCTTCAGACTTTGAAGAATAATCAGTTATATGCCAAATTTTCAAAATGTAAATTTGGGTTAGACTCGGTTGCCTTTTTGGGGCATGTTGTATCGGCAGAAGGCATAAAAGTGGATCCTAAGAAGATTGAGGCAGTTCAGAATTGGCCTAGACCTACTTCAGCTACAGAGATCCGGACTTTCCTGGGGTTAGCAGGTTATTATCGCCGGTTCGTGGAGGGGTTTTCATCCATAGCATCCCCATTGACCAAATTGACCCAGAAGGGTGCCCCATTAAGATGGTCAGATGAGTGTGAGTTGAGCTTTTAAAAGCTCAAGACTGCTTTGACTACGGCGCCAGTGTTGGTATTGCCCACAGGTTCAGGATCTTATACGGTGTATTGTGATGCATCTCGCATTGGGCTTGGTGTAGTATTAATGCAAGATGGCAGAATGATTGCATACGCGTCGTGGCAGTTGAAAGTTCATAAGAAATATTACCATGTTCATGACTTAGAATTGGCAGTCATTGTTCATACGCTGAAGATTTGGAGGCATTACCTTTACAGTGTCTCGTGTGAGGTATTCACTGATCATCGTAGCCTACAGTATCTCTTCAAACAAAAAGTTTCAATTTGAGGTAGAGAAAATGGTTGGAGCTGTTGAAAGACTATGATATCACCATTTTTTATCACCCCAGAAAGGCCAATATAGTGGTTGATGCTATGAGTAGAAAGTTTGTGAGTATGGGAAGCCTTGCGTATATTTCGGTTGGTGAGAGGCCGTTAGCTGCAGATGTTCATACTTTGGCTAATCAGTTTATGAGGTTAGATATTTCAGAGTCCAGTCGGGTTCTAGCTTGCACAGTCGCTCGGTCTTCCTTGTATGAATGTATCAGAGAGTGACAGTATGATGATCCTCATTTGCTTGTCCTTAAGGACACGGTGCGGCACAGTGGTGCCAAGCAGGTTGTTGTGGGGGAACATGGAGTTCTGCGGATGCAGGGTCGTATTTGTGTGCCTAATGTGGATGGGCTTCGTGAATTAATTCTTGAGGAGGCCCACAGTTCCCGGTATTCTATTCATCCAGGTGTCGCCAAAATGTATCAAGATTTGCGACAACATTATTAGTGGAGGAGAATGAAAAAGGAAATAGTTGCATATGTATCTCGGTATCTAAATTGTCAGCAAGTCAAGTACGAGCATCAGAGACCCGGTGGTTTGCTTCATAAGTTAGAAATTCCTGAGTGGATTGGGAGCATATCACTATGGATTTTGTTGTTGGACTCCCGCGGACTCAGAGGAAGTTTGATGCAGTATGGGTCAGTGTGGACAGGTTGAACAAGTCAGTACATTTCATTCTAGTGGCAGTTACCTATTCTTCAAAGCGGTTAGCGGAGATTTACATCCGCGAGATTGTCCGCCTTCACGGATTACCCATGTCTATCATTTCTGATTGGGGTACGCAGTTCTCCTTGCACTTTTGGAGGGTTGTGCAGCGTGAGTTAGGCACGCGAGTTGAGTTGAGTACAGCATTTCATCCACAGATAGACGGACAGTCAAAGCGCACTATTCAGATATTGGAAGATATGCTTCACGCTTGTGTTATAGACTTTGGAGGTTCTTGGGATCAGTTCTTGCCACTTGTAGAGTTTACCTATAATAACAGCTACCAGTCGAGCATCCATATGGCTCCGTATGAAGCATTATATAGGAGGCAATGTCGTTCGCCAGTTGGCTGGTTTGAACCGGGAGAGGCTCGGTTGTTGGGTACTGATTTGGTATAGGATGCCTTGGATAAGGTCAAGGTTATTCAGGATCGACTTCGCACAGCTCAGTCTAGGCAAAAGAGTTAGGCCGATCGTAAAGATCATGACGTTGCATTCATGGCAGGAGAATTTTGCCCATGAAGGGCGTTATGAGGTTCAGGAGGACGGGCAAGTTGAGCCCTAGGTATATCGGGCCTTTTGAGATTTTGAAAGGGTTGGAGAGGTGGCTTACAGACTTGCACTACCACCTAGTCTCTCTGCAGTTCATCCACTGTTCTATGTTTTCATGCTCTGGAAGTATCACGGCAATTCGTATCATGTGTTAGACTTTAGTTCAGTCCAGTTGGACAAGGATCTATCTTATGTTGAGGGGCCGGTGGCCAATTTGGACAGGCAGGTTCGAAGGTTGAGGTCGAAGAACATAGCTCTTGTGAAGGATTAGTGGAGGGGTCATCCAGTCGAGGAGGTGACTTGGATGACCGAGTATGATATGCATAGCCGTTATCCTCATCTTTTCACCACTCCAGGTATGTCTCTATACTCGTTTGAGGACGAACGTTTGTTTAAGAGGGGGGATGTAACGACCCGGCCGATCGTTTTGAGAGTGCTAGCTCTGATCCCTTATTTATTGCTCCTTTTATCTCATTTTTTGGTTACTTGACTTGTCGGGGTGCTTAGTGTCAGATTTGGGATAATGTCGGAGTGGAATGGGACACATAGTCCCTAAATTGAAAGCTAAAGTCATAGGAGTTGACCGTAGTTGAACTTGTATAAAGACCACTCTGGAATGGAGTTTCGTTGGTTCCTATAGCTCCGTATGGTAATTTTGGTCTTAGGAGCATGTCCGGATGTTGATTTGGAGGTCCGTAGGTCATTTCGGCGTTAATTAGCGAAAGTTGGAAAGTTGGAAGATTTTGGAAGGTATGATCGGAAGTGGACATTTTGATATCGGGGTCGGATTCTGATTCCGAAAGTTGGAATAAGTCTGTAATATCAATTATGACTTGTGTGCAAAATTTGAGGTCAATCGGACGTGAATTGATAGGTATCGGCATCGGATGTAGAAGTTAGAAGTTCTAAAGTTCATTAGACTTAAATCGATGTGCAATTCATGTTTTTAGCGTTGTTTATTGTGATTTGAAGGCTCGACTAAGTTCGTATGATATTTTAGGACTTGTTTGTATGCTCGGACAGGGTCCTCGGGGCTCCGGGTGTGATTCGGATTGAATCCGGATAAAATTTGGACTTTGAGCATTGCTGAAGCACTGCTGCTTCTGGTGCAATCGCACCTGCGCATTTTGGGTCGCAGGTGCGGCGCCGCAAGAGCGGCCCTTGAGTCACAGAAGTGAGTTTTGTCATGATCAGTTGGGACCGCAGGTGCGGTCCATGTGCCGCAGAAGCAGACACGCCGATGCGGGAAATGCATCGGAGTAGCGGATATGGCCAGGGAGGCCTTGAATCGCATAAGCGCTTGCGCTAAAGCGCTAATGGGTCAGCAGGTGCGAGTCTTCTGGGCTTGAGTTGGAACCGCACCTGCGATAAAAATTCAGTAGGTGCGGAGCCACATATGCGGCTGTGGGTTCGCAGATGTGAATTCACCGGGCACAAAAAGGGCAAAAAATGAGGGTTTGATCTTATTTTCATTTTGGGACTTTGAGGGCTCGGTGGGAGACGAAATTTTGCGGGATGCTCAGAGGATTTATTGGGGTAAGAATTCTTAACCCGATTTTGGTTAAATTATACTAATCTATCATTGTTTTTATTATGTAATTAAGGATTGAAATTGGAAAAAATTGGGAAAAAGTAGTAGAACTTCTTAGATTAAGTATTTGGGTTTTGAAAGACGAAATAAGGTCGGATTTGAATAATTCTTGTATGGCTTGACTCAATATCGAATGGGTATTCGGTTTTTTTAAATTTTGGTCGGGTTCCAAGACGTGGGCTCGGGTCGACTTTTTGGAGCGATTTTTCAATTCTTTGCTAGTTTCATAATTTTATTATTTAAATTAGTTTTCTAAAGTTATATTTATAGTATGAAATTATTATGGCTAAATTCGAGTCGATCAGAGTTGGAAAATCGAGGAAAAAGTCTTCTTAATGATTGATTGAGCGAGGTTTGAAGTAAGTGACTCATCTAACTTTATGTGGAGGAAATTTTCCTTAGGATTTGGTATTGTTGTGATAATTTGTGATGTGTGTGGGCTGTGTACGCGAGGTGACGAGTGCGTACATAGGTTATGTGATGACCCAAAATGTCATCTTTAAATTTAAAAATTAATTATGTGTTCTAAGACCACGAAAAGTACTATTTATCATTCCTCGACTTACGTGCGCAATCCGTAAAATTTTATGGAAAGTCTTTATGTGAAAAATGGATTTAAAATGTGGATTAGAGCTTTAAAACTCAATTGAGTTGACTTTGGTCAACATTTTGAGTAGACGGACTCAGATCAGTATTTTGACAGTTCCGGTAGGTCCGTATCGTGATTTGGGACTTGGGCGTATGCCCGAAATCAAATTCCGAGGTCCCTAGCCCGAGATATGGAATTTTGGAGAAAACAATTAAAATGTTTAAGTTCGAATAGTGACCGGATGTCTAATTATCTGAAAACGACCCCAGAATAGAATTTTGATGATTCCAACAGCTCCGTATGGTGATTTTGGACTTAGAAGCGTGATCGAAATTTTATTTGGAAGTCCGTAGTTAAATTAGGCATGAAATGGCTAAAAACAAGAATTTAAGTTTGGAAGTTTGACCGATGAGTTGACTTTTTGATATCGGGGTCGGAATCCAGTTCTGAAAATTTTCACAGCTCCATTATGTCATTTATGACTTGGGTGCAAAATTTGAGGTCAATCGGACTTGATTTGATAGGTTTCGACATCGAATGTAGAAGTTGGAAATTCTAAGTTTCATTAAGCTTGAATTAGAGCATGATTCATGATTTTAGCATTGTTTGATGTGATTTGAGGTTTCAAATAAGTTTGTATGATGTTTTAGGACTTGTTGGTGTTTTGGGTTGAGGTCCCGAGGGCCTCGGGTGAGTTTCGGATGGTTAACGGATCAAAAGTGGGACTTAGTTGCTGCAAAAGCTGCTGCAATTTTTCTGCTGAAAATGCTGTCAAAATCGGGCTGCCTGTCAAAATCGAGCTCCCTGTCAAAATCGAGCTCCCTGACAAAATCGAGCTCCCTATAAAAATCGAGCTCCCTATAAAAATCGAGCTCCCTGTCAAAATCGAGCTCCCTTACAAAATCGAGCTCCCTGTCAAAATCGAGCTTCCTGACAAAATCGAGCTCCCTCGAGGTCCCTGACAAAAATCAAGGTCCCTGACAAATCGAGGTTCCTGACAAATCGAGGTCCCTAACAAAATCGAGGTCCCTGACAGATCGAGCTCCCAAGATCGAACTAGACAGATCTGTAAGTTATAAAAACAGTGGCATTCAACATTTGCCATTTTTGACAAACTTGAGCTTGAACAGAGGCGACTTTTGACAGATTTTCAAGGAAAGACATTTGGGGTAAGTGATTCCAACTCGGATTTGGTCTATATATACAAGTATATCATTGTTTTCACCATAAATTAGTGTTTTGAGATTTAAATTTGGGAAATTTTTAGAAATCTCATAGAAACGAATTTTTGAGATTTCGGTATCGATTCGGAGTCGGATTTGAGTGAAACTGGTATCGTTGGACTCGTAATTGAATGGGTTGTCGGATTTTATAACTTTTGCCGGATTTTGAGATGTGGGCCCCCGCGAGCGAATTTTTAATTAATTTCGGGATATTTTCTTAAAAATATAGTATTTTCTTATAGAATTGATTCCTATAATATTTAGTGATTGTATCGAATTATTTTGGCTAGATTCGAGCCAGACGGAGTTGGATAATCGTGGAAAAGGCCTTATAGTGGATTAAATTGGAGCAAGACGAGGTAAGTCTCTTGTCTAATCTTGTGAGGGGGAAATTACCTCATAGGTGATTAAGATTAAACAATTATTGCTAAATTGTGAGGGCTACGTACGCACGAGGTGACGAGAGTCCGTGCATAGCTACTATTAATGCTAAAGTCTGGGTAGTTTAGGACTCAAAGCATGCCTTACTTGTGTAAATTGTATTCTTTGATTTATTTATATTAATTGATATCTATATGAATATATTGTGAATTGTTAGATAAAGATATTAAAGGATGGAAATCTCATAGGCTTAATTTTCTGTTTAAATCAATTAATTGTTAAAAGAAATTGTTCTCCTCCCGAATTTACCTTATAATAAATATACTCTCCTTCCGGAGGCACATAAGAAAATGTCCTCCTTTCTTGTGGAGCGGGCCGAACGCCTCGGCAGGATAGATGCATCTATGGATCGCGCCGCACGTCTCTCGGCAGTGTACACAACACTCTGGATCGGGCCGTACGTCCTCGGCAGAAATTATGCTGAATAATAATAATTACACGATACTTTAATAATTTATTTTAGCTTGTGAAGCTAATTAATAAATTGGAAAATCCTTGGAATTTAATGAATTATTATTCTTGCTTGTTTAGGAATTAATTGTTACTCCTGTAAATGAGATTTAATTGATAAATTAGAATTTATTTGAATTGAAGGAATTTAATTAATATATTGAGAATTGTTACATTTGAAGGAATTTGATTGTTTCCGCTGTTTAAATAAATTATTGTAAATTCTGTAAATCATGCTGATTTAAATATCCTAGTTTTATTTCAATTATTATTGACCCATAGTGAGTGTCAAGGTCAGCCATCTCGTCTCTACCACTTCGAGATTAGGCTTGATACTTACTGGGTACACGTTGTTTACGTACTCATACTACACTTGCTGCACTTTTTGTGCAGGATCTGAGACAGGTACTAGTGGAGGACCTATCATCACATACCCATACCATCCCAAGGCATAGTGGTGAGCTACCTTTCTGAGCCATTCTGCAGCTACCAGTGTCTCTTCTGATATTTATATTCTGTCTATTTGATCACGACCCGAAATTCCCACCTTCGGACCGTGATGGCGCCTAACATTTCACTTGCTAGGCAAGCCAACGTTAGAATAACATTATCCATTTTTAAAATAATTTTAAATTTATTAATAACAAGGAAATAAATGCTGAAGCAATTTTGAAATAATCCTTAATGATAACGATGTCTAAATACCATCCTAGAATTGGTGTCACAACTGTACGAGCTTCTAGAATAAATACAAATAAAGGTTTGAATAATATAAAGTTGTCTGGAAATAAACACACAGCTAAAGTACAATAGACGGGGACTTCAGAACTGCGAACGCCATACAGTTATACCTCAAGTCTCCTCTGATAGCTGAAATCCGAGCAAGTCTATGGTACGCCGCTAGGACCAACTCCAAAATCTGCACAAGAAGTGCAGAGTGTAGTATCAGTACAACCGACCCCATGTACTGGTAAGTGCTGAGCCTAACCTCGACGAAGTAGTGACGAGGCTAAGGCGGTTCATTTACATTAACTTGTACGCAATATTAGTAACAACAACAATAATAGGAATAAATCAGGTAATTCATTTATAATAATTGAAAGCAACTCAGCAGTCATAACCAATTATCATTTCCATTATTTCTGTTTGCAGCGTGTAATCCGCTCTCACAATATATCCCCATTCAGTTCTGTTGTGGCGTGCAACCCGCTTCTCCAATATAGACTTTTAATAAGTCTGTTGCAGCGTGCAACCCGATCTTCCGATATTGACTTTTAATAAGTCTGTTGCGGCGTGCAACCTGATCCTCCAATATTGACTTTCAATAAATCTGTTGCGGCGTGCAGCCCGATCCTCCAATATTGACTTTTAATAAGTCTGTTGCGGCGTGCAACCTGATCCTCCAATATTGACTTTTAATAAATCTATTGTGGCGTGCAACCCGATCCTCCAATATTGACTTTTAATAAGTTTGTTGCGGCGTGCAACCCGATCCTCAAATATTGACTTTTAATAAGTATGTTGCGGCGTGCAACCCGATCCTCCAATATTTTCATTATAATCAATCCTGTTGCGGCGTGCAACACGCTCCTCCAACATATTTATTTACCAATCAATTCTTATAGAAGAAATTCTCCAATCAGTGGTTCAAATCTACTTCTAAGCAGGCGAAAGGTCCAAACCGTAGCCGGGAGCGAGCCAGATAAACGCAACAATTAATATAAAAATCATAAGACAACAAACATACAATAATTATGATTTAATTATGAAGCAACCAATGACAAATAGCAATTATTATGGAAATCAGAAAGTAAATAGGCAGTTTAATATGCTAAATGTTAAATAACAATTAAGGCACATAATTCAAATAACATGTAACAATTAAGGCAGGAATTCAAGAATTAGTATTTGACAAAGAATGAGAGAGAAATAATTATTATAATATTTAATTTATGATTAAAAATAATTTATGATTTTTCAAGTAAGCATGCAAACAATTAATTTGACGACGTATAGACACTCGTCGCTTCGCCTATACATCGTTTACATGCAATTCACATAACAAATAATTTAAGGGTTCTATTCCCTCAAGTCAAAGTTAACCCCGACACTTACCTCGCTTTGCAAATTTCAATCAATTATTCAACCACAACCTTTCCTTTTAAATTTGCATCTGAAAGCTTCAAATCTATTCACAAATAATTCAATATATTCAATACTAATCATAGGAATTAATTCCATATGAATTTAAAAAATTTCCGAATAAAAATTTGAAATTCATTAAAATATTCGATAGTGGGACCCACGCCTCAAATCTTAAAAAAACTCGTGAAATCCGAACACCCGTTCCGATACGAGTTCAACCATACCAAATTTGTCCAATTCCGGTATCAAATGGACCTTCAAATCTTAAATTTTCGTTTTTGGAAAGTTTTGCAAAAAATCCAATTTCTTCCATCTAAATCCGAAATAAATGATGAATATAGACATGGATTTGTGAAATATAATCACTTTATGATAAAGAAAACTTACCCAGTTCAAAGTCGTAAAACTTTCCCTTGAAATTGCCCAAATCCGAGACTTAAAACTCAAAACAATGAGTAAAAATGGCTAAGACCCGATTTTATGTATTCTGCCCAGCATTTTCGTATCTGCAGTACCTGGGCTCGCACATGTGAGCTTGCATCTGCGAGAAAAATCCCGCATTTGTGAAAAGGGGCTGCCAGACGAGGTTCCGCATCTGCGGACAAAATGTCGCACCTGCGACGTCCGCTTCTACGCACAAGGGCCGCACCTGCGAAGGCCGCATCTGCGATGGATGTCTCGCTTCTACGAGCTCGCACCTGCGGTCAAAATTCCGCAGGTGCGATTATACCAGAATCCAAATTTTCAGATTTTTCTTAAGTCCAATTCTTGTTCCAATTTCGATCCGTTTCACTCTCGGGGTACTCGGGACCCCGCTCGAATATACCAACAAGTCCCGTAACATAATATGAAGTGACTCGGGGTCTAAAATCACGTCAAACAACATTGAAATTACAATTCACACTCTAATTCGAACTTTGAGTTTTAAACTTTCAAATTACAAATCTCGTGCCAAAACATATTAAATAAATCCGGAATGACTTCAAATTTGGCACACAAGTCATAAAAGACATAATGGAGCTGTTCAAATTTCTAGAATCAGATTCCGGCTCCGATATCAAAAAGTCAACCCCGTGGTCAAACTTATAACATTTAGCCTTTAAATTGCTAGTTCCGTTAAATGGTCATAACTTGAGCTAGGGACCTCCAAATTAAATTCTGGACATACACCCAAGTCCCAAATCACGATACAGAATTACCGGAACTGTCAAAATATCAATCCGGGTCCGTTTGCTAAAAATGTTGACTAAGGTCAACTCACTTGAATTTTAAAACTCTATTTCCCATTTTAATCCATTTTTCACATAAAAACTTTCCGAAAAATTGTACGGACTGCGCACGCAAGTCGAGGAATGATAAATGGTGCTTTTCGAGGTTTTAGAACATAGAATTACTTATTAAATTTAAGATGACATTTTGGGTCATCACATTTTCCACCTCTAAAACAAACGTTCGTCCTCGAACGGAGTTAGAAAAAGTACCTGAGCTGGAGAAAAGGTGTGGATATTTACTCCGCATGTCCGACTGGGACTCCCAGGTAGATGCCTCTACCGGTTGACCTCTCCATTGCACCCGAACTGAAGGATAACTCTTTGACCTCAACTGTCGGACCTGCCAGGCTAAAATAGCCACCGGCTCCTCCTCGTAAGTCAAATCTTTGTCCAATTGGAGTGAGCTGAAATCTAACACATGGGACGGAATACCATAATATTTTCGGAGCATAGACACATGGAACACCGGATGAACCACTGATAACTAGGTGGTAATGCAAGCCTGTAGGCTACTTCGCCCACCCTTTCAAGAATTCCAAAGGGTCCGATATACCTAGGGCTCAACTTACCCTTCTTCCCGAACCTCATTACAGCTTTCATAGGTGAAACGCGGAGCAATATTCTTTCTCCAACCATGAATGCAATATCACGAACTTTTCGGTCGGCATAACTCCTTTGCCTAGACTAAGTTGTGCGAAGTCGATCCTGAATAATCTTGACCTTATCCAAGGCATCCTGTACCAAATCGGTACCCAACAACCGAGCCTCTCTCGGTTCAAACCAACCAACTGGCGAACAACATCGCCTTCCATAAAATGCCTCATATGGAGCCATCTGAATACTCGACTGGTAGCTATTATTATAAGCAAACTCTGCAAGTGGCAAGAATTGATCCTAAGAACCTCCAAAGTCTATAACACAAGCGCGGAGCATATTTTTCAATATCTGAATAGTGCGCTCTGACTGTCCATCTGTCTGTGGATGAAATGTTGTACTCAACTTCACCTGCGTGCCTAACTCACATTGTACAACCCTCCATAAATGTGAGGTAAACTGCGTACCTCGATCTAAAATAATAGACACAGGCACACCGTGAAGGCGGACAATCTCACGAATATAAATTTCAGCTAACCTTTCTGAAGAATAGGTAACTGCTACTGGAATGAAATGTGCTGACTTGGTCAGCCTGTCCACAATGACCCAAACTGCGTCAAATTTTCTCTGAGTCCGTGGGAGCCCAACAACAAAATCCATTGTGATATGCTCCCACTTCCACTCAGGAATTTCTAACTTCTGAAACAAACCACAAGGTCTCTGATGCTCGTACTTAACTTGCTGACAATTCAGACACCAAGCTACATGTGCAACTATATCCTTTTTCATTCTCCTCCACCAATAATGTTGCCGCAAATCTTGATACATTTTTGCGGTACCTGGATGAATAGAATACCTGGAACTGTGTGCCTCTTCAAGAATTAATTCACGAATCCCATCCACATTAGGCACACAAATATGGCCCTGCATTCGCAGAACACCATCTTCCCCTATAGCAACCTCTTTGGCATCACTGTGCCACACCGTTAATGAGGATCATCATACTACCTCTCTCTGATGCGTCATATAAAGAAGACCGAGCGACTGTGCAAGCTAGAGCCCGGCTGGGTTCTGAAACATCTAACCTCACGAACTGATTAGCCAAAGTCTGAACATTTGCAGCTAATGGTCTCTCACCAACCGGAATATACGCAAGACTGCCCATACTTACAGCCTTTCTACTCAAAGCATCGGCCACCACATTAGCCTTTCCGGGGTGATACAAAATGGTGATATCATAGTCTTTCAACAACTCCAACCATCTTCTCTGCCTCAAATTAAGATCTTTTTGTTTTAACAGATACTGAATGCTACGATGATCAGTAAATACCTCACACGAGACACCGTAGAGGTAATGCCTCCAAACCTTCAGTGCATGAACAATGGCTGCCAATTCTAGGTCATGAACGGGATAATTCTTCTCGTGAACTTTTAACTGACGCGACGCATATGCAATTACCTTGCCATCTTGCATTAATACTGCACCAAGACCAATGTGAGATGCGTCACAATATACCGTATACGATCCTGAACCTGTGGGTAATACCAATATTGGCACCGTAGTCAAATCGGTCTTGAGATTCTGAAAGCTCAACTCACACTCGTCTGACCATCTGAATGGAACACCCTTCTGGGTTAGTCTGGTCAAGGTGCTTGCTATAGATGAAAACCCTTCCACGAACTGACGATAATAACCTGCCAAACCCAGGAAACTCCGGATCTCTGCAACCGAAGTAGGTCTAGGCCAATTCTGAATAGCCTCAATCTTCTTAGGATCCACTTTTATGCCTTCTGCCGATACAACATGTCCCAAAAAGGCAAGTGAGTCTAACCAAAACTCGCATTTTGAAAATTTGGCATATAACTGATTATTCTTCAAGGTGTGAAGCACACTTTGAAGATGTTGCTCATGCTACTCTCGACTGTTGGAGTAAATCAAGATATCATCAATGAATACAACCACAAAAGAATCCAAATAAGGCTTGAACACCCGATTCATCAAATCCATAAATGCTGTTGGAGCATTTGTCAACCCAAATGACATCACTAGGAACTCGTAATGCCCATACCGAGTCCGAAAAGCTGTCTTAGGAACATCAGATGCCCTAATCTTCAACTGATGGTAACCAGATCTCAAATCAATCTTCGAAAATACCTTGGCACCCTGAAGCTGATCAAATAAGTCATCAATTCTTGGCAACGGGTATTTATTTTTTATAGTGACCTTGTTCAACTGCCGATAATCTATACACATCCGCATAGAGCCATCTTTCTTCTTTACAAATAATACTGGTGCACCCTAGGACGAGACACTGGGTCTAATGAATCCCTGATTAAGCAAGTCTTGTATCTGCTCTTTCAATTCTTTCAACTCTGGCGGGGCCATACGGTATGGTAGAATAGAAATGGGCTGAGTGCCCGAAGCCAAATCAATACAGAAGTCAATAACTCTGTCGGGTGGCATCCCCGGCAAATCTGCAGGAAATATATCTGGAAATTCACGAACAACTGGTACCGAGTCCATAGAAGGGACATTCGTACTGGGATCGCGAATATAAGCCAAATAGGCTAGACACCCTTTCTCTACCATACGTCGAGCTTTCATATAAGAAATAACCATGCTGGCAGAATGGCCAGAAGTTCCTTTCCACTCTAACCGAGGTAACCCCGGTATAGCTAGGGTCACTGTCTTGGCATGACAGTCTAATATAGCATGGTAAGGAGACAGCCAATCCATACCCAAGATGACATCAAAATCTACCATATCAAGAAGTAGAAGATCCACACTGGTCTCAAGATTACCAATAGTAAACACACACGAACGATAGACATGATCTACTACAACAGAGTCTCCCACCGGTGTAGATACACACACAGAAGCACTCAGAGAATCACAAGGCACAACCAAATATGAAGCAAAATAGGAGGACATATAGGAATAAGTAGATCCTGGATCAAATAGAACTGAAGCATCTCTATGGCAAACTGGAATAATACCTATGATCACATCATCAGATGACTCGGCCTCAGGCCTAGCTGGAAAAGCATAAAATCAGGGCTGGGCCCCACTACTCTGAATTGCATCTCCGGGACGGCCTCTAACTGGCTGGCCTCCACCTCTAACGGTCTGACCTCCACCTCTAATGGCCTGACCTCCATCTCTAATGGTCTGACCTCCACCTATAACTACATGACCCCTACCTCTAGCTGGCTGAGCAGGCGGTGAAGCAACTGATGCCGGTATAATGGTATGAGAATCTTGCCGAGATCTATTACTCGCCAATCTAGGGCAATACCTCCTGATGTGACCAATGTTCCCACACTCATAACACCCATCCTGATGCCATGGATGCTGAAGCTGAAGCTAACCCAGATGGGCCGGATAACCACTGTAGTAACTCTGGAGTGGTGTTGCACTGATAGGAGCTGAATGTGCACTGAATACTGGCTGCCCAGAGTAAGGCATAATAGGACCATTACTCCCTGAAGCACTGGGAGATACATGAAGTGCTGAATGAAACAGTTTAGGAGGATGACCCCTACCAAAATTACCCCGGCCTCCAGATGAGGCACCACTGTAACCACCGAACTGACGAGGCCTCTTATCGGACCTCTACCCTCTTTCATGTGCAAGAACCATCTCGATCCTCCTTGCGACATTAGCAGCCACCTGAAAAGAAATCTCACTTCCGGTCTCCTTGCCATCTGAAGTCTGATAGGGTAAGTGAGTCCCTCAATAAACCTCCTCACTCTCTCTCTCTCTCTCTCTCCGTAGGTAGTAAAAGGAGAGCATGACGGGCCAAATCCACAAAACGGGACTCATATTGAGTAACAGTCAAACTGCCCTTCTGTAGACGCTCGAATTGCTTGCGAAATTCCTCTCTCAGTGTGATAGGGAGGAACTTCTCCAGAAATAGCTGAGAGAACTGCTCCCAGGTAAGTGCAGGCGATCCGACTGGTCGGGTCAATGTGTAATCTCTCCACCACCTCTTGGCGGAACCCGTCATCTGGAATACAGCAAAATCAACTCCATTGGTCTCAACTATACCCATATTTCGCAGCACCTCATGGCCGCGTTCAAGATAATCCTGTGGGTCCTAAGAAGGTGTACCACTGAAGTGAACTGGAAAGAGCTTAGTGAACTTATCCAGTCTCAATAAGGCCTCCAAAGAAATGGTGGGCCTATCACCTGTCTGTGCTGCAACAACTGGCTGAACTACCCCAACTGGTAGGGCTGCTGGAGCCTGATTCTGGGGAGCCATCTGCTCCAGGACGGGAGTAGTGGGAGTTTGTGCTCCTCCCCCAGCCTGTGAGATGGCTGGTGCCACTGAAAATGTACCATTCTGGGCCACACCGTCCATAAGACTCACCAATCAGACTAGAGCATCCTGAAGCACTGGAGTGGCTATGAATCCTTCCGGGACCTGAACTGGTCCAATTGGTACATTCTGAACTGGGACCTCCTCCTGAAGGTCTACCTGAGGTTCTACAACAGGTGCAGCTGCTCGAGCTCTGGACTGAGCTCTACCTCGGCCTCTGCCTCTGCCTCTAGCATGACCTTGGCCTCGACCTCTACCCCTGGCCATAGTTGCCACCGGGGGTTCTGGTCCCTGTCCAGTTGTAGATGCAGTGCGTGTTCTCGCCATTTGCGAGAGGACAAGAATAGAAGAGTTCAATCGTCAATGATAGAAATAAATCGCACGACAGAGTAGAATAGAAGTGAAACTTGTTCCTAAACTTCATAACCTCTGGAAGATAGCAGAGACGTCTCCGTACCGATCCTCCAGACTCTACTAAGCTTGCTCGTGACTCGTGAGACCTATGTAACCTAGTGCTCTGATACCAACTGTCACGACCCGAAATTTCCACCTTCGGACCGTGATGGAGCCTAACATTTCACTTGCTAGGCAAGCCAACGTTAGAATAACATTATCCATTTTTAAAACAATTTTAAATTTATTAATAAGAAGGAAATAAATGCTGAAGCAATTTTGAAATAATTCTTAATAATAACGATGTCTAAATACCATCCCAGAATTGGTGTCACAACTGCACGAGCTTCTAGAATAAATACAAATAAAGGTTTGAATAATATAAAGCTGTCTGGAAATAAACACACAGCTAAAGTACAATAGACGGGGACTTCAAAACTGCGGACGCCATACAGTTATACCTCAAGTCTCCTCTGATAGCTAAAATTCGAGCAAGTCTATGGTACGCCGCTAGGACCAACTCCAAAATCTGCACAAGAAGTGCAGAGTGTAGTATCAGTACAACCGACCCCATGTACTGGTAAGTGCTGAGCCTAACCTCGACGAAGTAGTGACGAGGCTAAGGCGGTTCACTTACATTAACCTGTACGCAATATTAGTAACAACAAAAATAATAGGAATAAATCAGGTAATTCATTTATAATGATTGAAAGCAACTCAGCAGTCATAACCAATTATCATTTCCATTATTTCTGTTGCAGCATGCAACCCGCTCTCACAATATATCCATATTCAGTTCTGTTGCGGCGTGCAACCCGCTCCTCCAATATTGACTTTTAATAAGTCTGTTGCGGCGTGCAACCCGATCCTCCAATATTGACTTTTAATAAGTCTATTGCAGCGTGCAACCTGATCCTCCAATATTGACTTTTAATAAGTCTGTTGCGGCGTGCAACCCGATCCTCCAATACTGACTTTTAATAAGTCTGTTGCGGCGTGCAACCTGATCCTCCAATATTGACTTTTAATAAGTCTGTTGTGGCGTGCAACCCGATCCTCCAATATTGACTTTTAATAAGTCTGTTGCGGCGTGCAACCTGATCCTCCAATATTGACTTTTAATAAGTCTGTTGTGGCGTGCAACCCGATCCTCCAATATTGACTTTTAATAAGTCTGTTGCGGCGTGCAACCCGATCCTCCAATATTTTTATTATAATCAATCCTGTTGTGGCGTACAACCCGCTCCTCCAATATATTCATTTACCAATCAATTCTTATAGAAGAAATTCTCCAATAAACGCAACAATTAATATAAAAATCATAAGACAACAAGCATACAATAATTATGATTTAATTATGAAGAAACCAATGACAAATAGCAATTATTATGGAAATCAGGAAGCAAATAGGCAGTTTAATATTTAATATGCTAAATATTAAATAACAATTAAGGCACATAATTCAAATAATATGTAACAATTAATGCAGAAATTTAAGAATTAGTATTTGACAAAGAATGAGAGAGAAACAATTATTATAATATTTAATTTATGATTAAAAATAATTTATGATTTTTCAAGTAAGCATGCAAACAATTAATTTGACGACGTATAGACACTCGTCGCTTCGCCTATACGTCATTTACATGCAATTCACATAACAAATAATTTAAGGGTTTTATTCCCTCAAGTCAAGGCTAACCCCGACACTTACCTCGCTTTGCAAATTCCAATCAATTATTCAACCACAGCTTTTCCTTCTAAATTTGCGTCCAAAAGCTTCAAATCTATTCACAAACATTCAATATATTCAATACTAATTATAGGAATTAATTCTATATGAATTTATAAATTTTTCGGATAAAAATCTGAAATTCATTAAAATATTCGGCAGTGGGACCCACGTCTCAAATCTCGGAAAAACTCGCGAAATCCGAACACCCGTTCCGATACGAGTTCAACCATACCAAATTTGTCCAATTCTGATATCAAATGGACCTTCAAATCTTAAATTTTCGTTTTTGGAAAGTTTTGCAAAAATTCCAATTTCTTCCATCTAAATCCGAAATAAATGATGAATATAGACATGGATTTGTGAAATATAATCACTTTATGATAAAGAACACTTACCTAGTTCAAAATCGTGAAAATTCCCCTTGAAATCCTCCAAATCCGAGACTTAAAACTCAAAATAATGAGTAAAAATGGCTAAGACCCGATTTTATGTATTCTGCCCAGCATTTTCGTATCTGCGGTACCTGGGCTTGCACATGCGAGCTCGCATCTGCGAAAAGGGGATGCCAGGCGAGGTTCCGCATCTGCGGACAAAATGTCGCACTTGCGACGTCCGCTTCTGCGCACAAGGGCCGCACCTGCGAAGGCCGCATCTGCGATGGTTGTCTCGCTTCTGCGAGCTCGCACCTGCGGTCAAAATTTCGCAGGTGCGATTATACCAGAACCCAAATTTTTAATTTTTGCTTAAGTCCAATTCTTGTTCCAACTTCGATCCGTTTCACTCTCGGGGTACTCGGAACCTCGCTCGAATATACCAACAAGTCCCGTAACATAATACGAAGTGACTCGGGGTCTAAAATCACGTCAAACAACACTGAAATTACAATTCACACTCTGATTCGAACTTTGAGTTTTAAACTTTCAAATTGCAAATCTCGTGCCAAAATAAATTAAATGAATTCGGAATGACTTCAAATTTGGCACACAAGTCATAAATGACATAATGGAGCTGTTCAAATTTCCAGAATCGGATTCCGGCTCTGATATTAAAAAGTCAACCCCGTAGTCAAACTTGTAACATTTAGCCTTTAAATTGCTAGTTCCGTTAAATGGTCATAACTTGAGCTGGGGACCTCCAAATTAAATTCTGGGCATACGACTAAGTCATAAATTACGATACGGAGTTACCGGAATTGTCAAAACACCAATCCGGGTCCGTTTGCTAAAAATATTGACTAAGGTCAACTCACTTGAATTTTAAAGCTTTATTTCCCATTTTAATTTATTTTTCACATAAAAACTTTCCAAAAAAATGTACGGATTACGCACGCAAGTCGAGAAATGATAAACGATGCTTTCTGAGGTCTTAGAACACAGAATTACTTATTAAATTCAAAGATGATATTTTGGGTCATCACACTATTTCATTTCAACCAGTATTTGGAGTTTTGAATAATCTACTAGATTCTCATGCACTTGTGACACCGGGTCTTGGCACATGCACATTGGTAGAAATTGGTATTTTATTATTTTTTTGGAATAAAAGTTTAACCAATGTACGTTTGACTTATTAGTTGGCTTGCCTAGCTGTAGTGTTGGGCGTTATCATGACCTATAGGTGAAATTGGGTCGTGACAGGCTAAATGTTGAAATTTCGATTTTATTTAAGTAGTTTCCATTCTATGACTTAATTGAGTTACTTTAGCATGTATAGTCATCATGCTTAGGCTAATTTCACATGTCTACTTGTCTTATCTCTTATTTGCAACTTGTACTACACGTTAGGTTGAATTACCTGCTTTCTTGATTCCATGTTCCTTATTTAACTGTGGGATTCTTTACTTGAAATTTCTATTCTTGAAATATCGTTGTTTCAGTTGTTATGTTTGGTTTCCGTGATTTTTGTTGAGATGATTGTTTGGTTGTGTTGCACGAGGTTTCTGTCGTGCGGTTGTTATTGTTGCACAAAGTTTCTGTCATGCCGTTGCGATTATTGATATGTATGCGGTGGTATAAGGTCTGGGTGTTGAAATGCATGCGATGAGATACGGTGGGCTTGATACGTGTGGCTAGTAGGGAAAACTACTAAAAGTCATGTGGTGTGATAAGGTTCGCTAAAATGCGGGATGCCACTTCGGAAAAATAATTTTCAAAACAAAATATAAAGGTTCCCGCGGTGATAAAATGAAAGATTGTGAGATATTTACTTTTGGGACTACGATACGGTACCTCGGAAGTGCCCCTGTTAATTTCCTCTATTTGTTGTGTTATTGTTGTTGTTGTTGTTTTTGTTCCTTAACTTGTGAGATTTTTACTTTCCTTTCATGTTGTAATTGCCTTTCTTTGATTCCAGGTTATTACCTTCCGTAAATTTTTATTGTTTTACTTCTCTGTCATTTCATTATATTATTATATCTTCTGTCTTGTTTCTTATTATTTTCAGTTGGGTCTGACCTGACCTCGTCACTACTCTACCGAGGTTAGGCTTGGCACTTATTGGGTACCGTTGTGGTGTACTCATACTACGCTTCTGCACATCTTTTTGTGCAGATCCAGATACTGCCTACCAGACTAGGTATCAGTGAGCTAGTCCGTACGTGGAGACTTCAAGGTACATCTTCCAATGTCCGCAGACCTCGGAGTCTCCCTCTATCTTTATTATGTTGTTTCCTATCCTCATTAGACTCTGATGTATAGGGATACTTAGCATTTCTCTTTAGAGCTTGTGACTTATATCTACTAGGCTTTTGGAGTTGTTCATACTTGAGTTGCAGTTTTATTTATTACAGTTGTTGACATTTTGAGTTTCAGCATAATATTTCAGTTATTCCGCATACTTGTTAGGCGTATCTAGTCTTAGAGATTAGGTACCGTCACAACATCCTACGGAGAAAAATTAGGGTCGTGATAAAAATCTAATTGCTACAACAATGTTTTCACTATCATTTTAAGAAAAAATTATTTATGTATAAAATAATCGTTTGCCCAATTTGTCAACATTAATATAACCTCATTATTCGTGTTATTAAGCATATATTTTAATTAATATTTAATTATTTTTAATTTCATGTTTTTAGCTAATATAAAAGGAAAATCGATGATTGGATCTATATATATATTGATATATAGATTAGATTTGTCTTTTAGATTTTGTCTTAAATGTGCCAAGTGGCATTTTTTCAATACGCTACTTGGCTTAACCTCATGCTTCACTACCCTCCTTTAAATAAAATATAGATTATTTATGTATAAAATATTCCTCTTGCCCGATTTGTCAACATTAATATAACCTCATTATTCTTGTAATTAAATATATATTTTAATTAATATTTAATTATTTTTTTAATTTCATATTTTTAGCTAATATAAAAGGAAAATCGATTATTGGATCTATATAGATATAAATATATAAATTAGACTTGTATTTTAGATTTTGTCTTAAATATGTCGAGTAGGTATTTTCTCAATATGCCACTTGGCCTAACCTCATGCTTCACTACCCTCCTTTTAATATAATATATAGATAGATAGATTGTAAACAGTAAAGAGGTTCCTTGGCTAAGTTTAAGTTTTAATTAGTTACAAAACAGACAGTTTAGACTTAATTATAAACATGTTAATTTGGCTGAAAATTGAAATGACGAAAGTAAAAAAGAAATTCAACTCGAGTAACTCGAAAGCATTGCAATTTCTTCTTCCTCCATGGGTTGTTACTGAAATCAAGACCAGAGATAGAACTCATATTATAAACATGGTTGTTACTGAAATCATGGTTTGCTAGTCAAATTTGATTTGAAATTTCCTTCATTGGCTTTGAATAACTTTATTGTCTGAAAATTCTCCCGTTGAATTTGAACTCACTGGATTTATATCATGTATCTAGTGATCTAGAACTCTTCTCATGTATGCTTGTTGATCTTTAATACTTCCATTTTTCACTCCTTATATTTTCGTATATTTTGTTGAAAATATAATTAAGTAAATTAATTTATGCTTTCTCCAACATGTTTAAGCTTTCAGATAAGATAGAGACACACGTCGACATCGTATTAAAAAATTTCAACATGCTTGGCACATCAAGAGCATATCAAAGATATAATTAAGCAAATAAAAATTACACAAAAATATAATATCTCTAACAATTAAATTTTTTAGATAAGGCGAGCACACAACTCAACATCAACTTTTGCAAATACTGTTTAAGGCAAGGTTGAAAAGTCTTTGAGAATATGGTTCTTTAAGTAACTGATAGGCTAGACGTGTAAATAAGCAACCCAAAAGTTCAAGTGCTTTAACTTAATAAACCTTTATTATGAAACCTTAGCACATAAGATTTCTTCTTAAGTAAAACCTTAATTAGGTAGAGTTTCTTCTAGGAGTTTGGCACGGAACCACTCATATTCTCTTCTGCTTAATTCTCTCTTACTCTTCTACGATAGAAAGATTAACCAATAACATAATTACTGAGGCGAATTTAGAATTTAAATTCTACGAGTTTAACTTTTAAAGGTTTTAGCACTGAATCCATTATATTTTTAAACTTATAGGTTCATATCTACTATTTTTATAATTTTAGTGAATTTTTATATATAAAAATTTACTCTGCGTCAAAAATTATGGGTTCAGTTGAACCCATTGATACTACACTATATCCGCCACCGCATGCATAAGCCTAGATTCCTTACGTTTAATATTGCTATTAAAGAATAAGAATAATCTTCAACCCAAAAGTGGTTGAAGGAAAGAAATGAATAAGAAAGAGATCTGAAAGTTTGCTTTTTATGCGCATCAAACATGCTCACTAATGATCGTTGGGACCGTTCGTCGACTCTTAAACAAGTTTCGGGTTCTAAGTTCTGAAAATGAATTTTTTTTGATAGAATTTAATCTCTTAGTGGAACTACCGAGCACAAATCTGGCCTATTGGTGAGATTAGTGAACTTCAGGTACCAAATGGTTAAAAAAATGATTGCTAGGACGTCCTATCTAAGCATTGATTGTTGTACGAGAAACAACAACAACAACGATCCAATAAAATCTCACAAGTGGGGTTTAGGGAGGGTAGTGTATACGCAAACCTTACCCTTACTCCGAAGTAGTAGAAATGCTGTTTCCGAAAGACCCTCGGCTCAAGAACACAAAAAATACGAGAAGAGGAGGGAAGGGACAATATATTAGTACCATCAAACAGAAACCAAAGAAATAATATTAGCATCACAAAAACTAGAAAATAGTTAAAATGTAATAACAAAACTAGAAAATAAGCCTGATGCTATGAAAACGTAAGGATAAGGAGAACACAACATAAACTCCTATGAGTCTAAGACCACCCTTATCGAACTAGCCTTACCCCTGGACTCGACTACGTCCTAACCTATAACCCTAATGTTTGATCTCCACACCTTCCTATCAAGGGCCATGTCCTCGAAAATATGTGTTATAAATCTGTATTGCTGTAATAAATAATTAAACCATTAAACTTTCTGAAATATATAAACAAAACAGAAAGTTAACAATACTTGTTTAACGAAATAAATTCTGAAAAAACAGTATAGGAATAAATCGAGCCCACTGAATACACAGTGTGTCCTTAAGGAAATTATTCCCCTCAAGTACCCGAGGTGCTAGAATATATCCTCCCACGATAGAACGATTTAACTCACCGGAGTATTGGTATCAAAACGCCAGTGAACAGCGAGCCACTCGAAGGCTGTAAAACACACTGGAATTTTTGTACAGAAGAAGAAGAAGAAGATCAGAAAATTTCGTAAGGAAAGATTCTGGGATTCAAAGAATATTTATAGAGTTGCTGGCATTGTTTCTGAAAAGGTTTGCAACCTTTCAGAAACAGTCATGATTGTTGGAATAGGTTGTTTAAATTATTGCGGGAAAACAGATATAAAATAATCTTGAAAAGAAAACGGGCCTGAACGGACCGGGTCGCGGGTCATGGGTTATTCCAGATTGAATTTTTTATTAATTATTTAATTAATTAATTAAATAATTGAAAGGAATTTTGTCCAAAAAGATTAATCAATCAATTTTTGACCAAATCCGATGAATCCGGATCCGAAGCCGAAGTCGAGCCGAGCGAGCGACGACGACGATGACGACGCGAGGCTTGCCTTCTTCTTAACTCATTAAGAGCTAGAAGAAGAGCAATTATATATATACCCATCAAAAGCCTTTTCTTCCTCCAATATGGGAGAATGTCCCTTTGCCAAGGAGGGAAACTCAAATATTTCATTTTTTCTCCATTTCTCATTCACCCTCTTTAAGCTACACAAGCTTAAAATCCCAACAATCCCCCCACATGAATGGGGAATGTCTATAAAATAAAGGAATGCACGGACGCGTGTGTGTTTTACATGCATGAATTAATTGCATCTGGATAAGTAGGTTTTCCTTTGAACTTTTCGTAGTGAACTTATATCGGATATACTCGGTCAATCGGTAGATTTGATATCTTTGAACTGTCGAGCTTTGTTGTATACCTAGACAACATAAGTCACACAATCAATCCTTAACCATCTATGGTTCTCACGGTTGTGTTCGTTTCAGCCATGAACACCGCCTGGTTTCATGAGTGGTTAGAGAATGGGCCTTTACTTTCATTCCCCTTGAAGCGGCTTACACTTCACACTCACATAGGTGATTTCTAAACGTGTAATCTTATAGACACACTATCTGCTCATATCCTGCTAGACTTAGCAAATCATTAAAAAACCTTTAAGCTTTGTTGACTCATCAAAAAGTCTTAATGCTTTACCTCGATTTCTGAACATTGTCTTCATCACGAGAATGGGTTGAGTTATTTTACAATGTTGAACCGTCATTCATAACTTTGTTTGATCTCTTTGAACCTAGCTCGTGAGATCTCCAGTCTGCTAGGTAGAGTTACCGCCATGATGACTTGTCCTAGACCTTAACCCCATTCCCTTTGATGATCTTTCAACTGCCTTTCTAGATAGGCTTTTTGTAAGTGGATCCGACACGTTATCTCTTGACTTTACGTAGTCAATTTTGATAACACCACTAGAGAGTAGTTGTCTAACGGTATTGTGTCTCCGTCGTATATGACGAGATTTTCCATTATACATAACACTCCCTGCCCTGCCTATTGCCGCTTGACTATCACAATGTATACAAATAGGTGCCAAAAGTTTGTGCCAAAATAGAATATCTTCCAAGAAATTCCGGATCCATTCAGCTTCTTCACCGGCCTTATATAAAGCTATGAATTCAGATTCCATTGTAGAACGGGGGATGCACGTTTGTTTAGATGATTTCCAAGACACTGCTCCACCCCCAATTGTGAAAATATATCCACTCGTGGATTTAACTTCAGATGATCCAGTAATCCAATTTGCATCACTATATCCCTCGATCACGGAGGGATATTTGTTATAATGCAAAGCGTAATTTTGGGTATGTTTGAGATACCCCAAAACTCGTTTCATTGCCATCCAATGTATGTGATTGGGATTACTTGTAAACCGACTCAGTTTACTAATAGCACATGCTATATCTGGTCGCGTACAATTCATGATATACATCAAACTTCCCAATACTCTTGTATAGTCCAGTTGTGAGTCACTTTCACCTTCATTCTTTTGAAGTGCATAACTCACATCAATTGGAGTCTTGGCAATTTTGAAATCCAAATACTTGAACTTGTCAAGTACCTTTTCAATGTAGTGAGACTCTGATAATGCTAGACCTTGTGGAGTCTTGTGAATTCTGATTCCTAAGATTACATCAGCAACTCCTAAGTCTTTCGTATCGAATTTGCTAGCCAACATGCGCTTAGTAGCATTTATATCTGCCATGTTTTTGCTCATTATCAATATGTCATCAACATATAAACAAACAATGACTTCATGACCTGGAGTGTTTTTAATGTAAACACATTTGTCGCACTCGTTGATTTTAAACCCACTTGCCAACATTGTTTGGTCAAATTTGGCATGCCATTGTGTTGGGTGCTTATTTAAGTCCATAAAGCGACTTAACAAGTTTGCACACTTTCTTTTCTTTACCAGGAACCACAAAACCCTCAGGTTGTTCCATGTAAATCTCTTTCTCTAATTCTCCATTTAAGAAAGTTATTTTAACATCCATTTGATGGATTTCAAGACCATACACGGCCGCTAGTGCCACTAACACCCTAATAGATGTTATCCTCGTTACTGGCGAGTAAGTGTCAAAGTAATCCAGGCCTTCCTTTTGTCTATAACCATTCACAACAAATCTTGCCTTATATTTGTCAATAGTGCCATCAGCTTTCACTTTCTGTTTAAAGATCCATTTCGAACTTAAAGGCTTATTTCCTGGAGGAAGATCTACCAATTACCATGTATGGTTATCCAAAATTGATTGAATCTCACTATTAACTGCCTCTTTCCAAAATGCTGAATCAGAACATGACATAGCTGCTTTAAAAGTTTGAGGCTTATTTTCAAGCAAGAATATCACAAAATCTAGTCCAAAGGAAGTAGATGTTCTTTGACGTTTGCTACGCCTTAGATCTTCTATACTTGGAGTATTTTCCTTTGGTTCTTCCCTAGGTCGTTTAGGTCTTTCACTTAACGACTCACATTCAGTTTTATACGGATAGATGCTTTCAAAGAATTCAGCATTATCTGATTCAATTACCGTATTAACGTGAATTTCGGGATTATCAGATTTATGAACCAAAAACCGACATGCTTTACTGTTTGTAGCATATCCAATGAAAACGCAATCAACAGTTTTTGGTCCGATTTTAACCATTTTAGGTAAAGGAACTTGTACCTTTGCTAGACACCCCCACACTTTGAAATATTTCAAGTTGGGTTTTCTTCCTTTCCATTTTTTATATGGAATAGATTGTGTTTTGCTGTGGGGTACTCTGTTGAGTATTCGGTTAGCTGTAAGGATAGCTTCGCCCCACAAACTCTGCGGTAATCCGGAACTTATTAAAAAAGAATTCATCATTTTCTTTAATGTCCGATTTTTCCTTTCCGCAATTCTATTGGATTGGGGTGTGTAAGGTGCAGTAGTTTGATGGATAATTCCATATTCCGAACATATTTATGCAAACGGAGATTCATATTCTCCACCCCTATCACTTCTAATAATTTTGATCTTTTATTCAATTGATTCTCCACTTCATGCTTGTATTGCTTAAATGCTTCAATTGCTTCATCCTTACTATTAAGCAAATAAACATAACAATATCGAGTGCAATCGTCAATAAAAGTAATAAAATACTTTTTCCCACCTCGAGATGGTGTCGACTTCATATCACAAATGTCAGTATGAATTAAGTCTAAAGGATTTGAATTCCTTTCAATAGACTTATAAGGATGCTTTACAAACTTAGACTCAACACATATTTGACATTTTGATTTATTACACTCGAATTTAGGCAATACTTCTAAATTAATTAACTTCCGCAAGGTTTTGTAATTGACATGTACTAAACGAATATGCCATAAACCATTTGACTCCAATAAATAAGAAGAAGCTGAAATTTTATTCATACTGTCAACAGCCATTATATTTAGTTTGAAGAGGCCCTCTATGAGGTAGCCATTTCCAACATACATTTTATTTTTGCTTACAATAACTTTATCAGCAACAAATACACCTTTGAATCCATTCTTAACAAGTAAAGAAGTAGAAACTAAATTCTTCCTAATAGTAGGAACATGAAGAACGTTGTTGAGCGTTAACACCTTGCCGGAAGTCATCTTCAAGAATATCTTCTCATAACCTTCAATCTTGGCTGTTGTAGTATTTCCCATGGAAAGCTCTTCTTCGGGACCAGCAATATAGTAAGTCGTAAATGCTTCCTTGACAGCACAAACATGTCGAGTGGCTCCAGAATCAATCCAACACTACTTCGGATTTCCAACTAGGTTGCATTCTGAAAGCATTGCACACAGATCACCAATGTCATCATTCTTCTCCACTATGTTGGCATGTCACTTCTTCTTATACTTTTTCGGGAGACGACAATCAGGGGCTTTATGACCGGTTTTTCCACAATTGTAGCAGCTGCCCTTGAATTTCTTTTTGTTCTGCTCCTTAGTCTGTCCAGAAGACCTCTTTCTCTTCTTACTTTTTGGAGCAGTCTCCTCAACGATATTAGCTCCCATGATCGTTGAATTTTCACGAGACTTCTTCTCGGCTGTTTTGTTGTCTTTCTCAATCTTGAGACGAATCACAAGATCTTCCAACTTCATTTCTTTGCACTTGTGCTTAAGATAGTTCTTGAAATCTCTCCACGAAGGAGGCAATTTTTCAATCATTGCAGCCACTTGAAATTCTTCATTCACGACCATACCTTCAGCAATAAGGTCATCAAAAATAAGTTGAAGCTCCTGAACTTGGGTTCCAACAGTTTTGTTGTCTATCATTTTATAGTCTAGAAACTTAGCAACCACGAACTTCTTCAAGCATGCATCTTTAGTCTTGTACTTCTTCTCAAGTGCATTCCATAATTCTTTCGAAATATTTATCGCATTGTAGACATTGTACAAGTCATCCTCTAAAGCGCTTAAGATATAGCCTTTGCAAAGAAAATCTGCCTGCTTCCACGCCTCAACAATCATGAATTTCTCGTTGTCCGGCATGTCCGCAGTAGGCACTGGAGGTTCTTCACTAGTAAATTTTTGCATACCAAGTGTGGTAAGCCAGAAGAACACCCTTTGTTGCCATTCTTTGAAGTTGGCTCCGAAAAATTTCTCCGGTTTCTCTGCCGGTGGAACAGCAGTCCGGCTTGAAGAGGCTATCGTCATTGCCGCAACAGTCGCAGAAAAATTTTTGTTATCAATTACCATTTCTCATTATAAACAACAGAAGAGTTCAATTAATGGCAAAACTAGAACAATAAACAATATTGTTATTAACAACAAACAATATGTATAATAAATAAAATCAAAGTTTTTATATACTGTTTCACAAAAAACGATGAAGTTTTTATGTTCTTCAGATCGTTTTCTGAATTTCAATACTCTGATGAAGTTTTTATATCTTCAAATCAGAATAGTAAAATTCAGAAGGAGTAGAAAACCACCCAGGTTTTAATCTCCACAAACAAAATACGGAATATAATAAAATTAATTTCCTTAAGATTGTTATAAATCTGTATTGCTGTAATAAACAATTAAACCATTAAACTTTCGGAAATATATAAACAAAACAGAAAGTTAGTAATACTTATTTAACGAAATAAATTCTGGAAAAACAGTATAGGAATAAATAGAGCCCACTGAATACATAGTGTGTCCTTAAGGAAATTATTCCCCTCAAGTACCCTAGGTGCTGGAATATATCCTCCCAGGATAGAACGATTTAACTCATCGGAGTGTTGGTACCAAAACGCTGGTGAACAGTGAGCCACTCGAAGGCTGTAAAACACACTGGAATTTTTGTGCAGAAGAAGAAGAAGAAGAAGAAGATCAGAAAATTTCGTAAGGAAAGATTCTGGGATTCAAAGAATATTTATAGAGTTGCTGGCATTGTTTCTGAAAAGGTTTGCAACCTTTCAGAAACAGTCATGGATGTTGGAACAGGTTGTTTGAAATATTGCGGGAAAATGGATTTAAAATAATCCGGGAAAGAAAATGTGCCTGACCGGAAGCCGACGCCGACGCCAAGCGAGCGACGACGACGACGGCGCGAGGCTTGCCTTCTTCTTAACTCTTTAAGAGCTAGAATAAAAGCAATTATATATATACCCATCAAAAGCCTTTTCTTCCTCCAATATGGGACAATGTCCCTTTGCCAAGGAGGGAAACTCAAATATTTCATTTTCCCTTCGTTTCTCATTCACCCTCTTTAAGCTACACAAGCTTAAAATTCCAACAATATGCAGCAACGCCATGTTCTGTTGTACGAGAAAAATCACTTGAATTAGCCTCTAAGTATCACTTCGTCGAAAAATTATATTGTATTGCTAGGTAAATAATATTATTTTATATATATTATCTATAAGTAAAACCCTCTTGACTTTTTGTTGTATTTAATTTTTTTATAAATCAACACCCATTAGTGAAAATCTTGGTTTCGCTAATGCTTGAATTGATATATATTAAAAACTTTTTCCTTCTGTTACTTAAAGTTTGAACTTTCTAATCAACGGAAGAACAAATATTGTAAAGAGCTAATTGACAATATTTGGTGATGAATTACTTTTTTCTTATATAAGAGACGCTATAATACTTTACCTAATTTATTAAATTAAAAATAATCGATGAATATATAATATAGATTAAAATAGCCGATGAATATATAATATAAATAAAAATAACTGGCGGCTAGCTATTTGTATAACAATCGCCGATATAAATGTGGATAAGGTCGAATATGGCGATTCCTTCTGAGCCTAAGCATTTCCAATGTTGTAAAGCATCCGGCAACAAAGTCTATAAATTGTTCTCTTTCTTAGGAAACGTTTAGAGAATCATTTCTTTTATGGTACATTGACAATGCAAGAAAAGTAGACCATCACAGTAACCTATCAAATCCAAAAATACAAGGTGATATAATAAAGTCATAAATAGGACAACAATAAACATCTAAAAAAAATTAAACTTGTAATCTTAAGGGCTCATTTGGCCATAAAAATTTTGACTTTTTTTGGAATTTTTTTACTTTTTTTCGAATCAGTGTTTGGCCATAAAAAATTGAATTTCAGAATTATTCAGAATTTTGAAAAACTCCAAAATTTTCACTTCTAATCGCTCACAATAATTCAAAAACAGCTCCAAATTGTATTCATATCCAAACAAACTCTAATTTTTAAATATTATTTTTACTTTTTTTAAAAAAAATCACTTTTTCAGAATTTTAAGATTTTTACGTCCAAACGCCTACTAAATATGGCATAAGATTTAATTTATGTGGTTACAAGATCATGTTATCAAGGATAAATGAATAGTTTAAAGTTAAATTCTTTCTAAAATTACAAGGTATCACTTTATATGAAAAAAACAATACAAGGGAAAGCGTGCCACGTAAAATATGATAGAGGAAAAATAGAATGATTATTGCGACCTAGATAACCTTTTTTAAGGGAATAGTATTTCGACGTGGAAAAATATATATATGTTTTTGAGTCAATATCCAATGATTGTAGTAAAGCATTTAGTTAAGTGCATCCGGATAAACTCACAGCCACTATAATTCGAGTATATGTGTATTCACTATGTAATATCTTGCAAATCACATATGACATATAAACCGCACTAAAAAAGTTTGGTGCGACGAACTCTGACTGATGAGGCTGCTTGTGAGAAAAATCGATCTCAGAAATTCTATGTAAAAAGCACTCACCCAACCAACTCAGCTAACTATTACGGGCGAAAATGCAAAACTTATAGATTTATTCTATTATAAATTTCAACTGGTCCCAAAGTTGAAGGATCCACAGTTAGGGGTGTACAAACCAAACAGATAACCCGCATCAACCCAAAAATTCAAGTCAACCCGGAAAAAAATCCGACTAGTGGTTTGGTTTGACTTGGTTTGGTATTGAAAAATAAAATCTGACCATAATAGGGTTGGTTTGGTATTAACTAAAAAAAGTCAAACCGAAACCAAACCAACCTGACATTACATGTATACATATTTTATATATTAAATAGATAAAAATATTTATTAGAATGTAAGTTATAAATATTTCTTAATTTTTTTTATATAATTTCTGTATTTAACATAATATTTTAAGTTGGTTTTATAGCTCATGTAAATGTTTGTTTTTGTCTGGTCCATAAAAAAATAATTGAGCCCAAACCAAAATCTAGTCCTAAAGCAGAACTAGACTAGTCCTAAAGCTGTTCTAAAACACTTAAAATAATTGAAATCATTTTGCCTCTTCTCCAAAAGCAAGAAACCCTATCGTTCTATTCCAAAACCCTCCAATTAGCTCAAACCAAGTTAGCTCAAACCCTATCAAGTCTCTTTTGCTCTCATCGGTGAGACTCTTCCCTTTCTCATTTTACATGTTTTCTTTTAGCTGCATACATACGCCTTGCTTTTGTCCAATTAACTAAGATTTTTCTTTTTCCGATTAGCGAGTTTTTTTGCAAATTTGTTGTATTCCTCCTTATTGTCGAATTCATTTATTTATTTTGTTTCTCTTAGATGATTAACATGAGTAATTGACCGTTACTAAAAAAGATATTGAAACTTTTTTACTTATATTTTGAATTATTTGGTTAAATAATATGGACTATGTAAAATTAAGAGTGATGTATTTTCAAAGAATATAAATTTGAAGACATGTTAGAGGAAGTCAAAACAAATTGAGCAAGTTGAAGAAGGTAATAATTTATATTTAATTGTTAACGAGTATAGTTATTTTTTTATATTATTTAATATTAAATATGTTAATTGTTTCTTTTCTTTCAGAATATGCAGACTTGCCTTTGAGGATTGATTAGAGGGATAGTTAACTATAATTTGCTTCATGACTATTTTTGGAATCTTTACTACTTCAAGATAATTAATTAACAGAAAGTTGGTGCATGGTTTTTAATCGATTAAGAAGCTTTAGTATTACATTGTTTCTCTAAGGTCCCGTTGATTTGACAATTGAAGAAATTAGACTTTTTACAATACTTAAAGCAATTGATTTGTCCATGATACTCCAACATGCTCTTTCTAATTGTTTATCTAACGGCAAAGGGCCAAATATACCCCTCTACTTTCGAAAATGGTCTAAGAATACCCCTCGTTATACTATTGGGTTATCTATACCCCTGTTGTAACGACCCAACCGGTCGTTTCGACTTTTAGAACCCCGTTCCCTTAAACAAAACTCCCTGAATGTGTTTTTAATGATTTATGACTTGTGGGGATGGTTGGTTCGGGATTTGGATGTGTTTGAGTTGAAATCGGAACATTTGGTTCCTTAAGTTAACCTTAAAAGGGCAAGTTTGATTTCGGTCAATATTTTGAGAAAACAACCTAGAAATCGGAATTTGACGGTTCCAATAGGTTCGTATGATGATTTCGGATTTGGGCGTATGTTCGAATCGGGTTTTAGATAACCCGGGAGCGTTTTGGCGCTTAATAGTGAAAATCAACTATTTGAAGGTTTAAAATTCTTTAAAATTTGTTTGGAGTAGGTTTTTGAGTAATTGAAATCCGTTTTGAATTTCGAATTTGGGAATAGTTCTGTATAGTGATTTAAGACTTGTACGCAAATTTTCGTGTCATTCCGAGTAGTTTAAGTATACTTCGGCGCATTGGAAGTAAATTGAAAAACTTGAAATTCCTAAGTTTGAATCAATTTGGTTTAGGGTATGATTCTTAGATTTGATATTATTTTATACATTCCGAGAGTTCGAGCGAGTCCATTTTATGATTTCAAACTTGTTGGTATGTTCGGGCGGGGCCCCGGGGGTCCCGAGTGTTAACCGGACGAGGCTCGGACCAATTTTGAGAAATTGAGCAAGGACTGAAGCTCCCAGCTACTGTCATAATCGCACCTGTACTTGGACAACCGCAGGTGCGAGCCACCAATCACAGGTGCGAACGAGAGAAACCTGCCCAGCCATCACAGATGCGAAGCATTTGGCGCACCTGCGAACGCGCAGGTGCGATGGCCTTGTGCGCAGAAGCGGAAAAATGCGCAGGTGAGAAGGGATGGGCGCACCTGCGCTTGCGCAGAAGCGAGCATTTCTTCCGCAGGTGCGGAACTAGGAAAAGAAGGAAAATGTGCTCCTGTGAGGAATTTTTGCAGGTGCGAAAGCCGCATGTGCGGTACTCCTTCCGCAGGTGCGAAAAATCAGTCTGGGCAAAACCTTAAAACGAACGAAAACTCAGTCTATTTCTTTCTATTTTTCATCCATTGTTGGACAATTTCAGAGCTCTTTGTAAGGAGTTTTCAACTAACAACTTTGAGGTAAGTTAATTCTACACCCCTTGAGTTAAATACATAGATTATAAGTAGATTATAGCTAGTAAATCTTAGAAATTAAAGATTTAGATGAAAAACCTAGATTTTTATAAAAATGAGATTTTAACCACGAAAATAGTTATGGAATTGGGTAGAAATTATATATTTAAGTTCTTGAAATTATGGGTAACGTTTTCATCTAAAAATTTTCAGAATCCGAGCACGTGGGCCCGAGGTGAATTTTAAAAATTTTACCATTTTGGATAAGGTAGTTTATTTAATAGATAGATTTCGAATCATTTAGCATATATTAATTATTTTGTATAATATTTAGATAGTTTCGGATTTTCGGCGTCGAATCGAGAATTCAACGCGACGTGGTAATCGGAAAGTGGATTTTGAGACGAGGTAAGTCTCTTGTCTAATCTTGTGAGGGGAAAATTACCCCATAGGGATTAAATTAAATAATTGTTATTAATTGCGGGGACTGCGTACGTACGAGGTAACGTGAGTCCGTGCGTAGCTACTATAAATGCTAAAGTCCGGGTAGTTTAGGACTCAAAACATGAATTACTTGTGTAAATTGTATTCCTTGATTTATTAATATTAAATTGATATATATGAATATATTATGAATTGTTAGATAAAGATATTAAAGGATGAAAATCTCATGTGTTTTGATTTTTTGTTTAAATTAATTAATTGTTAAAAAGAAATTGTTCTTCCTCCCAAATTTATCTTATAGTAAATATACTCTCCTTCCGGAGGTACATAAAAATGTCTTCCTTTCTTGTGGAGCGGGCCGAACGCCTCGGCAGGATAGATGCATCTATGGATCGCGCTGCACGTCCCTCGGCAGTGTACACGACACTCTGGATCGGGGCGTACGTCCTCGGCAGAAATCATGCTTAATAATAATAATTACACGATACTTTAATAGTTTATTTCAGCTTACGAAGCTAATTGATAAATTAAAAATCTTTAAAATTTAATGAATTATTATTCCTGCTTGTTAAGAAATTATTATTATTCCTGTAAATGAGACTAATTGATAAATTAAAAAATTTATTGAAATTAAATTGCAGCTTGTAAAGCTATTTGTTAAATTAGAAGTTTTATTGAAATTTCGTGATTTAATTAATAAATTGGAAAATTGTTGCATTTGAAGGATTCATATTATTTCTGCTAATTGAATAAAATTATTGTTAACTCTCTGAACCATGCTGATTTGAATAATTATAATTTATTTCAATTATTATTATTGACTCATAGTAAGTGTCAAAGTCGGCTATCTCGTCTCTACAACTTCGACATTAGACTTGATACTTACTGGGTACACGTTGTTTTCGTACTCATACTGCACTTGCTGCACATTTTATTGTGCAGGTACATATATGTATAGCGGCCTTGTGGGCGCATAGGTGTGGTTAATAATTGTGGGGACATGGGTGAGCTGTATTCTATATTACGATCCGCAACTAACAGATTCTCTTTCAGAGTCATTATATTTTCCTGTCTAATTTATATTCTGGACATATGTTGTATTTTATTTTTAGTTCCCTAGTAAATGCTCATGCACTTGTGACACCGGATTTTGGGAATGGTTGTGAAATTTAGCTGCAAAAATATTTATCATTTACTCTATGAGTTTTATTTCTACAGTTTTATTAAAGAAAATTTTTATTTCAAAAATACTAAAATGGGTAATTAAATTAATTGATTATGGTTGGCTTGCCTAACAGTGATGTCCGACGCCATCACGATCTTAATGAATTTTGGGTCGTGACACATGTTGTCATACTTTGGGTTCAAATATACCCCTCATTTAAACGGAGGGACAGGTGTCATCATCCTTGGTCAATTATAAATATCTTCTAATTAATTAAAAAGACCCATTAATCATACCCAAAAATCAATATTTTTAACCAATTTATTTTTCTGTAAAAACTGAAAAAAACTGAAACTATTTTTACTAAAAACTGAAAAACCCAATTTTTTTCAGTTTTTACAAAAGAAATGCTTTAGAAAAAACTGAAAAATATTTTTTAAAACAATATTTTTTTAAAAGCTGGAAAACAAAAGCTGAAAATCAATTTTCTAAAGCAATATTTTTTGTAAAAACTGAAATTATTTTTACTAAAAACTGAAAAAACGAAAATATTTTTTTTTCCAGTTTTTACGAAAAAACTGCTTTAAAAAAAAGCTGAAAAATATTTTCTAAAACAATAGTTTTGTAAAAACTGGAAAAAAAAACTAAAAAGCAAATTTCTAAAGCAGTGTTTTTGTAAAAACTAAAAAAATAATTTTTTTTCCAGTTTTTAGTTAAAAATATTTCAGTTTTTTAAATTTTTAATTACTTTAGAAAATTTCTTTTCAGTTTTTACAAAACTATTGTTTTAGAAAATATTTTTCAGTTTTTTTTAAAGTAGTTTTTTGTAAAAACTAGAAAATAAAATATTTTTCGTTTTTTTTAGTTTTTAGTAAAAATATTTTTTTACTATTTTTCAGTTTTTACAAAAAAAATATATTTTTCGGGAATGTATAATGGGTCTTTTTAATTAATTAGGAGATATTTAGAATTGACCAATAGGATGATGACAGGTGTCTCTCCGTTTAAATGATGGGTATATTTGAACCTAAAGTATGACTGCAGGGGTATAGATAATCTAATAGTATAACGAGGGGTATTGAGGGGTAACGAGGGGTATTCTTAGACTATTTTCAAAAGTAGAGGGGTATATTTGGCCCTTTGCCGGTTTATCTAAGGTTCAATTGTAGTTGGGCAGGTCGCTTTTATTAGCATTTTGGTGTAAAGTGAAAAATAATTTATAAAGTAGAGACCTTTATAAAGTGGAACCATACAACCTATTGACTAGCATAGTTGAGACCAATACTAAAAAATAAAAATATGGTTGTTATTGGTAAAATTGTATTTAGGACTATAGAAATATTTGAAACACAAGTTTATCGGAAAAAAAATCCCGAAAAACCCGAGAAATCCGAGAAAACCCAATATTGAAAAATCCGACTTTTGTTGGTTTGGTTTGGTCTATAGATTTAAAAACCCGATACAATTAGTTTGATTTGATAATCGCAAAATTCGAACCAAACCGACCTATGTACACCCCTATCCACGGTATATATCCATTCTAAGTATTTCCTTGTGCAAATTGTTCGACTAGTAGCTTTATTCCATTCACAAAAGTAAATTTAAATTTGTACCTTTTACTTGTTATTATATACCTAATCCACTGACTTTTTTAGCCCCAAGAATCTTGCTTTTCATAATTTTAGTCTATAAATACACATAAAATTGGACCATACAAATTCATAAAATTCATACACATATCCAAACTATGTCTTATACTTGCAATTTTCCTGATATATACTCTTGGATTCAGAATTTACCACCAATTTCCAAATGGAAAACTGACTCTATTTCAATTTGTATTTCCCCTTCATGTTCATCTCAACCTTCTCTTAAACTTTCCATTACCAAAAATTTCCAATTTTGCATTATTGCAGATTATAATCTTCCTATTTCCCTATGGACTTCAAAACCCTTGAAAATTAAATCCAATTCAACAAAATTATTAGACGACGAACCCATATTTAATCTCTTGATTAATTTCATTCAAGATGTTCTTAAATATGGTCCTAACAAAAATTCTTCCTCATTTCTCAAAATCCCAAAAATGGATTTTAATTCTTGTTTTAAAGAAATTTTTAACTTCTCATTTCTTACTTTGGCTTTCATAATTTGTATTTATGAAGCTCCTATTGATCTTAGGTCTATATGTATTAATACACTTAAGAATCAATTTTCATGTCCACAATCTAGACATGCATCAAAATTGCTAGTAAAAATTTTGGGATCGAATCCTGAAGAAGAATGGATGAGATCAGTAAATTTAGCAATAACTAATTGGATTGTGGAAATTCAAGAGTCTTTAAATCATTCAATAAAAACACCATGTAAATTGTTTTCTTACTCATTTTCAACAGTTGGACTTTGGAAAGTGCAGTTGTATTGTCCTGTTATTGCAATGGATATTGACACATCTACTAGTAGTTTGTCTGATGATAATTTGAGATTTTCTCTTAATTTTCACCAGCTTGAAGGAGTGATCCAATTGAATTATAGAGTTATAATTCGAGAGAAGTGGATTGAAGTGATGGTGAACACCGACAACATTAGGTACATATTTATTTTTAATTGTTTGAGTACGTTTGTACAATCAAACCTTTCTATAACAGTTTCGTCTGCTTCAATCTTTTCTGATTGCTATAGTAAAGTGCAGTTATAGAGAACATATTATTATAATATAATATGAAAAATTGATTCTAAAGAAAACTTGATCGTTATAGTGAAATACTTTTATAAAGGATGCATAGATGTTATAGAAAGGTCTAATTATAGTACTTTTTTGGCTAATTTAGGCATTTGGTAAATACTGAAATGCTTATAAGACAAGTGTTTATAAGCCAATCAATGAAAAGTCATAAGTTGGTTGCTCTCATCATATGAATTTTTACTTATAAACACTCTTGTTTTTGCAAAGACTATTATTATTATTATTATTATTATTATTATTATTATTATTATTATTATTATTTTATTTCTAATATTTTTTGTAATAGCCAAAATACCATTTCCGAAGAAAACCCCTAGTTTTTTCTCCATTTCATTTCCATTGTTCATCCATTTTCATATTAAGATACTTTTATATTTATATTTTATGAACAACTCAAGAGAATTTAAGTTATTTTAACACAAAAATGCTTAATTAACAATACTCTTTTATCAAGCACATAACTATTTATTATTAGTTCATCATCTTTATCCACGCATAAATAATTTATTTAGAAATTAGTTTCAGCACTTGATGTTTATCCACTACTTTTAATCAGTTAAATCAAATATGCTCAATTTAACTTTTAAAAAGAAAGGCAGTTCGGTGCACAAGGTATTCACGCAGTGTTCGAGAAAAAGTCGCACCTCAAGGGATGATATAGACAGCCTACCCTCAGGGGCAGAGCTATAATAGTGAATGTGAGTTCTGGCGAACCTAGTTACTTTTTCTCGAACCCTGCATTTGCATTGAAAACTTTATTAAAATGATATAAATATACAACAGCAAACCTAATAACAAAAAGGCTTTGGGTTCGGTGGCAAGAGTTCTGGGTTATAAGGCAACTCATACGGACCATGCGGGTTCGATACTGCCCAGAAGCAGTGCAAGTTTTACTCATTTTAACTACGTTTCTTTTTCCTTTTTTGAAAAAAACCACAAACTTTTTACCAAGGCAAAAAAGAAAAAGACAAAAGCTCCAAAACAGCCCTAGCTGTCCTTCACTTCTTTGAGAGAGTTATTCCTCAATCAAAATCAAAAGAAAAGTGAGGGAAAGAGTTAATGTTTTTAAAGTTTTTGTCATTACTTAAAATCAAAATCAAAGTGCTAACTAGTCATATTTTTCTTCAAGGTCCATCCCGGCTATTCCATCTTCTTTTATTTGTTTGCCTTTCTTTTATCTTTTGACTTTTTAAGTAAATGTTACTTGATTTTAAATTTTTTGATGTTTTTCATTTCGACTTTTTATATTTGTATTTGTGTAATTCCCTAAAAATCTTAGACCGATCTATTAATTTTTCTCAGCTTTGCCACATGAATATAATTTTTGTATTAATTGGTGGGTGGATCATATATTTTGTTTTTTTTTTATTACTTATAAATTTTTATAATATTTATATATGGGTTCAAAAGTTTCATTGACAAACACTAAGCGATTTAAATTCTTCACCTATTTTATTTTTATTTATTTTATTGTGCAAAATCAAATTAAAGTATGATATTCAATTTGTAATGATTGACTACAAAATAGTATTTTTAAAATATTTTTTTTATTTTTATAGTAATATTTGTTTAGGCTAGAAAAGGATGTGGATATTAAGCTGGTGAGGGAACTTTGCATCATTTGATAATCTTTTTCATATATTATCAAAAAGAAAAAAAGAAAGTAGAAAAACTTTTCTATGCATCTAATATTCATCATTCCATGAACTTTTAGAACAAATATTTCATGAGATATGGAGACTTGTTTATTTGCTTAAATTTGATATTTTCTTTGGCTACTGAAATGGTAGAAAGAACTTATACTTTTATGAAGTTATGCATTGATAATAACTTTTTGAATGATTGTTTATTTTTTTTTATACAGAGAAGAAAATGTTGAAACTTAAAGACCTACATAATGATGTGATCATTTTATATTTTTCAAAATATGATAAGTCGTCAAGTGTAATTATAAGGATAATATTTATAGTCATATATTGTCTTAAGTGGTCGTTACTTTTTAAATATATATTAAATATTAATACTTGTTTTTTTAGTGTTATAATTGTGTATATTAGCTTGAGGTCGCGGTCATGCTTTAGAATTCTGCACTCATACACTTAAAATTCTAGCTCCGTCTCTGCCTACCCTAATACAAGTACCATAGTTGCAAAAGAGTTAAACTTCAACTTGATTTGGAATGTGTTTTCAAACAGGTTTGATGTTGTTAGGCTGGTAAATGAATCACTAATGGAAGAAAGAGGAGCTGGAATATCAGAAAAGCATTTCCCTTCAAGAATTTCACTACAACTAACTCCAACACTTCAAACAAATGTGTTAAGCATCTCAGTAACCAAATCATCTGATAATCCACTAAGAGAAATTGGAATGGAAAAGTCCATTGAAGCAGGATTTGATCCTCCAAATCCTTATATGGGATTAAAAGTTTCAGCTTCAGAAACAGTTACTATGAGTATGAAACCATGGAAATTTGAGCAATCTGTTAATGGAAATGGTGCAAATTTAAATTGGTTTTTACATGATAGTGGGAATGGAAAAGAAGTATTTTCATCAAAACCATCTGTTTTTTCATTAATACAACCAAAGGCTTGGTTCAAGAATAGATATTCAAGTGCTTATAGGCCATTTACTAAACAAGGAGGGGTTATATTTGCAAAAGATGAGTATGGGGAAAGTGTAATTTGGAAAGTGGATAAAAGGGCTATGGGAAAATCAATGGAATGGGAATTGAAAGGGAGAGTTTGGTTAACTTATTGGCCAAATAAACATATCACTTCTTATTCTGAGACTAGAAGATTGGAATTTCAAGAAGTGCTTCATCTCAACCTTGGGTAGTTATATATTTTAATTTGCTGTAATAATTATTAGCATGTATTTGTTTGGTGTTGCATAGGTATGTTTGCTTTATTAATTATCAAACTGTATTTTGATGAAGTTGTAATTGTTAAGATTATAATTCTTGTATTATATGAAACTGCTTTTTTTTTTTCTTTTTAGTGTTCCTCAATTTAATGAAATAAATAGACTATGTCTAATCTCGAAATTTTCATAAACTCTTGGAAGCTTCATTAGGAGATCATCTCACAAATTTCATAAACTTGGAATATTCACAGAGAGATAAAACATCAAATAATGTCTTTACAAAACTGATGTTTGAGAAATACGTTGACCAATTCTCGAATCATGGGGAACAATCTGGAAGAAGAATCAAGAGAACAAATAAAATTATACCTACAAATATTCATCAATAAAATTATTTTCCTTCATATATATAAAAGAGATGATGTCTAGTATAACATGATACAAAATAGTAACTTTTCCCCTAATAAGGTACTTCGAGCTGTTATTAGTTTTTTATATATATATATATATATATATATATATATATATATATATATATATATATGTGTGTGTGTGTGTGTGTGTATATTATATGTATATGGGATATGGAAAAACGTTACGGCGTTATATACAGGCGAGGTGATTTGAAAAAAAAAAAATATATATATATATATATATATATATATATATATATATATATATATATATATATATGTAGAGAGAGAGAGAGAGAGAGAGAGAGAGAGTTAGATTTAGAGGCGAGGTGATTTGGAAAAAAAAAAAAAATATATATATATATATATATATATATATATAGAGAGAGAGAGAGAGAGAGAGAGAGAGAGAGAGAGAGAGAGTGCATACACTGCATGTCTACGTCTATAATTAGAGGCGAGGTGATTTGAAACTTGTGAGATTGAGATTTTAGTCCGTTAAGTTACTGAGTTCTAAATTAATAATTTATATATATTTAATAAAATATTTTAAGATAAATATAAAATTTGGACCAAAATTACTAGATTTTACCTTGTTAGTAACCTAAACTCTAGCTTTGACCTTGTCCATATTTAGTCTATGGTCCAAGAAGTCTGAGGCGCCCACTGCCACCATCCAATGGCTTAATAAAGCTAGCATAATTGCATATATGGCCAGTTTTTGTGGTCCATGAATGGCTAGTATATGTAATAGCAACACCATATTGAAAATTTAGAACTAGAAATGGTCCTTCTGTAGTATATGGCAAGGCTTTGCCTTATTGAAGACGACAGGTGCTTCTTTGTCTATGGACCGCATCTCAAGTCTCAATCAAAAGAAGTAACATAATGTAAAGGAATAGCCTTTATTCACCCGTTCAATATTTATACCAATCTAATAAATACATAACATATGCGTTCAGAAATATAATTATTACTATATTAACGCATATTCTCGTCCATCTTCATTTATTTCTTAATGATGATAAAGTAGTGTGAATTGGTGTAAACACCCGACAATAACGTATATAGCATAGTTTTTACGGGTTCAACTTAGCCCGTTCTTCTTCACACAAAATATAAATATATATGTGAAATCACTATAATACAAATAAATATTAACTCATAAACTATAAATATTAAATGTATAATGAATTTAGGGCTAAAAACCTTGAAGGTTAAATACATTTAGTTTAAAACTCGAATTCGCTTAAACACCTCAGGGCGGGATCCTTTAGCACAGAGTAGGGCTGACAAATGGGCCGGTCCCGGGCCTAAACGGGCCAAGTGGGCCGGTCCAAACAGTCCTGGTCCCAGACCGGTCCCAAATTAAACGGGCCAAACGGGCCCGGGCCTAAACGACCTTTTTGTAGGGACCGACCCGGGACCGGGACCGTTTGGTCCCGGGCTAAACGGTCCCGGCCCGCGGGCTAAACGGGCCTAACATATTTTTTAAAAAAAAAATTAAATAGATATTAGAGATAAAAGGATGTTAAAAAAAATATCTAAAACAATGCTTTGTAAATTTTATTATAAAATTGTGACCTAAATCTTAATATTCAATATCGAATATATATAGTATATAAGATGTATATATAGTATATCGATATAATATGTATATATATATATATATATATATATATATATATATATACATCTTATATATAATATATAAGATGTATATGTAGTATAGTATAGTATATATATTAAATGTATAAAAAGTTTATGGTTAAAACAAAGTTGGGGGGTTAAATGACTTTTTTATAAATAGTCAACGACTATATTTAAAAATATAGCCGTTGGCACTGTTTGGCCTGACGGGCCCAAATTATAGGACCGGCCCACAAGATCGATCCAAACCCACTAAAATCGGGCCAAACGGTCCTGGTCTGTTTAATCCGTTTGGCCCGCGGTCCCGGACCGACCCACTTATCACCCTTAGCACCGAGAAAGAGAATGGATAAACAAAGGTTATCTTAAAAGTGAAAGTTCATACTTTCCATGTAATAAAGCGATTCTTTTGTATAATATATAATGAATAAATTTAAAAATTACGTTTATCTCTATTCTTTTAAATTATAAGTAAAACTATAATTCTAAATTACCTAGTTTTTTTTATCCATCCAAGTCACATAGTTCAAGGCCAAATGGCGAATAGAATATTGAAAAAATCAATTCAAAGGTAACATCGGATGACCAAATGCGACTCCCCTGGACTCGAGGCAAGAATAGGTCATACGTCTTAAACTCTTAATTAAACATTCTATGCACTTCAGGGGCACAATGGTAAATCAACAAGATAAGGACAATGCAGAAGTGGTGCTACTTAGGTAAACTCTTTTTAGGTTGACAATGTTTACGACCAAACCCTTCTATAGTCATCCTTTATACTCCGTACGTTCCAATTTACGTGAACATATTTGACTGAGCACGAAATTTAAAAAAAATAAAGATTTTTAGAATTTATGATCCTAAATAATTCAAAAAGGGGCCAAGAGTATTTGTATGGTTATAAAAACTTCTCATTAAGGGTAGAATTATAAGTTTAAGCAAAATTATTTTCAAAATTTAGAAAGAGGCCATTCTTTTTGGAACGGATCAAAAAGGAAATAAGTTCACATAAACTGGAACGGATGTAGTATTAGATTAATTTTTTTCAGAAAATAGTACTCCCTCCGTTTTAATTTATGTGAACTTTTTTGACTGGGCACGAAGTTTAAGAAAAAATGAAGACTTTTGGAATTTGTGGTCCTAAACAATTCAAAAAGGGGCCCAAGTATTTGTGTGGTTATAAAAATTTCTCATTAAGGGTAAAATTATAAGTTTAAGCAAAATTATTTTTAAATTTAGAAAGGGGTCATTCTTTTTGGAACGGACCAAAAAGAAAATAGGTTCACATAAACTGAAACGGAAGTAGTATATATTTTCTATAATAATATTTTGTTATAACATCTAATATTTTCAAAGTTTTTCGATAACACCTACTTAATTTAGACTCACTTATCATATTTGAAATTCAAGACCCTTCTTCTTCAAACATCATACTTCAATTGTCGTACAATAGGTACAACAACTAAGGAGGAGCAATTTGTTTGAACTTTGCCTATATTAGCTACAAGTTAAATCTTTTGGAAAAACTGGCTATAGATTAAATAAGAGCGTTCAAATAGGCCGCCCACAAAATTTTGGACCTTTTCTATTTTTAATCCGTTTTAAAAATTATTTATATTTAATAATCAAAAACATATCAAAATTTATATAATTTTTATATATAATATAAATACTAAAAAAATATTTTTTTGATTATTATCTTGAGAGCGACTCATTATCCGCACATTTTTACTATCCACAGGGCTACTGGTAAAATGCTAAAGGCGAACGCACTAATATAAAGCAGCCTTCTGAATATATATAGTGATACCTGACAGACACAGTTATCCTGTTCCCTAGAAAAAACTTAGTAGGATTCCTCCATTTTAGCACTATGTGCTCCTCTTCACGTGCTTTACTCTAGGAACCCCAACACCTTCTCCCCGCACTTATTGCTACATACAAATACAAATCCTTTCTTGTAGTGTGTGTACAAGATTGTCCCTATCCAATTTTAACTTTTTATTTTTTATAATACTAGTAATATCCCGCTCAGTTTGTAAGCATCTCAATTAATTTTATAGTTACTTGCTACCTTCTATAATTTTACAGATACTTACCATCTCCCACTAGTATAAGTATTGAATAATTTTGTCCACCAAACTGCTGGTGTGCGTACAAGACGGTCCCTATCCAATTTGAACCTCTTTTTCATAATCGTAATGTTCACTTTATGCACATTTCGATTAATTTTACGGATAATTATTACTTTCTATAATTTTACAAATACTTATTACCTTTCACTAGCATAAGTATTGAATAACTCCGTCTATCAAACTCACACTTATTGCTACATACAAATACAAAACCTTCTGTTCAGGGGCGGAGCTAGTATTTGGTCTACGGGTTTGGCCGAATCCAGTAACTTTGGTCTAAACTCTGTATTTATCTTAAAAATCTATTGAATAGATATAAATTATTAATTTAGAACCCAATAATTTAAAATGACTAAAATTTTGAACTCATAAGCCTTAAATCTCGATTCCGCCTCTGCTTCTATTGGTGTGCGTACAAGACCGTCCCTATCCAATTTTAATTTTATAATAGTAATGTTCTAATCAATTTGTGCACGCCTTGATTAATTTTACGGGTACTTATTATTTTCTATAATTTTACTATATTTTTTACCTTTTACTATCATAAGTACCGGATAACTTTATCCATCAAAGTAGGGGTGTTCATACCAAAACGAAAATCGAACCAAACTTACAAAAAAAATTGATACTTTTTAGGTTTGGTTTGATTTTGGTTTGAATTTTAAAAACCGATCAAAATTGGTTATTTTTATATAAAGTTTCTAAACTGTTATGGTACATATTAGTCATTTATATTTTTAGTTTAGTTTTTTGCTATTATAATAATCTAATTCTTTGTCTTTACATTCTAGTTTGATTGATAGTTTTCTTTTACTAAGTATAAGAATTTATTTCATGTTAAAAATAATCGATTTTTAATTTAGTACTTAAATTATTCATCACCATTTGATCCAATTATCATCAATATATCTTGAAAATGATAGATTTTTCAAAGAGTAATTGATTTGATAGTGTTACGTTGAAAATGTAGTCGCCGAAATATGCGTTTGGTAGTGTATGTCTCAAATTTAAGAAAAAAGATAAAAAATCGAAAAAACCGAAAAATTGACAAAAATCGAATCAATAAAAAACAGACTTAATTAATTTGGTTTGGTTTAAATATTTAAAAACCGACTTACTTGATTTAGTTTCTTTTTAGAAAAAAATCGATCCAAATCGAACCATGAACCCTCAGAAACCAAAGCTTGACATATAAAAAGAAATTACTTAATATTTTATCACTATTAGAATTTGAAGCAAGAATTCTTAATCTACTTCATCAACAACTAACTCACACCTATCCCTATCCAATTTTAATTGAGAGAGAAAGAAGAGAGGCATGAAGTGGAAATAAAAGAAACTCTTTTTCTTCTCAGACTGTGTTCTTAAGAAATAATGTTAGTAGTCATGAAATATCAAGATCAAGATTTTAGTAGTTTTTATCCGCACCCTTCTAGATTTTTCATGTTTTTATCCCAAGAAGGAGCTGATAGACACAACATTTCTGATATAAAGAAGGCAAAATGGAAGATAAGGCTGTTTCCATTTGTCCAAATTTTCTTCTTCTTTCAGCTGATAATTTCAAGAACTCAGTTAGTTTTAGGCCAAGATTGGGATGGTATAATTATTACTCAAGCAGATTATCAATCACTTCAAGCTTTAAAACATGAATTAGTTGATCCAAAAGGGTACTTAAAAAGTTGGAATGACACTGGATTTGGCGCTTGTTCAGGAAGTTGGGTTGGTATTAAATGTGCTCAAGGTCAAGTTATTGTAATCAAGATTCCATTAAAAGGACTAAGTGGCAGACTAAGTGAAAAAATTGGTCAGTTTCAAGCTCTCAGAAAACTTAGTTTACATGATAATGAAATAGGTGGCTCAATTCCTACTTCTTTGGGATTTTTGCCAAATTTAAGAGGTGTTCAACTTTACAATAACAGGTTTTCTGGTTCTATTCCTACTTCACTTGGTTTATGTCCACTTCTTCAAACACTTGAACTTAGTAATAATTCTTTATCTGGGACAATACCAACTAGTCTTATTAATTCAACTAAGCTTTATAGGCTTAATCTAAGTTATAACTCTTTGTCTGGTGAAATCCCACAAAGTTTTACTCAATCCACCTCTCTTATTTTTCTTGACTTACAATATAACAATCTTTCTGGTTCTATTCCAGATTCTTGGGGTGGAAATGGGAATAATCTTTTTCATTTACAGTCTCTGAATCTTGATCATAATTCATTGTCTGGAGGTATTCCTGTTTCTTTTGGTAAGTTGAGTGAACTTCTTGAGCTTTCAATTAGTCATAACCATATTATTGGTGTTATTCCTAATGATATTGGAAGGCTTACTAGGCTTAGATTTCTTGATTTTTCTTACAATGCTATTAATGGAAGTTTGCCTAAAAGCCTCTCTAGTCTTTCCTCTCTTGTGCTTCTCAACTTGGAAAGTAACAAACTTGATAGTCAAATACCATTTGATATAAACAAATTGCAAAAATTATCAGTTCTTAACCTAAGGAATAACCAGTTTACTGGAGAAATCCCAACGTCTGTTGGTGATTTACCAAATCTTAGTTCCTTCAATGTTTCATATAACAATTTGTCTGGTCCTGTTCCTGCTCAACTTACTCAGAAGTTCAACTCGAGCGCCTTTTTAGGTAATCCTCAGCTATGTGGCCATAATGCTTCAACCCCATGTCATATAACGCCTTCTCCGGTTACACGAGGTGGCAAATTAAGTGTTAAAGACATCATTCTCATAGTAGTAGGGGTTCTTATTATAATTTTGTTTCTACTTTGTTGCATTCTCCTTTGTTGTTTGATCAAGAAAAGAGCTGCAGCCAAAGGAGCAAAGACAACTGGTGTAAAGGGTGTTCCTCTTACGGCTGGAGAAGTCGAAGCAGCAGGAGAAAATGGAGGAAAACTAGTCCATTTTGGTGGACCTGTTATGTTCAGTGCAGATGATCTGCTTTGTGCAACTGCAGATATATTAGGAAAGAGCACTTATGGTACAGTATATAAGGCCACATTAGAAGATGGGAATCAAGTTGCTGTTAGAAGATTAAGAGAAAAGATAACAAAAGGTCAGAGGGAATTTGAGAGAGAAGTCAATGTTCTTGGAAAGATAAGGCATCCAAATCTTTTGGCTCTTAGGGCTTATTACTTAGGTGCAAAAGGAGAGAAACTTCTTGTTTTTGACTTCATGCCTAAAGGAAGTCTAGCAACTTTTCTTCATGGTAAGTAGAAACCAGATTTCCATTTAACATTCTTTTTCTTGTATTTTATGAGAATTGAAAGGGAGCCTTGGTGTAACTGGTAAAGTTGCTGCCATGAAAACAGGACCTCACGGGTTGGAACCGTGGAAACAGCCTCTTGCAGAAATGCAGGGTAAGGCTGCGTACAATAGACCATTGTAGTCCGGACCCCGTGTATAGCGGGTGCTTAGTGCACCGGGTTGCCCTTTATTTTTTGAGAATCGGATACTATCTCTGTCTTATGAAAACTCCATTGATTTTGAATATTTGAGTTTGGCTTTTAAGGTTGAGAATGTTGTATAGAATGATCTTATTGGTCATAGAATCTATGTTGCTCGGATTCTTCGAAAATGTATTCGTGTGTGTGTCGGATCCTCCAAAAGTAGTGTGTTTTTGGAGGATCCTACACGGGTGCGGCAACATAGGATAGAATGATGTAAAAAAGGATAGAGATTTGGTATGGAGGAGATAATATGGCTTATTGATGTCATTGCAGCTCGTAGCCCGGATACACCAATTGATTGGCCAATGAGGATGAGAATAGCAAAAGGGACGACGAGGGGATTGCTATACCTTCACACTAACGCCAACATGATTCACGGGAACCTTACGTCGAGCAATGTTCTGCTTGATGAAAACTCAAATGCAAAAATTGCAGATTATGGCCTTTTGCGCCTTGTGACTGCTACTGCAAATGCAAACGTAATTGCAACAGCAGGGGCACTTGGCTATCGCGCACCTGAACTTACTAAGCTCAAGAAAGCCACCATGAAGACGGATGTCTACAGTCTAGGAGTCATTATACTTGAAGTTCTAACTGGTAAATCTCCAGGAGAGGCAATTCTCAATGGCGTGGATTTGCCTAGAAAGGTGGCGTCAATTGTGAAAGAGGAGGGAATGAGTGAAGTGTTCGATCTGGAACTAGTGAGGGATGCATCTATAATTGGTGATGAATTGTTGAATACACTGAAATTGGCTTTGCACTGTGTTGATCCCTCGCCATCAGCTCGACCTGAAACTCAGCAAGTTCTCCAACAACTTGAAGAAATTCGGCCCGAAGCTGCAGCTCCCTCGGCAAGTGACTAGATACTTAGTTTTTTAAGTATTTTGAGATGTTAGGAGTTAGTTGCCATGATTCTTTCATTCTTGAATTTCATTGCTAGAGTGTTAGGTCTGTTTGAAGTGTCTGCAAATACAAGTGTGCTACATTGATTTCGAGTTTGAGCATAATGGAATCCTTCTAAATTCCATCCCTTTTGTTCCAAAGAACAAAATCTGAGGTTGAGTTTTCTCACTTCAGATAGATACTCGACTCAAATTCCAGCCCATATAAGCTAGATGGCCAGGTGGAGAACTTATATACAGTAATTATTCTTTAATTTTACTGCCGAGGGTCTATTGGAGGGGTAAGGTCTGGGTACACACTATCCTCCCCAAACCCCACTATGTGGGATTATACTGGATATTTTGTTGTTGTTGTTGTACTTAACTTTTACTGGTTAGGCCTGGTACTTAGCTCAAAGTTTATTTCCTAGGAAACCATTCATTGTCTTAATCCAAGTTCATTAGAAGGTTCTCCGTTCTGGATTGACAGCTAGGCCGCTGTTTTACAGAATGTAAAGCCGTGTGTAGTCTTTGGCTGCCTGACGGATTTAAGATTTAAACTTGATGGTGTCAAACTTTCTGTACTTGCAACTTAATTTAGAATTTTGTTTTATATAAATTCTAGTGATATTTCACAAACACTCATTAGGACATGGAAATGATGTTGGGTTTCAAGTTTCAACTGAACCTATGGAACCCATATTACATTTACCCGTGGCAAAGGAATAAGCGGAAACAAAAAATATCAGTACATATTTTGTGCTAAGTTTGTGTCAATTGTCACAAGATAATAGTTGGTACAGTGACACTCTCCATCCAATGATGTGATATTCTCAATCCAATTTGCTAGATAGTCAAATCCAATCATCTTCCGAGTTCCGATCACAGAGCCAAAATTTTCTCTAAGAGGATTCAAAATATAAAGCAATAAGTGTATCAAGAGCGAAGGGGATTCAACATTTACTATATATACATAAAGAATAAATTTTGACCTTGTATATAGGTGAAAGGAATTCAAATGAACCATCTTGCAGCCCCCTAGCTCCCCCGCTTCCGACATGCTGTAGTGTCTGGGTGAAGTCCAGGGGCGGATGCACATGGGAAGGGATGGGTTTAGGTAAACCCATAATCATGTATAGCACCAATGTATTTCAGTTCAAATACTTAAATTAACAAGGGCGAACCTGAACTCAAGTGATCACTTTAGTGCACTGATAAGGAGGTGCACCTTCTACCTTTTAGTCAAGGGATCAATCCATGCATTCTTTCTTCTTTTAAATTATTTTTTAATTATTAAATTGGGTTAAATCCCCATGCTTCTAATTAAACACACTTTTTTTTATTGGTTACACATTTTTTTTTCCTTTCTCTTTCTTTAGTCTTTGCTTTGTTTTTTAAAATTCCTAAACCAAAAATACATCAGGTTTCTCGTGCTTGTGGTGCACCCATACTCTTGAAATTGTGGATACGACGCTGCTGAAATCTCCCCCTCCCCCCACCCCGGAAAAGAAAAACCCCCAAATCACGTTTTTGCAAGGATGTTATAATTAAGAAAGGTCTCATCTTTATTGGCATCCATTGCTGCTTTTGTTTTTTTTAAAACTATATATAGAGGGTAATAGTTATAGTGCTCTTTGTAATTGTGTTTTTACGTTAGATTTGTAACGTAATTCCTCTGTTTGAACACTTAAATAGAAATAGATCAGAATAATTTAACAACCACAATTATAACTAACTGGGAAGATAATCTGTCAAGAAAACAGAAGCAAAAAAGCAAATGCATCTTTGACCGGGCTTCAATTCTTTTTAAGATGTTCCATCAAATTTCTACTACTCTCTACTAATACTATATGCTTAACATCAGACCAATTTGATTGATTTGTAATTGTTACTTCTTCTGTTTTTTAACTTTTGAAATTCTTAAAATCAGTAACAAACTCATCAACTTCATCTACAGTCACCTTTTTGTAGTTCAACAATATTGTAGTCCTCATTCCTGATCTTTCCTCCCCCCTTTTGAATTATGTTACTGGTCACATCTGCCTAAGCGTTGGTGACAGTTATCTCGTACCTATGTTCGGGGCGGAGCTAGGTGGGCTGAAGGAGATTCGGCCCAACCCCTTTGCCCGAAAATTACAATGCGTAGATAAGTTAACTTTATTTTTTTGTATATATTAAATGTTGAATCCCTAGTTTCAAGTATCTTGGGTCTATAATCCAAGGCAACAGAGAGATTGACGAGGATGTTACCCACCGTATTGGAGCGGGTTGGATGAGATGGAGGCTAGCTTCGGGGTTTTATGCGATAAGAATGTGCCGCCTAGACTTAAGGGCAAATTTTACAAGGTGGTTAGACCAGCTATGTTGTATGGAGCTGAGTGTTGGCCCGTCAAGAAGTCTCATGTCCAGAAGATGAGCGTAGCTGAAATGAGGATGTTGAAATGGATGTGTGGACATACTAGGAAAGACAAGATCACAAATGAAGTTATTAGGGACAAGGTGAGAGTGTGATATTCGGCTTAAAGTATGCATATTTTTATGTATATTGCCTCGCATTGTGCTCATGTCTCGAAAATTTCGGATGTATAATATAATGATTTGTGCTAGTTTGTGACATTTCTATGTGTAAGAATCATTCGGATGCAATTTGGGACGAAAGTGTGCGAATTGGAGCGAAAATGGAAAGAAAAGGCAAAGTGCACATTTGAGCGCCACAGGTAGTGTGGGGCGCCACCTGTGGCCCAGTTTCTAGAAGTGCAGAATTTACAGCACCAGAGCTAGAGCCCCACGCTATCCTGGGCGCTGGTAACGGGGACTTGTCCTATTTCGTCCGGGACTTGATTTTTTCGACCCTACACACCCCCAACTTGTATAAAAGGGGTCCTAAACATATTTTTGAGGGAGAAAACATTTTTTAGAACAACTTTTGACAAAGGGAGAACATTTTTGAGAACAACTTTTGACATAGGGAGGACGTTTTTGAGAGAAAAACACAAGCCCAGAGCCGCTGTGGAGGCCGAAATTCATCGGGTTTCATCTTTTCTTCCACCAAACTTAGTAAATGATCAAACGAAGGAACGCAGAAAGACTCATGCAATACTTGAGCGAAAGATGTTTTTATTTACAATAAACGTGCCAAAATAACACTAGTACAAAAGTTGGGAAAAGAAAGGAAAGGCTAAACTGCTGCCTCTCCGGAGCCCGGAGGAAGAGAAGTGCTCGCGCCCCCAAGAGAAGTAGGTAGATTCGCCGATGGCTCAACAGTTTGTCCCTCAACATCATCACCTTCCGGTTCCTCTTTAGTTCCCGAAAATTCAGAACCGGAACTAGAAAACCAGGAGCATCAGGCTCTGTCGAGGGACCCGCCGGGAGACCATTTTTCGTAGCCAACCCAAGCTCATGAGCCTTAGCAATTTCAGCATCAAAATCAATGATACCAGCTTTGGCCTCCTCCAAGATTTTTCTCCTCATATTATACATGGCGTAAGTTTTCTCAACACCGAGGGAAGCCACTCAGCGCTTAAGTTCTTTTTTGAGTTGAGTTACCTCGGCATAAAGGTTTTCCCGAGCGGATCTAATGGAGGTGAGCGACACTTTGCTCCTAATTCTGAGAGGTGAGCGGCACTTTGCTCCCACTCTTCCAAAAGCTTATCTCGTGCAGAGATAATTTCTTCCTTCTCACGAATCAACCTCTGAAGGCCATCGGAAGCAAGAAAGTTGGCCTATAAAGCAAGAAGGGCAAAACTTAGGATATGTTTAGGCAAAAATAGAAGAAATAACAAAGGAAGTAAGGAATGTACCGCTGCGGCGTTGTGCATGGTGTTATTCAACAATCACTCTCGAGAGAGAGCATGAATCTTTTCCCAATATTTCTCTAAAGCCAAAGGCTTCAGATAATTAGCAAGTTCCACAGGCCGAGATAACAAGTTGCATCCGGTGGAGACCGAAAGAGTAACGTTCCTCTTCCTTTGTGGATCTTCAGAGAGGGCAGCATAATTTTGCCCAAAATTCCCATGAACTGGGGACTGGGGAAGAGGAACACTTTCTTCTTGGTCAGGCGCGACCGGTAGAGATGATGTAGCAGTTGCTGATGGAAGAGTTGGGGAAGAAGGAGATGAAGCTGATGACGATGAAGGATGAGAAGCAGCCGCGACAAACGCAGTGCTGGTTGTTGGATGCTCGCCAACCGAAGACGGCAGGGACCCGGTACTCAGCCCCGCAGTACCGAGCACAACAACTAGGGCCCGGAAACGAGAGTTGGCATTTTCTACCATATCAAATTCACCCCAAAGTACCGAGATATCATCCTTGGTTGGTGTAACTAACTCAACAGATTGAGCATTCTATTGAGTTGATGAGGATCGTCGCCTTCTATGTAGAGAAGCTCCCTCATCACTAGCTTCTTCATCATCGTCGATCATCACGGTGTCTATGACCGATCCGGGAGGAGGGCTAGTCATCAAAACTTTTGGAGACGACTCGGGGACAATATTTTTCGCCCTCTTATTCTTTCCCCCAGCCGCGTAGGAACGCCTTCTTTTTGGTTGTTTGTTCTTCGGCCGGGGACTCCGAAATGAGACACTTGTACCCGAAGCATGCCCGGAGACACATGTTCGAGTGAGCGCCTCCTGAAGCAGCCTCGCCGCATAACCAGGGTCATCCAAATCCTCCTCCTCAGGGACATCAACTGAGCTCGCGGGTAGACCTGATTTCAGTGAAAAGGTAGAAGGGATCAATCAATTTCTTCACGTAAAAAACTGAAACAAGGTGAGTATGAGTTATCATGATTTTTGGCCTTCCATCCGTATTTGAGGGCCAGTTCTTTCCACGTGCCGGTTTCGTACGTAGTGACGTCCAAGATTTTTTGGACCCACTAGTCCAAGCCTTCAACCATAGGTGGAACCCATCGAGTTGTTGAAACAGGCAAAGGATGGAGGATCAATACGGATATGGAAGAATCCCTAATAAAAGAAATATAAAATATTAAACAAGAAGCTTACGAGTGCGGTTCCACGCTTCCGGAAAGGATGAAGCCGTTGCCGGAATGATGTCGTTGGTGGTAACTGCAACAAAACGTTTCATCCACCCACGATCGTTGTCATTATCCATGTTAGACAACGGGGCATGGTGGTCACGTTTGCTGAAATTTATTATTCCCCAGCGGAAGATTTTAGGGGAATAGAGATTCATCACATGAGCTAAAGATAGCTCATGTCCCGTCTCTTGGCACAAGCGCCGAAGACAAGCAATCGTCTTCCACATAGAATGACTTACTTGTGTCAAACACACCTAGTAGCGGAGGCAGAACTTCGCAATAACGGAGTCAAGTTCTCTACTCAAAGAGAACGCACCCAAAGTAAAGGGATACGTGTAAAAATATATAAAACCCTCCTTGGGTAGGGTCACTCGCTCTGTTAGATCAAGAGCAACAGTGTCCAAATCATGGCAGCAGCAGTCTTCCTTCACAACATGAATACTGGAAGAACGGGAAGAAGGGTATCTGCCAACAACCCAAGTGCGAAGGAGAGCCGAAGGGAACTTCTCTTCGAAGTCTTTTGTTGTAACAAGACTTCTAGGAATGATAGAATCTGCCGTTGGAGGAGCAGCGTCCTCGGCTTTGCTCTTGCCCTTTAAAGAATTGACGTTCTTTGAAGAAGAAGCCAATTGGATGAGAGAAAAGCTTTTTTGTTTGAAGGGTGTTAAAAAAAGGTTAATTAAACAGTAAAGAAGATTTTGGAAAGCTTGGAAAATTATGGAGTATAAGGGGAGAAGGTTGATGCATATAAGTAAAAGTTTTGGCGACTAAATTCATGGTCATGATTACCTCGATAACCGGCAAAAACTATGCTGAATTGTGGGATGACGCGTGTTCGGTGCATTAAATGCGGAGAGACGTGCGTCTAATCAATTGTTAGAAACCTTCAGAGGGAATCATAGTAATTTCTGCCAAAAGAGTATTTCTACTAACTTTCCGGTGATACAAAGCTATGTCACAGGAAAGCAGGAGGACTATCTATATAGCGTAAAATATGCTATGCTAAGTGCCCGCTTAAAAAAATGACACGTGGAACCGAAGGCAATTATCCCGTTTGGCACCGTGGGGAATGAGACTCGTAAAGAAGCAATAAATGCCTTCCGCCCGGTAGCATTAATAAAGAATATTCCACGGTATTAAGTGCACTGCCCATTACAAAGAATTTATCATTTACGATCACAGTTACATCTTCATCAATGACCCTCATAATTGACATTAAAGAAGGACACGATCCTAAGACCTTATTCCCTAGACGTAGATATAAATAGTGAGCTTTGTTATCATTATAAGGATACGAATTTTCTGGCAAACTGATACTACAATCTATTCAAAGCTCTATACAATTTTATCTTCTTATTCTTTGTTCTTATTACTGTTGCGCCCGGAGGCTTCACTACCGGAATCATTATTTCTGTTATTCGTCTTCATATCAAGGCTAAGTGTTATATATTTCTTCAATTATCTTATTATTTCAGGATCGAATTAATTCACTTGTCTAGAAATCAAGTATAAATTTAACTATACCGTAACATGTAATTTTAGGTTACTTACGGAATCGTATAAAAAAAATTCATAATTATTAATGTGTAAAATTTAAACTCTTATTCAATGAATGAAAGACAAGCAATAACTCTCAATATACATCTGCGCTAGTATTTACATATTAGTAGATTATTACCAATGTTTTCATCTATTTTTTTTAGTTTTTCACTTGGTATTCGATAATCATTTTAGGATCATATATCCGAATTCGCATAGAAAAATCTTAATTTCAGAAGACCTACTTCTAGAAAAGAAAAAAGAATAGTAACACGTAACATACATTCCTGAGATAGTGTACGCACGTACGTCTTTCTTCTTTTTAAATGGTGCAAAAAAAGAAAAGGAAAGGGAAGAAGTCAAAGGGAGGGGAATTGTGTTTTTGACAGACCACCTACTTAATGACATCACTAATCAAATCAAAGTTTCTCTTTATATGTTTCTCTAACTAATCAAATCAAAGTTTGTTTTTGTAGGTTTCTCTAACTAAAGTTATAGTTAGACTTTAGAACCTATCAAATCTATAACATTATTATTTTAATAGACGCCAAACACAGACTTCTGCAATCTTTAACCACATCATCACTATAGACTTAATCCTATCTTTGTTCTTACCATATTTTAATTCTAATCTTTAACAACCAAAACTGTGACTTTTTTATCATTTAACCATTCTCCTTTCAATGACCAAATAACAAACCAAGTATCTATTAGTGACTTCTGGTGTAGGATTTTAATTTCACCAAAGATTTTCACCTCCTACTCCTGTCTTGGAATAACGGTAAAGTTGTCACCATGTGACATATAGGTCACGGGTTCGAGATGTGGAAGCAGCCACTAATGCTTGCATTATGGTAAGTTGTCTATATCACACCCGAGTTGCGGCTCTTCCCCGAACACTGCATAAATACGGAATACTTTGTGCAATAGGCTACCCATTTTCACTTCCTCCCACTATTCACTTCTACCCCTGATTATACATTCTCAGTATCATAAATATTTTCATCATCTGTTCACCCAAAGAATATATATAGGTAAGCCTTCTTAAAATATGAAATTTACAAATTTAACTGACAATGTATATAGCTTAAAACTCTTAATGTTAATATACTCGAAGAGCAAATGTTTTCATTTAATAAAGTGTGATAGACAAAGATAGGTGGTATATAATCATAACAACAAACTCCAGTTTGTTGGATAACAGCACATCTTTGATGTTAAGCAAAAACCATAATATTGATATTTCCTTGAAAATAAAAGATATAACAAACTCAAAGAAAAAGACTTATAATGTAAGCATGTCAAATTACTTGCTGCAGTTAGAGATAGGCTAAGTTGTTGAACCAACACCTTCTACAGGGTTGAACTAAGTTTTGAAACTTACTTCTCTCTTCTTTTCTCCCTATAAAAACAGATCCTCAACTCTACTATCTTTCACAAACAAGCACTGACTTCTATCTACTAATACTCAGAAATAGTTTAAGAAAAGGAAAAGAATGGAGGGTTTCAAAAGCATTGCTAACCCTTTGAGTTCTTTCTTCTTTATATGCATTTTGCTTCTCTTTGCAAATGCAGCATTTGGGAAAACTCACTACCATGATTTTGTTGTAAGCTATCTTAGATTTCCCTTTGTTGTATGCTAACATTTCGTAGATTTTACAAACTCTTATGATACTGACCTCTGTTTTATTGTAACAGATTCAAGCAACACCAGTGAAGAGGCTGTGCAAAACTCACAACACCATAACGGTGAACGGACAATTCCCTGGACCAACATTAGAAGTAAACAACGGGGATACTCTAGTTGTCAACGTTGTTAATAAAGCTCGATATAATGTCACAATTCACTGGTAAATTCATGCATGCAGAACTCCAATGAACTGATATATGTTTCTCAATAAAATAGACGCGATTATATGTAATGACATTTTCTTTGACATTTTTATACTACTTTGTTTTGTATCAAAAGGCATGGGGTAAGGCAAATGAGAACAGGATGGGCAGATGGACCAGAATTTGTCACTCAGTGTCCGATTAGACCAGGAAAGAGTTACACTTACCGGTTTACAATTCAAGGACAGGAAGGAACTCTTTGGTGGCACGCTCACAGCTCGTGGCTCAGGGCTACGGTTTATGGAGCTTTAATTATCCATCCAAAAGAAGGAGAATCCTATCCATTTGCTAAGCCCAAAAGAGAAACACCAATTATGCTTGGTACTACTTCTACCTTCTCTTCAATACCAAAAGCTTTGATCATTTCTGTAAACGAATAGTACTAGTTATGCATTTTCGCGTATATTCTGTTTTTTAGAAATTTCGTTGAAATGATAGTTTGACGATGATGATTAGGTGAGTGGTGGGATGCAAACCCTATTGACGTTATAAGACAAGCGACAAGAACAGGAGCAGCTCCTAATGTATCTGATGCTTACACCATTAATGGTCAACCAGGTGACCTCTACAAGTGTTCCAGTCAAGGTTAGCAAGTTTACTCAAAACAATGAAACCATCTAATACACTTAATTATCAACTAAGGGAAGCAAGTTTACACTAACGTTCCCCAAACTATGATTTGATATCTTACCTGTTCAGGACATGTTTTCATAGATATCCTTTTTTGCAGATACCACCATAGTCCCTGTGGACGCTGGCGAAACCAACCTCCTTCGAGTTATCAATGCTGCACTCAATCAACAACTTTTCTTTACTGTGGCCAACCACAAGCTTACTGTTGTTGGAGCAGATGCCTCTTATGTTAAACCCTTTACAACATCAGTCCTCATGCTCGGACCAGGCCAGACAACTGATGTCCTGATCACAGCTGATCAGCAACCAGCTAGATATTACATGGCAGCACGTGCCTACGCAAGCGCTCAAGGCGCTGCCTTTGATAATACGACAACCACAGCCATCCTTGAGTACAAGACAGCTTCTTGTTCTTCCAATTGTGTCAAGACAAATCCAGTTTCCCCATCTCTACCAGCATATAATGACACGGCCACTGCAACAGCCTTCACAACCAAATTCAGAAGCCCAAGAAAGGTCGAGGTGCCCACTGAGATCGATGAAAATCTATTCTTCACAGTCGGGCTAGGACTCAACAATTGCCCAAGAGGCGCTCGATCCAGAAACTGTCAAGGTCCAAATGGAACTCGATTCACTGCCAGTATGAACAATGTATCATTTGTTCTACCATCCAACTATTCCCTGCTACAAGCACATCACCAAGGCATACCTGGTGTTTTCTCAACTGATTTTCCAGCAAAACCACCTGTAAAATTTGATTATACAGGCAATGTAAGCCGGTCACTATGGCAACCTATTCGAGGAACAAAGCTGTACAAGCTGAAATATGGGGCAAGAGTGCAAGTTGTGTTACAAGGGACAAGCATCTTCACTGCTGAGAACCATCCAATTCATCTTCACGGATATGATTTTTACATCATTGCAGAGGGTTTCGGTAACTTTAATCCAAAAAGAGATACAGCTAAATTCAACCTTGTTGATCCACCTCTCAGAAATACGGCCAGTGTACCCGTCAATGGATGGGCGGTTATCAGATTTGTCGCTGACAATCCAGGTAACTGAATATAAAGGGAAACGACTACATACTCATTTCTCTAATATTTCAAACTCTTTTCTATACTATGTTTACAATTCGAAAAATAAAAAAAGGAAATACACAAAGAAGCTAAAAGGATTCAACATCTAATATATATACAACAACAACAAACCCAGTAATTCCCACAAGTGGATTCTGGGGAGGGTAAGGCTGTAAGCAGCCTTGCCCCTACCCTGGAAGGGCAAAGAGTGTGTTTCCGATAGATCCGGGAACAGAACAACTAATATATATATACATGAATAAAAATTAACCTTATATACACGGTGTAATTTTCGGCGAAGGGGGTTTGGCTGAACCCCTTCCGCCCACCTAGCTCCGCCACTGAATTCGACTAACAATATTCTTTTTTTAACAGGAGTTTGGCTAATGCATTGTCACCTGGATGTTCACATTGGCTGGGGTTTGGCAATGGCGTTCATCGTCGAAAACGGAGTTACTGAACTAGAATCACTGGAGGCTCCTCCAGTAGATTTGCCTGTCTGTTAACAACTGCAACAAGGACAACATAATACATAATTCAGAACCTTAGAGAAATCAACTTAGCCATTCTAAATGATGTTTCCCTACAATGGGGCTAGTTCTTTTCTTGATTTCCTACATTTGTGCTCCTTTTCCTAGAGTAACTTTGTTGGTTATTTTGATTGATGACTGGGACAAGATGGTGCCAAAAGTTGCAACTGAGTTCACCATCTGTCCTAGGATTAGGACAGCATATTCCCATATTAAAGCAGATGTATTGTTTAGTGTGCAATTAATAGAGAGAAATATTTGAGTTTTGAACTGTACTGCAATTACAAACTGCCTATTGTAGAAACTAATTTGGCATGAACCGTTGACTTTTAAGATATGTTGGGTGGACTCTCCAAAATATTGTCGTACTCTTATCGAAACCTCTAAAATTATATTATTTTTGGAGGATCCGACATGCAACCGGTCAAATTTATAGAGAGTGTGAGCAACATAGCTTAAGACAGATCGATCTCTCAAGAAATTAAATATATAAAGAGGATGATACCAGGCAATAGCATTAAACTTGAACAAACAAAGAAATCCGCGAGTCAGTAGATTAGCAGGGCGGATGTAGTGTAAAATAACTTTGAGCTCAAATCCCGTTTATGTGTTAAATATTCCATAAAACAAGTACAAATAATAGATTTGGAACCTAATAAATCAAAGCAGTAAAATTTCGAACTCGAAACCATAAAGTTCAAATCTTGAATTTTTTTTGTGTAAGATTTATGTTTCAACATAATTTTAATAAATTAATAATCTTTCATAAAGGCTAAAGGCGCATATTTGCCTTGGTGATCATACTCGCTATGCTGAGTTTTTTTCTATTTATTTTACATATAGTTAATGAAAGGTTGCTCTTCCTTTTATTTTTATATCAATTTCAACATTGATCTTTTGAATTTTTCAAAAATGTAATTTACATAATATCAAACTAGATAAAAGTTCTATAAATAAACTTTTTATAATTAGAAACACTCAAAAACATATGAAAAAGTTATGGACAAAAAGAAGTTTGTGTGACTCATCAAATAGTAAAAAATTTCAGAAAGTTCATAAAAGTTTATTATTCCCTATATTTCACTTTGTGCTAATGAATATAGAGTTAGAACAACTATATTGATTCTAAAAAGAAAAATGATAACTCACTAAAGATATTACCTCCAATTTACCTCGTTAGATAGAATTAGTAGCTACAAACACAATATCGTTTTTTTTATAGTTTTTTTGATCGATGATGTTGGTGTCAGCAGTGGCGTAGTGTGTCAAGAGTGGTCAAGCGCATCCTCTTCGCCGAAAAATTATACAGCGTATATAAGTTAAATACTACTTTATATGATTATATATTATATTTTTAACATCCTTAACATATTTGAGAAAGGTAGTCTAGTGGTTCAGGGTGTTCAAAGTGACGTGTTGTTCACGAGTTCAAGGTTCTGCCCATTTTATTCACAAAACTACACGGAGACCATCATATATGGTCTATTGGTTCTTTTTCAATCTAAAGAATTTCTTAATAAAATAACTCTTAAAAATTAAAATTTGTGTGAAAATAAATAACTAATCTTAAAGTAATTTTTTAACTAAAAATTATTTCTTAAATAAATTTTAAAATTTAAAAGTCAAGCTCTAAAAAAGTTTCTTCAACAAAAGCTCTCTACAAACTACAAATCCTCTCAACTCTCTCATTCCATTTGTTTTATGCTTACTTTTATTAGTAAATTTTCTAATTGTGTCTTTTTGTTATTTTAAATTGATTAATAAAGCTACAGTTCTATTAAAAGTTTTTTTATTGTTTAGCGAAATGTTGCGTAGTTTGATCTAAAAATTTTGGTACAGTCAGACATCTCTATAAAAATATCCCTATATAACAATCATTCATTATAAAAGCCAAGTTTTTCTCTATACCAGTTTTTAAGTTATATTTTACCTCTCTATAACAGTTTTTTTTTTTTACCTATAACAGCAACATCCATATTTATAGCAAAACACTGTTTGTAAAATTATCCCTCCATAAAAGCCATATAGAATCTTTAAGATTACTAATAATAATTCAAAAAGTATGCACACAATCTTTTCCATTGAACAAAGTTTCTATCTTGCATAAAACATAAGATTTGAAGTTTTAAAACGGCAAATTTTCCATTAGATACTTTTTGCTAAAAATTTGGACACAAATCTTCACAAATTCAAGCGTTATATCGATAGTAAGAGAATTGAATCTACGAAACAACAATTACAAATTTCTTCCATCAATCTTGAAAGGTTTTATTTTTCTAATAGCTTTAAATTGTGTGTTTTAGAGTTTAAATCTTTGTACATTTAGCTATAAATTTATTAATAATGTTTTAGCTTTCTTCAATATTTACCTAGTGAAATATGTATATCTTTTAAGATTTTAAATTAGAATAATATTTTTATCTTTTATATGTAACATTTAAAAAAGAAAAATAATTAATTATTTGATAAATTTTATCTATAACAAACAAAAAAATATTTAAACGTCAAATGTTGTTATAGGTGTATAACAACCATTCACCATAAAAGTCAAAACATATCGAAACAAACAAGGCTGTTATGGAGAGGTTTGACTGTACACCATTCATTGAAAAAAAAATTATTAACTTGTTTAAAGTTTGAATACCTGACTACGTCACTAGGTGTCAGAGTCAGCTTATGTGCATATCGGTTATTTTATCTGTACTTGATATCTTCCATCAGCATAAGTACCGCATAACTGCCTACCAAGATTTAGGGAGAGAAGAAATTATCTAATATTTTGTTGGTTCTGTAAGGATTTTAAGGTCTCACGATTTTACTCACTTCACTGACCATTAGGTTATACCGTTGGATAATACCATATCAATATAGTCACAAAGTTATAAATGTTCTTATTAATAGAAAAAAGGTCTCACGATTTTACTCTCACTTCACTGACCATTAGGTTATACCGTTGGATAATACCATATCAATATAGTCACAAAGTTATAAATGTTCTTATTAATAGAAAAAAGGTCTCACGATTTTACTCACTTCACTGACCATTAGGTTATACCATTGGATAATACCATATCAATATAGTCACAAAGTTATAAATGTTCTTATTAATAGAAAAAATGTGTAAGTGATAATAATAAAATAATAACACTTTTTTTTGGTAATTAACTATAAAATAAAATAAAATAAAAAAATAATAATAATAACACTTGGACTCTGAATAAGCACTATTCCTGAGCTAACGTATGTAAGTACGCAGGGCGGCTTTTGGATAAAGACACTGAAGTCCAAGCTTTAGGCCCCCAACTTTAGAGGATCTCACTTTTTACCCTATAATTGTTTTTTTAGATTAACTATTTTTACTCTTAATACATATCTTGGTAAAAACTGAAAACCAAAAATATATATGTTCCCTAAAATTGGGCCCCTAACATGTAAATGCAAAATTTATGAAAGTAATCAAGTGATTATGTCTTTTCCTTATTATGTAAATCTTTCCACTTTCTTTTTAGGTTTTCACAATATTCAATTTTTTTTAATGTTTCTCAGTTCTCACCAAACGTTACTACTATTATATTTTTCTTTTGTGTCTCCAAGAGATCCTATTGTTCTGCATTTTTCGTAAAAATAGCACGAGCTAACCAGTTTTCGGACTCGTAATTGAAAAATAGTTAGCGTTTGTAAAGTCATTAAAAAATAGCCACTATTTTACTGCAACACGGACCGGTCCAACATAATATACTGGAGATTAGTGCACATGTGTATAAACTTCTAGCATATTATGCTGGAACTCCAACACGCGGAAAGTTCCAGCATAATATACTGGAGATTGGAGAACCTGTGTATGAACTTCCAGCATATTATGCTGGATCGGTATATTATACTGGAACTCCAGCATATTATGCTGGAATATTTTTCGAATTTTGAACAGTATTTTCGTTCAGATTTATCTTTACATGAAAAGTGATTAAATTTTGATTACTTTTTAAACTGTGACTATTTTTCAATTACCACTTGTAAATCTAGCTATTTTTGAATTTTTCCCGCATTTTTCGCCTATCAAGCTAAAGCCTATGAGAAGTATATTGTGAAAGCAACAAATATTTATTTTCACATCAAGTTAATGAATCAGGTTCTTCTATTCCAACTTTTTAGTGTTAGTTTTCATCTAACATTAGTTTTTCTTGATATTTCAATATGTATGCATATATTATTCTTTTAGTATTTATCAAAATTTAAATATATCAAATAGAAAGTATGAATCCGGTTATTCAAAACTTAAGGGAAAAAAAGTTGAATCATTGATACAATACCAAAAAAGAAGAGATGATAGTACTCTAGTCGATATACTCAATCAGATAAAAAGACTTGATTCTTTTTCAAATGCTTATATCGCTTATAGAATAATAATACCAGTTCCTGTAACAATTGCCTCTGGCCGCCCTCGACCACAAACTAGAAACTTGGAAGAAGTTTTTCAAAACGAAAATTAATAAAATCTTACTTAAAATCAATCGTGGAGCAAGAAAGATTGAATGGATTATTTATATTATCGATTGAAAAAGAATTATTAGAAGAAATTTATAATAAAATAATTATTCATAATTTTGCATCTCAAAAAGTTAGGAAATTAGATTTTAAATAAATTATAGTATATAAGAATTTTATTTTTTTGGGAAAAAAATTAAAGGCTTCTTATGCTAGTTTGACTTTAGGCCACCAAAAGTGTTGAGCCGTCCATGTAAGTACGTCTTACACTTTTTCCTTTTCAATTGTGCCCAACAAAAGAGAGAATGGGAGAAGTCAAAGAATGAGGGAATTTGTTTTTTTTTGACATACCACCTACTAAAAGACACATAGTTCGGTTGAACTCAGTAAATTTTATTTAAATTGTGTATTTATATTTTAAAAATTCATTAAATATATACATAAATTAAAGTTAGAACCAAATCATTAGCACTTGAAACTGTCGTTCTAAAATTCAGAACCCATAAAGTTGAAATCCTACTCCACCTCTATAAAAACATCAGCTTGTCGTTCGAGGTTTCTCTAACTAAATTTAGAATTGACAACCAATAAAAAATTTAACAAACTGATTTACTAGGCACAACAAACTTAAGAAGACTTTTTCCATCAACGTAACTTCATCACTAGACTTCATGCATTAATTTGATTTTACTCTTTAATAATAAAACTGTTACACGATTAATGAAGAATTAACATCCTCTAATCAATACCAAATACAATATCCAACTTCCAAGTATGTACTAATTGTAATAGCAGTTGTAATCTAATGAACTGGTGCAAGATTCATTCCAATCAAGGTTATCGATTGGTGTAGAGTTCATTTATGTCACGACCCAAAAAATCATAACCTGTCGTGACGACGCCTATCTCAATACTAGGCAAGTCGACAACATCAATAACCCACGATTTCCTTTAAATTTAAAAACGTAACGTTTAATACAATACCAAAGATCTAGCAATTTCCGATACAACTCTCCCAAAACATGGTGTCACTGAGTACATGAGCATCTAATATGAGTACAAGTCTGAAAAATACGGTCTATAATAGTTTGAGACCAAATACAATAAAAAGGATATAGAGAAGGAGAGACAAGGTCTGCGGAATACGACATCTACCTCAAAATCTCTTGAAAATCAACTGCGCGAAATGATCAGCACCCGCTATGTTCAGGAACACCTGAATCTGCACACGAAGTGCAAGGTATAGTATGAGTACAACCAACTCAGCAAGTAACAATAATAACTAAGGAACTGAAGATAATGACGAGCTACACAGTCATAGTTCACTTTCAGTAGTTCCAGCAAAGAATAGACATGCTTTCAAATCCGACAGTTTAAGTCAAATCAATTTATACAGTTCAATTTCAAGTAATCCGGATATAAATTCTTTCAGAGATTTCACAACAATGACAGATAGCAACCAAGTGCAACAACAAAGGCAAAGCAAGTACAACCTCTCAGGCAACAATCACTTAGCTCGTCACAATAGCTCAACCACTCGGCTCTCAACCCTCAGCACTCACACTCAATGGGTACCTGCGCTCACTGGGGGTGTGTACTGACTCCGGAGGGGCTCCTACAGCCCAAGCGCCATAATCTGCACGGACAACTCACGTGCTATAATATCCTGCACGGACAAACTCACGTGCCATAATATTCTTACCTCACCGACAGGCCCTCGGCCTTACTCAGTCCGCAACCTCTTAAGTCTCTCAGGCTCTCAGAAATTACAAGATCAGTCCAAACAAAGATAACATAGTATATCAATAAATATCCAGAAAGACTGAGGTATAATACGCAAGAAAAATCATGACTGAGAACAAGATAACAATTAGCAAATAATTCAACAAGTACGCGACCTCTACGGGTCTCAACAGTACTATAACATAGCCTAAGCATTATTTCTAACATGATTTATAGTCAAATTTCTTCAACACATAGAGGTCATATAGCTAACAATAAATTATTCAACTTTACAGTTTTTCGGGATGGACCAAGTCACAATCCCCTCGGTGCACGCCTACACGCCCGTCACCTAGCATGTGCGCCACCTCGAACGGGCTTAGAATCATACCCGGAGTCTCAAATAGATGTAGATATTTGCTCCGCATCTCCTGCTCAATCTCCCAAGTAGCTTCTCCGACTGGCTGACCTCTCCACTGCACCTTCACCGAAGCTATGTTCTTTGATTTCAACTTTCGAACCTGCCGGTCTAAAATAGCCACCGGCTCCACATCATAAGTCAAATTACCATCCAGCTGCACTGTACTGAAATCCAAAATATGGGATAGATCCCCGACATACTTTCGGAGCATGGATACATGGAATACTGGATGAACACCTGATAGACTACGTGGCAAGGCAAGTTCATAAGCCACCTCTCTAATTTTCTTAAGTATCTCAAAAGGCTCAATATACCAAGGGCTCAACTTGCCTTTCTTCCCGAACCTCAACACACCCTTTATGGGTGAAATCTTGAACAGAACCTTTTCCCCAACCATGTAAGCAACATCACAGACCCTCCAGTTGGCATAACTCTTCTGTTTAGACTGCGTCGTGTGAAGTCGCTCCTGAATCAATTTAACCTTCTCCAAAGCATCCTGAACCAAATCAGTACCCAATACCCTAGCCTCACCCGGCTCAAACTAACCCATCGGAGACCGACACCGTTTCCCATATAAAGCCTCATACGGAACCATCTGAATACTTGATTGGTAGCTGTTATTGTAAGCAAACTCTGCTAGTGGCAGAAATTTATCCCAAGAACCTCCAAAATCAATGACACAAGCGCATAGCATATCCTCCAATATCTGAATAGTGCGCTCGAACTGTCCGTCCGTCTGAGGGTGAGACGCTGTACTTAGCTGAACCTGTGTACCTAATTCTCGTTGAACTGCTCTCCAAAACTGTGATGTAAACTGCGTGCCCCGATTTGAAATGATGGACACTGGCATACCGTATAGGTGAACAATCTCGCGGATATAAATTTCAGCCAACCGTTCCGAAGAATAAGTAGTACCCACTGAAATAAAATACGCGGACTTAGTCAATCGATCCACAATCACCCAAACAACATCAAACTTCTTCAAAGTCCGTGAAAGTCCAACTATGAAATCCATGGTAATACGCTCCCATTTCCACTCCGGAATGTCAAGTCTCTGAAGCAATCCTCCTGGTCTCTGATGCTCGTATTTCACCTGTTGACAATTTAAACACCGAGCTACAAACCCAACTATATCTTTCTTCATTCGCCTCCACCAATAGTGCTGCCTCAAATCCTGATACATTTTCGCGGCGCCTGGATGAATAGAGTACCGCGAACCGTGAGCTTCCTGGAGAATCAGCTCGCGCAAACCTTCTACATTAGGCACACATAGCCTACCCTACATCCGTAATACACCGTCATCTGCAATAGTGACTTCCTTGGCATTGCCGTGCTAAACCATGTCCTTAAAGACAAGTAGATGGGGATCATCATACTGGCGCTCTCTGATGCGATCATATAAAGAAGAACGAGAAACCACACAAGCCAAAACTCGATTCGGCTCGGAAACATCCAATCTAACAAACTGGTTGGCCAAGGCCTGAACATCCAATGCTAAAGGCCTCTCTGCTACCGGTAAATATGCTAAGCTACCCAAACTTTTCGCCTTACAACCCAAGGCATCAGCCACTACATTGGCCTTTCCGGGGTGGTAGAGAATGGTAATGTCATAATCCTTAAGCAACTCGAACCATCTTCGTTGCCGCAAATTAAGATCCTTCTATTTAAACAAATGTTGTAGATTCTGATGATCTGTATATACCTCACATTGGACACCGTACAAATAATGCCGCCAGATTTTTAAGGCATGAACAATAGCTGCTAACTCAAGATCGTGGACTGGATAATTCTTCTCATGTTCCTTTAACTGTCTGGACGCATAGGTAATCACCCTACCGTCTTGCATAAGTACTGCGCCGAGACCAATACGCGACGCGTCACAATATACAGTATAGACCCTAAACCTGTAGGCAACACCAATATTGGGGCTGTAGTCAAAGCTGTCTTGAGCTTCTGAAAGCTCTCTTCACACTCATCCGACCACCTGAACGGAGCACCTTTCTGGGTTAATTTAGTCATAGGCGATGCAATAGACGAGAATCCTTCCACGAAGCGACGATAATAACCGGCCAAGCCGAGAAAACTCCGAATCTCAGTAACTGAAGAGGGCCTGGGCCAATTCTGAACTGCCTCTATTTTCTTCGGATCCACCTTAATTCCTTCACTGGACACTATATGTCCCAAGAATGCCACCGAACTAAGCCAGAACTCACACTTAGAGAATTTGGCATAAAGCTTCTCCTCTCTCAACCTCTGCAATATAATACCCAAGTGTTATGCATGCTCCTCATGGCTACGTGAGTATACCATGATATCATCAATAAATACCACAACAAATGAGTCAAGATACGGCTGGAATACACTATTCATCAAATGCATAAATGCTGTTGAGGCATTGGTTAGCCCAAAAGACATCACAAGAAATTCATAGTGGCCATAACGAGTTCTGAATGCCATCTTCAGAATATCCGAATCCTGAATCTTCAACTGGTGATACCCAGACCTCAAATCAATTTCGGAGAGCACCCTCGCTCCTTGAAGCTGTTCAAATAAATCATCAATACGTGGCAAGGGATATTTATTTTTGATTGTAACTTTGTTCAACTGCCTATAATCGATGCACATCCGCATAGTACCATCTTTCTTTTTCACAAACAGAACCGGTGCACCCCAAGGTGACACACTAGGCCTAATAAACCTCTTTTCAAGGAGTTCCTGAAGTTGCTCTTTCAATTCTTTTAAACTCAGCTAGTGCCATACGATACGGAGGAATAGAAATGGGTTGAGTGCCCTGCACCAAGTCAATACCGAAATCAATATCCCTATCGGGCGGCATACCCGGCAGGTCTGTAGGAAATACATCAGGAAAGTCTCTCACTACCGGTATTGAATCAATAGTAGGAGTATCTGCATCAACATCTCTCACAAAAGCCAAGTATGACAAACACCCCTTCCCAACCATACGTTGGGGTTTCAAATAAGAAATTACCTTGCTAGGAACAAAATCTAGAGAACCTCTCCACTCAACCTTTGGCAACCCCAGCATGGTCGATGTCACAGTTTTTACGTGACAGTCCAAAATAGCATGACATGGAGACAACCAATCCATACCTAGGATTACATCGAAATCAACCATACCGAGTAATAAAAGATCAACCCTAGTCTCAAGTTCCCCAATAGTTACCACACACGACCGATACACACGGTCCATAGTAATAATATCACCCACCGGTGTAGATACACTAACATGTGAAACTAAGGACTCACATGGCATATCCAGATAATGAGCAAAATACGACGATACATATGAATAAGTAGAACTAGGGTCAAATAATATAGAAGCCTCCCTGTGGCACACTGAAACAATACCTGTGATAACTGCATCTGAAGCAACAGCATCTAGCCTGGCAGGAAAAGCATAGAATCGGGCCTGACCGCCACCTGATCGGCCTCCCCCTCTTGGGCGACCCCTAGCTGCCTGACCCCCACCCTGAGATGGTTGGGAGGGTGGTGTAACTGCTGGTGCTGGTGCCGTTGGTCGAGAACTCTGCCGTGGAGCCCCACTCAACAGCCTAGGATAATTTCTCTTGAAATGACCCAATTCTCCGCATTCGAAACAACCCCTTCTCTGACGGAATTGTTGCTCCTGATAACCCGAAGAATTACCTGTAGAAGCCTGAGCAGACGAGGCCTGATGAGAACTCTACGCTGGTAGTGCACTGAATGAAGATTGGCCTGAGTGAGCACTGTAAAAATCATGGCTAGCTGATGCACCAAGATGAACTGTACGACCCGCCTGAGCGTGTCTGTAAGAACGACCCCTACCATGGTAAAACTGACCCCCTGAAGGAACACCGCTGAAATCTTTGAAACCACGAGGCTTCTTATCCTCCCTTTCAACCTGCTCCTGGCTGCAAACCATCTCAATCTGACGAGCAATGTCAACAACCTCGTCGAAAGTAGCACCGGACACTCTCTCTCTAGTCATGAGTAATCGCAGCTGAAAAGTGAGGCCATCTATGAACCTCCTGATCATTTCCTTGTCTGTAGGAATAAACCAGATAGCATGATGGGCCAATTCTGAAAATCTCATCTCATACTGCATCACAGACATATCACCTTGACGAAGCTGCTCAAACTGCTTGCGCAGCTCCTCTCTGCGGGACTGAGGTACAAACTTCTCCAGGAATAGACCGGAGAACTGCTACCAGGTAAGGGGTGCTGCACCGACCGGCCTACACCTCTAGTAAGACTCCCACCATCTGAAGGCAGCCCCAGAAAATTAAAATGTAGTGAATGAGACCCCACTGGTCTCCAAAATACCCGCTGTCCAAAGCATCCGCTGACACTTATCCAGAAAACCCTAGGCATCCTCTGACTCAGCACCGCTAAAATATGGAGGTCTCTCAAATCTCTCAAGTCTCCTCTGCTCATCATCTGCCATAACAGGAACTACCGAGGCCTGAGCAGTTGCAACCGACTGGGTTGGTAGTTCCCCCGCTATCTGAAGTCCCTGTACTACCTGATATGGAGTACGTGCAACGTGGGTATGAGTACCTCCCCCGGCCTGAGAAGCGGCAGGTTCAGCCTGAGCCGAAACCACCTGAGCCAGATAAGTGCAAGCTGCCAATATTTGGGCCAAAGTCTCCTGAAGGCCTGGAATCTCAATGGGCATAGCTGGTGCCTGATCTGATCCTGTCGGCTCAGCTATATCTGGAATCTGCTCCTGAGCTGGAGCAACTGGTGGTACTACAGGGGCTGGTCCAACTGTGGTACGAGCTACACCTCGACCTCTACCTCGACCCTGGCCTCTCGCGGCCCTAACTGATGGCACTGGTGATTGACCGTCTGATCTGGTAGTACATGTCCTCACCATCTGTGAGAGAATAGATTAACAGAAATTTAGTTTCTGGAATCAACAAATTCGCACGACGAAATACAAGAAAGTGAAGTTTTCCTACGGTTTCTGCAGCCTCTCGAAGATAAGTACAGACGTCTCCGTAACGATCTGTAAGACTCTACTAAACCTACTCATGACTCGTGAGACCTATCTAACCTTGGCTCTGATACTAACTTATCATGACCCAAAAAATCCTAACCTGTTGTGATGGCGCCTGTCTCAGTACTAGTCAAGCCGACAACATCAATAACCCACGATTTCCTTTAAATTTAAAAACGTAACGTTTAATACAATACCAAAGATCTAGCAATTTCTGATACAACTCTCCCAAAACCTGGTGTCACTGAGTACATGAGCATCTAATATAAGTACAAGTCTAGAAAATACGGTCTATAATAGTCTGAGACCAAATACAGTAAACAAGGATATAGAGAAGGAGAGACAAGGTCTGCGGAACACGACAGCTACCTCAAAATCTCTTGAAAATAAACTGTGCGTAATGATCAGCACCCGCTCTGTTCAGGAACACCTGGATCTGCACACGAAGTGCAGGGTGTAGTATGAGTACAACCAACTCAGCAAGTAACAATAATAACTAAGGAACTGAAGATAATGACGAGATACACAGTCATAGTTCACTTTCAGTAGTTCTAGCAAAGAATAGACATGCTTTCAAATCCGACAGTTTAAGTCAAATCAATTTATACAATTCAATTTCAAGTAATCCGGATATAAATTCTTTCAGAGATTTCACAACAATGACAGATAGCAACCAAGTGCAACAACTAATGCAAAGCAAGTAAAGCCTCTCAGGTAACAGTCACTCAGCTCGTCACAACAGCTCAACCACTCGGCTCTCAGCCCTCAGTACTCACACTCAATGGGTACCCACGGTCACTGGGGGTATGTACAGACTCCGGAGGGGCTCCTACAGCCCAAGCGCCATAATCTGCACGGACAACTCACGTGCTATAATATCCTGCACGGACAACTCATGTGTCATAATATCCTTACCTTACCGACAGGCCCTCGGCCTTACTCAGTCCTCAACCTCTCAAGTCTCTCGGGCTCTCAGAAATCACAAGATCAGCCCAAACAAAGATAACATAGTATATCAAAAAATATCCAGAAAAACTGAGGTATAATATGCAAGAAAAATCATGACTAAGAACAAGACAACAATTAGAAAATAATTCAACAAGTATGCGACTTCTACGGGTCTCAACAGTACTATAACATAGCCTAAGCATTATTTCTAACATGATTTATAGTCAAATTTCTTCAACACATAGAGGTCATATAGCTAACAATAAATTATTCAACTTTACAGTTTCCCGGGACGGACCAAGTCACAATCCCCTTGGTGCATGCCCACACGCCCGTCATCTAGCATGTGCGCCACCTCCAAAATAATCACATGATACCAAAATCCGGAGTTTCATACCCTCAGGACTAGATTTATAATTGTTACTTACCTCAACCCATGTAATTATTTATTACGCTATGCCCTTGCCATGAGAATTGGTCTCCGAAAGCCTCGTATCTAGCCACAATTAATTCGAATCAGTCAATACAAATTATTGTAATTAATTCCATAAGAAAATACTAATTTTTTCAATAAAATTCGAAATTAACTCAAAATATCGCCCGTAGGGCCCACGTCTCGGAGCCCGACAAAAGTTATAGAATATGAATGCTCCTCAAACCCCGAGTCCAACAATATAAATTTCACCAAAATCCGACACCAACTCGACCCTTAAATCTTCAATTAAAGCCTATGAAGATTTCTACCATTTTCAACCCAATCCTTACCCATTTGAACTTAATAATCTTTCCACAACCTTATTGGTATGTATACATAATACTCTTATACCCAAGAATCATACTATAAATCACTCATTTTTACACCAAACCCTAAATTGAAGGATTGAGGAAAGAAATTCTTACCTCTTTGAAGCCCTAGCAAGATCCTTGTGAAATCTTCAAACCTTGAACAAGAATTAATGGATAAATGACTAAGTCTTCACTTTCTCTCTCTAAAAAGGCTCTCACCTCTCTCTAAAATATCAGATTTGGCTTAAAAAATGAGCTTCAAGGGCTATAAATCGAAGTTGGATTGGGTCAAAAATTAGAAAGAATGGAAGCTCCGACGAAGTTATGCGATCGCATAACAGGTATGCGGTCCGCATATCTGCCGCATAATTTGGCCTCCAGAGCTGGGCGTTGCTGACCCGGTACATTGCCAAGGTACGTTGTACCCCCCCTCCCCACATTATTCACTGGGTGATCTCTTTATACGTCCACATCTTTAGTCGGAAATCACACGTTGAGGCAATGTTTGAGCATCTCTGGCTCCCTCATAGTTCATCTGCGGCATCACGAACCGTCGATGCACAACTGATACCGAGTGCGCAATGTCTCACACAAGTAAATACAAAGGAATGTGAGATATAGATTTCAAGCAAAATCAATGTCGCACGATAAGGAATGAAAGAGGTGATATTGTTCCTAAACTTCATAGCCTCTAAGAGATAAGTACAGACGTCTCCGTACCGATCCTTCAGACTCTATTAAGTTTGCTCGTGACTCGTGAGACCTATGTAACCTAGTGCTCTGATACCAACTGTCACGACCCAAAATTCCCACCTTCGGACCGTGATAGCACCTAACATTTTACTTGCTAGGCAAGGCAACGTTAGAATAATATTAACCAATTTTTAGACAATCTTTACATTATTAATAATCAAGGAAACAAAAGCGAAAGCAAAGTTTGAAATATAGTGAAATAATCCATAAATAAAACGGTGTCTAAATACCATTCCAGAATTGGTGTCACAAGTGCACTAGCTACTAGAATAAATATAAATAAAGGTCTGAATAAAATAAAGCTGTCTGAAAATAAATACACAGCTAAAGTAAAAATAGACGGGGACTTCAGAACTGCGGACGCCATGCAGTTATACCTCAAGTCTCCTCTGGTAGCTGAAATCCGAGCAAGTCTATGGTACGCCGTTGGGACCAACTCCAAAATCTGCACAAGAAGTGTAGAGTGTAGTATCAGTACAACGGACCCCATGTACTGGTAAGTGTTGAGCCTAACATCGACGAAGTAGTGACGAGGCTAAGGCGGGTCACTTACATTAACATGTACGCAATATTAGTAACAACAACAATAATAGAAATAATTCAGGTAACTCATTTATAATAATTGAAGCCAACTCAGCAGTCATAACCAATTATCATTTTCATCAATTCTGTTGCAGCGTGCAACCCGCTCTCACAATATATTCACATTCAATTCTGTTGCAGTGTGCAACCCGCTCTTACAATATATTCATATTCGATTCTATTGCAGCGTGCAACCCGCTCTCATAATATATTCATTTTAATCAAGTCTGTTGTAGCGTGCAACCCGATACCCCAATATATATATGTATGTATGTCGACTTTTAAATAAGTCTGTTGCGGCGTGCAACCCGATCCTTCAATATGGACTTTAAATAAGTTTGTTGCGGCGTGCAACCCGATCCTCCAATATGGACTTTAAATAAGTCTGTTGCGGCGTGCAACCCGATCCTCCAATACGGACTTTTAATAAGTCTGTTGCGGCGTGCAACCCGATCCTCCAATATGGACTTTTAATAAGTCTGTTGCGGCGTGCAACCCGATCCTCCAATATATTCATTATAATCAATCCTGTTACGGCGTGCAACCCGCTCCTCCAACATATTCATTTACCAATTCTTATAAAAGAAATTTTTTCAATAAATGTAACAATTAATATAAAATTATAAGACAACAAGCATACAATAATTATGATTTAATCGTGAAACAAACAATGACAATTAGCAAATTATTATGGAAATCAGGGAGAAAATAGGCAGTTTAATATTTAATATGCTAAATGTCAAATAACAATTAAAACACATAATTCAAATAGCATGTAACAATTAATGCAGGAATTCAAGTATTAATATTTAACAAAGAATAGGAGAGAAACAATTATTATAATAATTAATTTATGATTTAAAATAATTTATGATTTTTCAAGTAAGCAGGCAAATAATTAATTTGACGACGTATAGACACTCGTCACCTCGCCTATACGCCGTTTACATGCAATTCACATAACAAATAATTTAAAGGTTCTATTCCCTCAAGTCAAGGTTAACCACGACACTTACCTCGCTTTGCAAATTCCAATCAATTATTCAACCACAACTTTTCCTTTTACATTTGTCTCTGAAAGCTTTAAATCTATTCACAAACAATTCGATATATTCAATACGAATAATAGGAATTAATTCCATATGAATTTACTAATTTTCCGGATAAAAATCTGAAATTCATTAAAATATTCGGCAGTGGAACCCACATCTCAAATCTCGAAAAAACTTATGAAATTCGAACACCCATTCCGAGACGAGTCCAACCATACAGAAATTATCCAATTCCGATATCAAATGGACCTTCAAATCTTAAATTTTCATTTTTGGAAGATTTTAGAAAAATCTAATTTTTCTTCCATAAATTCACGGATTTATGATATAAACGAGTATGAAATCATGAAATATAATCAATATAGGATAAAGAATACTTACCCCAATGTTTTCCCGTAAAAATCGCCCAAAAATCGCCTTACCCGAGCTCAAAAATGGGAAGGAGTTGAAAATGGGTCGAAACCCCATTTCCAGAACTTAAATTCTGTTTCTGGGATTTTTATCCTTCGCGTTCGCGAAGGTACTCTCGCGAACGCGAAGCACAACTTTGTGCTGTCTAACTTTTACTCTTCGCGAACGCGAGGGCTACTTCGCGAACGCAAAGCTTGCCTGGCTTGGCCTTCGCGAACGCGAAGGCAATTGACCTGGCCAGTCTCTTTCCCTTTGCGAACGCGAGGCTTCGCATCCCAAGACTTCGCAAACGCGTTCTCTCTGTCGCGAACGCGAAGCACAAAATGTGTCAGCCCCAATTTTCTCTTCGCGAACGCGAGACTCCCCTGCGAACGCGAAGAAGGAAACCAGAAGCAGGTTTCTAGAGTTTCCTCAAGTCCAAAAATTATCCGTTAACCACCCGAAACCACTCCGATCCCTCGAGGCTCCAAACCAAACATGCACCCAAGTCCTAAAATATTATACGAACTTGCTCGCACGATCGAATCGCCAAAATAACACTAAGAACTACGAATCGGACACCAAATCAAAAGAAATTTTCAAGAAAACTTTAAAACTTATATCTTTACAACCGGGCGTCTGAATCACGTCAAATCAACTCTGATTCTCACCAAATTCGGCAGACAAGTCATAAATATTATAGTGGGCCTATACCGAACTCCGGAACCAAAATACAGACTCGAGGTCAATAAATCCAACATCAGTAATTTCTTAAAAATTATTAAGCTTTCAAGCTTTTAATTTTTCATCAAAGTTCCATATCTCGGGCTAGGGACCTCGGAACTCGATTCCGGGCATACGCCCAAGTCCCAAATCATGATACGGACCTACCGGAATTGTCAATACACTGATCCAGGTCCGTTTGCTAAAAGTATTAACTAAAGTCAACTCAATTGAGTTTTAAAGCTCTATTTCACATTTTAATTCATTTTTCATATGAAAAGTTTCTGGAAAATTTTACGAAATGCGCACGCAAGTCGAAGAATGATAAATGGTGCTTTTCGAGGTCTTAGAACATAGAATTTCTTATTAAATTTAAAGATGACATTTTGGGTCATCACAGCATATCATGCTCGGTCTCCCAAGTTGCCTCCTCAATCGGATGACCCCTCCACTGAACCTTCACTGAAACAATGTTCTTTGATCTCAGCTTTCGAACCTGCCTATCTAAAATAGACACTGGTTCCTCAACATAAGATAGATCCTTGTCCAACTGAATCGAACTGAAGTCTAACACATGAGACGGATCGCCGTAATATTTCTGAAGCATAGAAACATGAAATACCGGATGAACTGCAGAGAGACTAGGTGGTAGTGCAAGTCTGTAAGCCACCTCTCCAACTCTTTCAAGAATCTCAAAAGTTCCAATATACCTAGGGCTCAACTTGCCCTTCTTCCCGAACCTCATCACCCCCTTCATAGGTGAAACCCAGAGCAGTACCCGCTCACCAACCATGAATGCAACATCACAAACCTTCCGATACGCATAACTCTTCTGTCTAGATTGGGCTATACGAAGTCGATCCTGAATCAACTTAATTTTTTCCAGGGCATCCTGAACCAAGTCTGTACCCAATAGCCTAGCCTCGCCCGATTTGAACCAACTCACTGGAGACCGGCACCGCCTACCATACAAGGCCTCATACGAAGCCATCTTAATGCTCGACTGGTAACTGTTGTTGTAAGCAAACTCAACAAGTGGTAAGAACTGGTCCCAAGCACCCCCAAAATCTATCACACACGCACGAAGCATATCCTCCAGTATCTGAATAGTGCGTTCGGACTGCCCGTCTGTTTGAGGGTGAAATGTTGTACTCAACTCTACCCTAGTACCCAACTCACGTTGTACTGCCCTCCAGAACCGTGATGTAAACTGCGTACCCCTGTCAGAGATGATAGATACCGGTATGCCGTGAAGTCTGGAAATCTCACAAATATAGATTCGGGCTAACTACTTGGAAGAGTAGGTAGTCATCACAGGAACAAAATGAGCTGATTTGGTCAGTCTATACACAATCACCCAAACTGCATCAAACTTTCGCTGAGTCCGTGGAAGTCCACAACGAAATCCATAGTGATCCGCTCCCATTTCCATTCTGTAATCTCTAACTTCTGAAGCAATCCACCCGGTCGCTGATGCTCATATTTCACTTGTTGACAATTTAGACACCGAGCTACATACTCCACTATGTATTTCTTCATCCACCTCCACCAATAGTGCTGTCTCAAGTCCTGATACATCTTTGCAGCACCCGGATGAACGAAGTACCGCGAACTGTGAGCCTCCTGGAGAATCAACTCAAGCAAACCATCTACATTAGGCACACATAGCCTGCCCTGCATCCTTAATACATCGTCATCTCCAATAGTGACTTCCTTGGCATCACCATGCTGAACTGTATCCTTAAGGACAAGCAGATAGGGTTCATCATACTGACGTTCCCTGATACAATCATAAAGAGAAGACTGAGAAACCACACAAGCCAAAACTCAGCTCGGCTCGGAAACATCCACTCTAACAAACTGGTTGGCCAAGGCCTGAACATCCAAGGCTAAAGGCCTCTCTGCTACCGGTAAATATGCTAAGTTGCCCAAACTCTCCACCTTACGACTCAAGGCATCGACCACTACATTGGCCTTCCCAGGATGATAGAGAATGGTGATATCATAATCCTTAAGAAACTCCAACCATCTCCGCTGCCGCAAGTTAAGATCCTTCTGTTTAAATAGATGTTGTAGACTTCGGTGATCGGTGTAGACCTCATAATGGACACCGTACAAATAATGCTGCCAAATCTTCATGGCATGAACAATAGCTGCTAACTCAAGGTCGTGTACAAGATAATTCTTCTCATGCACCTTTAACTGTCTGGATGCGTAGGCAATCACCCTACCGTCTTGCATCAACACTGCGCCGAGACCAATACGCGATGCGTCACAATACACAGTATAAGACCCTGTACCTGTAGGTAATACCAATACTGGGGCTGTAGTCAAAGTTGTCTTGAGCTTTTGGAAGCTCTCCTCATATTCCTCGGTCCACCTGAACGGAGCACCCTTCTGGGTCAATTTGGTTTTAGATGCAGCAATAGAAGAGAAACCCTTTACAAATCGGCGATAATACCCTGCCAAGCCAAGGAACATCCTGATTTCTGTAACTAAGGACGGTATGGACCAACTCTGCACTACTTCAATCTTCTTCGGATCTACCTTATGGCCCAAAAATCCCACTGAATTAAGCCAGAATTCACACTTTGAAAATTTTGCATATAACTTCTTTTCTCTCAAAGTCTGAAGCATAGTCCTCAGGTGTTGTTCATGATCTTCCCGACTCCGAGAATATACTAGAATGTCGTCATTAAACACAATGACGAAAGAATCAAGATAGGGCTGAAATACACTATTCATTAAGTGCATAAATATTGCTGGGGTGTTGGTCAGCCCAAAAGGCATTACAAGGAACTCGTAATGACCGTACCGAGTCCTGAATGCAGTCTTCGGGATATCTGTCTCCCGAATCTTCAACTGATGATAGCCTGAACGTAAGTCGATCTTAGAGAACACTCTGGCACCCTGAAGCTGATCAAATAGATCATCAATACGTGGCAATGGATACCTGTTCTTCACTGTAGCCTTGTTCAGCTGGCGGTAATCAATACACATCCGCATAGAACCATCCTTTTTCTTCACATATAAGACAAGAGCACCCCAAGGCGATACACTAGGCCGAATGAAACCCTTATCAAGCAATTCATGTAACTGTTCTTTTAATTCTTTCAACTCTTCTGGGGCCATGCGATATGGTGGAATAGAAATGGACCGAGTGCCCGATAACAAATCAATGGCAAAGTCAAGATCCCTGTCGGGTGGCATACCTGGAAGATCCGCTGGAAATACATCAGGAAATCCCTTACTATAGGAACTGACTCCACGGTAGGAGTATCAATACTAACATCTCTCACATAGGCCAGATACACTTCACACCCCTTCCCAACCATTCGTTGAGCTTTAAGAAATGAAACAACCCTGCTAGGAACATGATTCGAGGTACCTCTCCACTCTAGCCGTGGTAGACCTGGCATGGCCAACGTCACCGTCTTGGCGTAACAATCAAGAATAGCATGATGGGGCGACAACCAGTCCATGCCCAAAATAATATCGAAATCCACCATACTGAGCAATAATAAATCAGCTCTGGTCTCAAAACCACTGATAACAATTAAACACGACCGATACACGCAGTCCACAATAATAGATTCACCCACGGGTGTAGATACATAAACAGAAGAACTCAAGGAATCATGTGATACGCCCAAATACGGGGTAAAATAAGATGACACGTAAGAATAAGTGGAGCCTGGATCAAATAAGACTGATGCATCTCTATGACAGACCGGAAATATACCTGTGATAACAGAATCAGATGCAACGGCCTCTGTCCTAGCAGGAAGGGCATAATATCTGGCCTGGCCTCCCCCTCTAGGGCGACCTCTACCTGTCCGACCTCCACATATGGCTGGCTGTGCAGGTGGAGTAGCAACTGGTGCAGTAATCATGGCCTGAGAAGCCTAAGGGCCCTGTGGAATAGGTGGGGCCTGAGAAATCTGTGGAGATGCACCCCTCCTAAGTTTGGGGCAATCCCTCATGATATGACGAGTGTCACCACACTCAAAACAAGCCCTCGGAGGACGTGGCTACTGGGACTGGCTCGGGCCTAATCAACTAGATTGCCCGCTGAAAGCACCCCGTACATGAGGTACAGTAGACACTGGCGGTGCATAATATGGAACCTGAGGTCTGGGAGTAGCCGGAATACCACTGGAAGTTGGAAGTGTTGAATGAATAGGATGACTCACATAACCTCTATCATGACGGGCTGCAACTGGGGCACGAGAATTATTATATGTGCCAGAATCTCGAGGTCTCTTAGCTTCCCTCTCTTCCCTCTCCCGGATCCGCATACCTTCTAATCTCCTAGCAATTGACACCACTTGTTGGTATGTGATATTCGGGTGAAGACCATCAATAAATCTGTGAACCCGCTCTTGAACAGTAGCAACCAAGGCTGGTGCATGCCTCGCCAAATCATTGAATCAGACCGCATACTCTAACACGATCATAGAACCCTGGCGCAGCTACTCAAACTCTGCGCGCCATACATCTCTAAGACTCTGAGGAACATACTCCTTTAAGAACATATCTGAAAATTGAATCCAAGTGAGTGAAGATGCCTCAGCGGGACTATCCAACTCATATGCCCGCCACCACTGGTAGGTTGCTCCTCTAAACTGGAATGTCGTGACAGAAACCCCACTGGAATCCACAATACCCATAGTACGAAGGATACGGTGACATTACTTCAGAAAACCCTAAGCATCCTCCGAAGCTAAGCCGCTGAAAGTGGGAGGGTGGTACTTCTTGTACCTCTCGAGCCTGAGCTGCTCCCTCTCTGAAACTGTTGTCCTAATCTCAGGCCGAACTGGGATAACTGGCTGCACTGGTATAACCTCTAGGGCATGAGATGTGGCAGGAGCAAGTGGAATCAACCCTGCCTGAGCTAAAGTGCCAACATGCTCAAAAACTGGGCAAGAGTCTCTTGAAGTGCAGGAGTAGTAACAGGCGTCTCAGGTGCCTGCTCTCCAACTGGAGCTACTGGTGGCTCTGGTGCAGCAACTCGTGCAGGTGCTATGGCTGCACCACGTGGGCTTCCTCGGCCTCTGCCCCGACCCCGACCTCTTGCGGCTCCAACAGGGGGCGCGGCTGCCTGATCATCGGATCCAGTTGTGCGTATCCTCACCATCTGTGAGAGAATATGAAGACAATTGTTTAGAACTTTGAAATCAACAAAGGCGCATGATAAGGAATCAAGAAGTGAATATTTCCTAACAGTTTCATAGCCTCTCGAAGATAAGTACAGACGTCTCCGTACCGATCCGCAAGACTCTACTAAACCTGCTTGTGACTTATAACACCTATGAACCTAGTACTCTGATACCAACTTGTCACGACCCCAAATTTCCTGCGTAGGATATCGTGATGGCACCTAGTCTGTAAGACTAGGTAAGCCTATCAATGCGGAATAAAAATAGAAATCTGAAACTTTAAATAATTGCAACTCCCCAAAACCTGGTAGAAATAAGTCACAAGCTTCTAAGAATTTTATCCTCAATGTCTCTATATATATTTCAAGGTCTAAAGAAAATAAGGAAGCAACATAATAATGATAGAAGGGGACTCCGGAGTCTGCGGACGCTGGCAGATATACCTCGAAGTCTCCGTGTACAGGTAACTTGCTGATGTCGTGGCTGGTAAGGAGTACCTGGATCTGCACAAAAAGATATGCAGAAGCGTAGTATGAGTACACCACAACGGTACCCAGTAAGTGCCAAGCCTAACCTTGATAGAGTAGTGACGAGATCAGGTCAGGCCCTGTTGGAAAATAATAATTGCATGGTAAAAGTTTAACAATATAATAAAATAAAATGACAATGGAAATGAATCAAGTAGCATGTCACCATTTAATTACATAAAAGAATGGCAAATAATATCTCATGGAATCAAAACAGAATTCCTTTCAACTTTAAGAAAATCACAACAAATAATCAAAGGCAAGTACGACCATAAATCAATATCATCAAGGGCACTCCCGAGGTACCGCCTCGTAGTCCCAAATCATAAATAAATTCAAAATTTTCATTTTTTTATCTCACCGCGGGAGCCTTCATAATTTATTTTTAAAGAAAATATTTTTTCCGAAATAGCATCCCGCGTTTTAGCCATTCTTATCACACCGCATGACTTCTAGTAGTTCCCCCTACTAGACATGCGTATCAAGCCACCCTTATCTCACCGCATGCGTTTCAATACCCAGACCTTATACCACCGCATGCGTATCAATATCACAATATATCACAATTTGTACCTCAAGTGTTCAAATAATTTAACTTGCCAAAATACTTCAACAACAATATGTTTTTCACAATAAAGAGCTCACGGCTCATGCCAACATAAATCATCAATAATATTTTTTCACAATAAAGAGCTCACGGCTCCATTACAATGAGTACGAAAATCATACAAAAATATTCAGGAATAAATAATTCAGCAAAATAATATTTCAAAATCTTTAATACGTTACTTCAATACCAAATTTAAAAATGTCAAATACTTCATATTAATAATATTTAATTAAAGAAAATCAACTTCAAATAATGCACAGAATAAAAGAAACCAAGTTTCAACTAAACAGGTAAAACAATTAGCAGGATAAGGTCAAGCAAATTTAAAGTATATAAATCAAATCAATGATGGAGAATATAACAAGATTTAATAATTTAATTAATATGCAACAGTGATCTTCACAATTTAAAAACATAATCCTTCACATTTAGTCCGTGTACACACTCGTCACCTCGTGTACATGACTTTCATCACATTACAATTAATATCAATCCTAGGGAAAATTTTCTCCACACAAGGTTAGACAAGTCACTTACCTCGACTTGCTCCAATTTAACCAAGTAGTATGCTTTTTCCTCGATGCTCTGACTCTGATCGACTCGTATCTAGTCATAATTAATTTGATACAGTCAACAAAAATTATAGGAATCAATTTCATAAGAAAATACTATATTTTTCAATAAAATCCGAAATTAGCTCAAAAATTACTCGTGGGGCCCACGTCTCAAAATCCGGCAAAACTCACAAAATCCGATAACCCATTCAATTAAGAGTCCAACAATACCAATTTCACTTAAATCCGACTCCGAATCGATACCGAAATCTCGAAAATTCGTTTCTATGAGATTTCAAGAATTTCCCAAATTTCAATCTCAAAACACTAATTAAATGGTGAAAACAATGATATATTTGTGTATATAGACCAAATCCGAGTTAGAATCACTTATCCCAATGTCTTTCCTTGAAAATCTATCAAAATCGCCTCTGCTCAAGCTCCAGTTTGTTAAAAATGGCGAATGGGACGAATGCCCTCTTTTATAAATCTGCCCAGGTAGCCTTCGGAACTGGGCCTCGATCGTGGCTTCGATCATGGCCCTCGAGCCTAGGCCTCGATCGTGGCTTCGATCACAGGCTCGAGCCTGGACCTCGATCATGGCCTCGATTATGGCATCGAGCCTGGTCCTTCGATCATGACCTCAAGCCTGGTCCTTCGATCATGGCCTCGAGCCTGGGCCTTCGATCATGGCCTCAAGCCTGGTCCTTCGATTATGGCCTCGAGCCTGGGCCTTCGATCATGGCATCGAGGCTGGGCCTCGTCTCTGGCCTCGACCCTGGGATCGATATCTGGGCTCGATCTTGGGCTCGATCACAGCCCAGAATATCCAGCAGAAGAGAAAAAGATTGCAGCAGCTTTTTAAGTCCAATTTTTTATCCGTTAACCATCTGAAACTCACCCGAGGCACTCGGGACCTCAACCAAATATACCAACAAGTCCTAAAAACTCATACAAACTTATTTGAAACCTCAAATAACATTAAACGACGCTAAAATCGCGAATCATGCTCCAATTCAAGCTTAATGAATCTTAGCATTTCCAACTTCTACATTCGATATCGAAACTTATCAAATCAAGTCTGATTGACCTCAAATTTTGCACACAAGTCATAAATGACATAACGGAGCTATGAAAATTTTTGGAACTGGATTCCGACCCTAATATCAAAAAGTCAACTCCCCGGTCAAACTTCCAAACTTAAATTCCTATTTTAATCATTTCAAGCCAAATTTCACTACGGACTTCCAAATAAAATTTCGATCACGCTCCTAAGTCCAAAATCACCATATGGAACTGTTGGAATCATCAAAATTCTATTCCGGGGTCGTTTGCACATAATTCGACATCCGGTCACTATTTGAACTTAATCTTTTAATTTTTCATCAAAATTCCATATCTCGGACTAGGGACCTCGGAATTTGATTCCGGGCATACGCCTAAGTCCCAAATCACGATACGGACCTACCGAAACTGTCAAAACACTGATCTGAGTACGTTTGCTCAAAATGTTGACCAAAGTCAACTCAATTGAGTTTTAAAGCTCTAATTCACATTTTAATCCACTTTTCACATAAAAACTCTTCGGAAAATTTTACAGACTGCGCACGCAAGTCGAGTAATGATAAATAGTATTTTTCGGGGTCTTAGAACACATAATTAATTATTAACTTTAAAGATGACATTTTGGGTCATCACACAATCGATCGGTTATTTTAGCGCCAAAATCCGAGAAATCAAATTTTGATATACTTTCAAAGAAACCGACCGCCGCCGGTCGGTTAGCTGGTCAGGACTTTGACCAAGATGATCAAACTTTAATTTTGCATAGATGGTCAAACTTGTATTATTACTTTTTTTATAACTGTGGTGTTTGGTAGGGGTGTCAATAGATATTTAAAAATCGACTAAATTAACCAAACTGTACCGTATCAAACTGATTTTTACGTTTCTTTTAATAAAACCGTAGGTTTTTATATAATTTTATAACCGTACCGATAATTAGGGTAGATTTTTTATTTTACAAAAATAAACCGAAAATTACTGAACCGTACCTAATAAATTTACATGTGAAAAATATATCTATATATTAAGTTTAAAAATAATAAAATATAATTTTTTTCCTTGGGCGTTGGAATTATGAAAACAATTACAACCCACAAGTAATTAAACTCAAAATCCTAATTCTCAAACCTATTATGCTACTCCTATTAAAATTAAATTATTTCCAGCATATTCACTAGTAAAATATAAGATATTCTAGCGATTGTGAGTAACAAACTACAATATGTTGAATATGTTTCCTTTCATATGATTTAGATTTATCTTTTTGGATATTAATCTTGTATAAACTTTATTCTTGAGTCTCAACTTTGTTAATATCTTTTCACTTTGTTAATATATATATATATATATATATATATATATATATATATATATATATATATATATATATATATATTGTATTTGCTTAATTTCTTTTACGTTGTTGTAGAATAGTTAATGGATCTATACTCTTCATCATCTTTCATGTTTTCTTAATCTATCACTTTTTAAACAGTAAAAATATTTAGAGAGTTTTGCTAAGTCCTATAAAAGTACGTGTTTTATTGCATTCTACTTCTAATATTGACTTGTATATGGCATTTAAAAAAATACCGAAAATAAACTAAACCGTACCAATACCGAAGAGAAACTGGGACGGTTTCGAAAAATCTAATTTTGGTTATATATAATAGAATAGCCGAAAAATTGATATGGTACAAAATTTATAAAATAACCGGCCGAACCAAACCATTGACGCCCCTAGTGTTCGGGTCAGCTTACTTGTACCTCGATTAACTTCGATATGTTATCTCTCAGGGAAACGTACTTGATCTTCTCCTTCAACATTATTTACGAACACTAGTAAAGTCCAAGTTAAAAAAAAACAAACAAATATGCAGTCTTGATTTAATAAGCCTAACTATCAAATTTAATTTCTTTTATCTAATTTTGGTAAAGATCTTGTCGTGCGACACCAACCTATGACTTCTATGACCCAATAGATTTTTACGTTTTAACTAATTCTTAATCTACAGCAATAGGTTCTTTGGATTTGAAACATAACGAGATAGTCACTTCTTCTTACGACAAGAGCTTTAGCTAATAATAGAAATTTGATGGCATTAGTTAATTAAAAAACAAAATAATATTTCAAGTAAATTATTCGTATGTCGAGTACACATCTGAATCATTTCAACTTGTTTTCTTCCTTTCTTTTTTCGAGATGTATATGTATATCATTTCTCTCTTTGTTTAACGTAATTGTTTCACCATTTTTGATGAGCATTTAAGATTAACAAAGAGTAGAAGTTCCCTTCAATTTGTGATAGAGGAAAATACATGGTATGTAATCATAACAACAAACTTTGGTTTTTTGGATAAAAGTACATCGTTAATGTTAAGCAAAAACCATAAAAAATGATGTTTCCTTGAAAATTGAGAATATAACAAACTCAAAGAAAAAGACTTATAATGTAAGCATGTCAAATTACTTACTGCAGTTAGAGATAGGCTAAGTGGGTGAACCAACTGCTTTACAAGGTTGAACTAAGAGTTGCCTCCGACAACTTCTCTCCCTATAAAAGCATAGCCTCAACTCTCCAATCTTTCACAAACAAACACTGACTTGCATCTACCAATACTCGACCGCGAGTTTTAAGAAAAGGAAAACAATGGAGGCCTTCAACAGCATTGCCAACCCTTTGAGTTCTTTCTTCTTTATGTGCATTTTGCTTCTCTTGGCAAATGCAGCATCTGCGAAAACTCACCACCATGATTTTGTTGTAAGCTATCCAAGATTTCCATTCATTAAATTTGCTAACATTTCGTAAATGTTACAAACTCTACGATACTGACCTCTGTTTTTTCGTAACAGATTCAAGCAACACCAGTGAAGAGGCTGTGCATGACTCACAACACCATAACGGTGAATGGACAATTCCCTGGACCAACATTAGAAGTAAACAATGGTGATACTCTGGTCGTCAAGGTTGTCAATAAAGCTCAATACAATGTCACCATTCACTGGTATGTCCATGCATGCAATGCAGAATGAATTACGCATGATTATATTTCATATCAGTAATGACTATTTACTTTTTTTTCAATTTTTATACTACTTTGTTATGTTCCAAAAGGCATGGGGTAAGGCAGATTAGGACAGGATGGGCAGATGGACCAGAATTTATCACTCAGTGCCCAATTAGACCAGGAAAGAGTTACACTTACCGGTTTACCATTCAAGGACAGGAAGGGACTCTTTGGTGGCACGCTCACAGCTCGTGGCTCAGGGCCACTGTTTATGGAGCTCTAATTATCCACCCCAAAGAAGGAGACTCATATCCATTTCCTAAGCCCAAAAGAGAAACGCCAATTCTTCTAGGTACTACTTCCTTCTCTAATTACCAGAAGCTTTAATCATTTTTTAAATGAATACTACTTACTATAAGAGTTACGCAGTTTCTCCAATCTACCCCCTGAAACATTGATCATAAACTGTTGTCCCTAAGAAAATTCCTTGAAATGAAAGTTTGTAAATGCTGATTAGGTGAGTGGTGGGATGCAAACCCTATTGACGTTATAAGACGAGCTACAAGAACAGGAGCAGCTCCTAATGTATCTGATGCATACACCATTAATGGTCAACCAGGTGACCTCTACAAGTGTTCCAGTCAAGGTTAGTTCTGATCCCCAGAATGTCTGTAATAGTTGTAAGAAAGACGTGCCTCAGAAATTAAGAAGACCAACATAGGTGAAATCTAGATTTTTTTTATACATAAAGTCAAGAGTACTCTAGAAATTCCCCCCTAACAAAGTTAAAGCATTATGTTTAAATACTCCAGATAGTGTTCCAATACTCTTAGAACATGAAATGATCAAGCAATTTATACACAGTATAAACACCAATTTATAACGTTTACGAAATGATTATTTACCTGATGTGATCAGGGCATGGGCATGTTTTCATAGAAATCACATTTATGCAGATACTACCATCGTCCCTGTGGACTCGGGTGAAACCAACCTCCTCCGAGTTATCAACGCTGCACTCAACCAACAACTTTTCTTTTCCGTCGCCAACCACAAACTTACTGTTGTTGGAGCAGATGCCTCTTATGTTAAACCCTTCACAACATCAGTCCTTATGCTCGGACCAGGCCAGACAACTGACGTCCTAATCACAACTGATCAGCCACGAGCCAAATATTACATGGCAGCACGTGCCTATGCTAGCGCTCAAGGCGCCCCCTTTGATAATACCACAACCACTGCCATCCTTGAGTACAAGACAGCTTCTTGTTCTTCTAATTGTGTCAAGACCAATCCAGTTTTCCCATCTCTACCAGCATATAATGACACGGCCACTGCTACAGCCTTCACAACCAAATTCAGAAGCCCGAGAAAGGTCGAGGTGCCCACTGAAATTGACGAAAATCTATTCTTCACAGTCGGGCTGGGACTGAACAACTGCCCAAGAGGTGCAAGCTCGAGTAATTGTCAAGGTCCAAATGGCACTCGATTCGCTGCCAGTATGAACAATGTATCTTTTGTGCTACCATCCAACTTTTCCCTGCTACAAGCACATCACCAAGGAATACCTGGTGTCTTCTCAACTGATTTCCCAGCAAACCCTCCTGTAAAATTTGATTACACGGGTAACGTAAGCCGATCACTCTGGCAACCCGTTCCAGGAACAAAGCTGTACAAACTGAAATATGGCGCAAGAGTGCAGGTTGTGTTACAGGGGACAAGCATATTTACAGCTGAGAACCACCCAATTCATCTCCACGGATATGATTTTTACATCATTGCGGAGGGTTTCGGTAACTTTAATCCCAAAAGAGATACAGCTAAATTCAACCTTATTGATCCACCTCTCAGAAATACGGCCAGTGTACCCGTCAATGGATGGGCAGTCATCAGATTTGTCGCTGACAATCCAGGTAAGAGAATAGATAGAGGGAAACAAGTACTCACATCTCCAAATATTCCCAACTTTTTTCTATACCATGTCATATTTCAATGCTACAAATTAACTCATATTATTGACTTAACCAGGAGTGTGGCTAATGCATTGTCACTTGGATGTTCACATTGGCTGGGGTTTGGCGATGGCGTTCCTTGTGGAAAACGGAGTTAGTGAATTGGAATCATTGGAGGCTCCTCCAGTAGATCTGCCTGTCTGTTGATGACTGCAACAAGCTACATAATGCAAAATTCAGAGCCCTGCAGAAATCATTTAATTGTTCCCCGCATTTGGGGCTAGTTCTTTTATCGCTCTACTGCATTTGCCCCCCCCCCCAACAAACACCCTTTCCTAGAATTTTGATAGATGACAAGGTCAAGATGGTGCCAAAAGTTGCAACAAAATTCACCATCTATCTTAGAATTAGACCAGCATATTCCCAGATTAAAGCAGTTGTACTGTTTCGACTAATAGAGAAGAATTATTGAGTTTGAACAAAATTTGAATCTCAAACAGGTATAAAGTACAAGGTAAAACAAGAAAGGTAATCATCAGCAGTAAAAATTGCTCCTTTGCGTAAATCGGACAAAAGACAGACCCTTCGAGAAATTAAAGATATACATAAATTGGATCATACCAGGCAGTAGCATTAAACAAACACAGAAATCTGCAAGTCATTAGATATTATATGGAGTACTATGATCTATACAGCAAGTGACAAAAAATGGTTGAATGATGAAAAGGCATCTCGAGGGACCTAGTCAAATATATTGCTACCTTCAAAATATTGCACTTTTTTAACTTCACCTTCAATTTTTTTCCTACATACATTAAATATAGTCCAAACGGCATTCTATGTACAAAAACTAGTTTGACCATTAGCGTTTCTAAATATTGAACTTCACTATTTGAAATACTGGTGAAATATTGAAAAACTTTTTAAGAGTATCTCAAGTGAAAAAATTGTTCACTCACTAATCTTTAATTTTTTTTCCAAGTAAAAATCATAGTATTCAGTTCTAGAACTTTTTTTCAACTTCAGCTTCAGGTGCTCTAAAGCTTCAACCAAATATTGTCCAAATGCCTCCGAAGGCATAAATGTTATTTGAGTATGTGAACTTCGAGTAAATATTAAAATGTTATTTTATATTTATTTTTTTAGTTGCAAGTTTTTAACTTGTATGAACTTTTTCCGCGAGAAGTTCATATCAAAATACAATTTGAACTTCCGAAAAACTTTTTCTCTTAACCTTCAGCTTCAAATGCTTTTTCTTCATTTTATAACTCTAATATTGTCCAAACCCCTACGGAAAATTAGAAGTCAGCTAATAAAAAGGTGGAGTAGTATTATTTAGGAGGAAAAACTTTGAAAATATTAGCTGGAAACTTCACAATGGTTTGAAGTCCAATATATCTTTCTCAATATACATGTATTGATTCAGTAATCAAATGAAGAAGACAAGAAATCAACTTAAGTTAGATTTGTACCTTTACCATAACCAATTCCTCATGGAACAACCCACCCAAATCCGGCGAATTTCCGGCGAGTTAAATTGGTCTTTTGCTGGCTGAAAAAATACTCCGGCGAGTGAATTTGTGCGGATATGAATCGAACCGGCCGGGGTTGGGGTAATTGTAACTCACTCTTGAAGTTGCTGAACTGGAATACAATAATGGAGATATTAATTGGGATGTTTATCCAAATAACCGGTCAAATTTATTCTAGCAAGTATACAAAATATATAATTGTTATAAGAAAAATTAAATTACGGTGCAGGTCTACTATTGAATGACATATTTTTTTTCACTTTTAATGTCTATATAAAGGACTTGTAATAGATAGAAAAATACAAACAATTGAAAAAAAAAAATCTATTCCTTCTTCCTTATTATATATTGTTACTTTGAATTATATCTTATCATACGTTATCAGCACGAATTAGCTTCTACTCAAGTCCGATGCAGCACACACTAGCTACCACCACTCTGCTTTCTGGTATGTTTAATTTTCTTTTTCCCAAGATTGATGGCTAATCTGCACATATACCAGTTAATTTAGATGTTACCATTCTTTAAATATTTTCAACCAATCAATTCTATGCTTAGGTAAGCTCCATTACATGGAATTAATTATTCTGGTAACCACATAAAAGTGATACATCCATATAATTTGTGGTTTAAGACACTATGCAGTTATTTTTATGAGTATACTGCCAATAAGTTTTAAAATAATTATACATTGGCATTTTATTCAAAATTTTAAAATATATACATATGTCAAATTTAGATTGTAAGATCTTTATAAATTTGTTATTAAGATATTATAAGAATATATAGAATATGTATATTAAATCATTCTGTAACAAGACTTTGCCATAATTCCAGCTAAGTTTTACCTCTCTTTTTGTTTATTTTTCTTTGAATTCAATTAAGAATTTGCCACAGAAATTTTCGGTTAATTTTATTGATTCAAAAATGTGTTGAACTCTGTTTATATAAATATGAATACTATATTACATGACTTATTATTATTTTATTTTATTTTTCTTGTTTCATAATTACCCAAATTGATTATAATTTATCTATTTTTCAATGATGGTTTTCATTATGTCGAATTTATCAAAGCTTGAATTTGTGGCACTTGACATCTTCGGAAAGAATTATTTATCATGGGTCCTTGATGCTAAAATTCACCTTGCTGCAAAAGCTCTTGAAAATACTATTATACAAGGAAATGAAACATCACGTCAGGATAAAGCAAAGGCTATGATTTTCCTTCGTCATCATCTCGATGAAGGGTTAAAGACTGAATACTTAACTCTAAAAGATCCATTTGAATTATGGAGCAGTTTGAAGGAACGATATGACCATCTTAAGGCAACGATATTGCCAAGAGCTCAATATGAATGGATTCACTTACGGTTACAAGATTTTAAAACTGTAAGTGAATATAATTCTGTTGTATTCAGGATAACTTCTCAACTTAAATTATGTAGGAAAATTGTGAATGATGAGAATTTACTGGAAAAGACTCTTTATACTTTTCATGCCTCAAATATGGTATTGCAGCAACAATACCGTGAAAAGGGTTTAAAGAAATATTCTGAATTAATCTCATGCCTCCTGGTGGCTGAGCAACATAATACCCTTTTAATGAAAAATTATGAAGCACGTCTCACTAGATCTGCACCATTTTACGAAGTGAATATGGTAGCAGTTTCTCAAAAGTCTGAAGGAAGACAAAATCATTATCGTGGTCATGGTCGTGGCCATAGTCGTGGATGTGGACATGGACATAGAAGGGGGTGAAATAATTATCGTCATCATAGTGGAAATAAACAAGAGAACAATAAGGATTCTCAAAATAATCCTTTAAAAGACAGAGTTAATATTTGCCACAGGTGTGGTATGAAAGATCATTGAGCACGTGTTTGTCGTACACTTAACCATTTTGTCAAACTTTATCAAGCATCCAATAAAAAAAATATAACAATATGGAGGCACACTTGACTTTTCAAAATAATGATGATAAAGCAGGTCCCTCAAACAAATATGATGATGCTGAGGCAAATCTTGTATATAAAGATGATGATTTTGAAGGCCTTACAAATATTACCCATTTAGAAGCCGGAGACTTCTTTGAGGATATTGACTGAAGAAGTAATTATCTTACTAGGGAATAAAGCTTTAAGAAAAGTTATTATTTTCATATTATGTCTTTATGTAGTTTGTTCTTCTTAGTGTACTTTCCTAAAGCATCATATATGTTAGTTTCTACATTCCTCGTGTAATTTCTAATGTTTATTTTATTTATAGTCTTTTGTATTTCTTATGATGTACTTTTGGTTTATTTATGAAGAATATGGAAATAATCTAGTCTTCAGTTAGATCCAAGATCAATAAAAGATGATATATGTCTTTTGGATAGTGCTACAACACATACTATTTTAAGAGATATATGATATTTCTCTTATTTGGTGATGAAAGAAGCCAATGTTAATACAATATCTGGCAGTACAAAATTAATTGAAGGCTCAGAAAGAGTAAATTTATTACTACCCGGAGGAATAAATTTGGCTATTAATGAAGCATTATATTGTAGTAAGTCTCAAAAAAACTTACTAAGTTTAAAAGATATTCGCCAAAGTTTATATCACATTGAGACTACAAATAATGAAAAGATTGAATATCTTTATATTACTACAATAAAGTCGGGTAAGAAATATGTGCTTGAAATATTACCCGCTCTTTTCTCCGGCTTATATTACACAATTATTAGCAGGATTGAAACACATGCCCTAGTAAATGAAAAGTTTACTAATCAAAATAATTTTATTATTTGACATGACCAGTTGGGTCATCTTGGTTCTACTATGATGCGTAAAATAATTGAGAATTCACATGGACATTCAATGAAGAATCAAAAGATTCTTCAATTTAAGGAATTCTCTTGTGCTGCATGTTCTCAAGGCATATTAATTATTAGACCATCAACTATTAAAGTTAGGATGGAATCTCCTACATTTCTGGAACGTATACAGGGTGATATATGTGGGTCCATTCACCCTTCATGTAGACCATTAAGATATTATATGATTTTGGTAGATGCATCTTCACATGTGTGCTTATTATCAACTCGCAATATGGCATTTGCGAGATTGTTGGCACAAATAATAAAATTAAGAGCACAATTTCCAGATTATACAATTAAGACAATTCATCTTGATAATGCTGATGAGTTTACATCTCAGACCTTTACTTATTATTGTATATCAACTGGGATAACAATTGAGCATCCGGTTGCTCATGTTCATACACAAAATAGTCTAGCGGAATCATTGATCAAATGCCTCCAATTAATTTCTAGACAAATGCTTATGAGAACAAAACTCCTCATTTCAGTATGGGGTCATGTTATTTTCCATGCAGCAGCACTTGTGCGGATAAGGCCCACAAGTTATCATAAAGTCTCCCCATTGCAATTGACTTTTGATCAGGAGCCAAATATTTCCCAATTTAAAATCTTTGGTTGTGCGATATATGTTCCAATTGCTCCACCAAAACGCACAAAGATGAGTCCCCAAAGAAAGTTGGAGATATATGTTGGGTATGAATCTCCTTCTATTATAAAATATCTGGAGCCTATGACTGGAGATTTATTTTGTCACGACCCCAAATTCACCCATGCGTATGATGCCGTGATGGCACCTAATCTCTAAGACTAGGTAAACCTAACAATTATTGTGGAAATACATAAAATAAAATTGAAGCCAAATTCTTAATATATGAAATAAATATTAAACTGCAATCCAATAATTTCAACTCCCAAAATTCGGTAGAAAAAAGTCATAAGCTTCTAAAAATTTAGTCTGAGTGTCTCAATACATCAGAGTCTAAAGAGAAATCAAGAAGACAATATAATAAGGATAGAGGGGGACACCAAGGTCTGCGGGCGCTGGCAGATGTACCTTGAAGTCTCCGTGTACAGCTAGTTTATTGATACCTGGTCTGATAGGAAGTACCTGGATCTGCACAAAAAGATGTGCAGAAGCGTAGTATGAGTACACCACAGCGGTACCCAATAAGTACCAAGCCTAACCTCGGTAGAGTAGTGACGAGGTCAGGTCAGGCCCTACTGGAAATAATAATAAATAAGGCAAAAATTTATAATAGTGTAATGAAGTGATTGAGAAATAAACAACGAAATTTACAGAAAGATAACAACACAACAATTAGAGGTAAACAACAGGGGTGCTCTTGAGATACCGCCTCGTAGTCCCAAAAGTAAATCTGCAGTACGAGGGAATCACCCGGGTAACAGCCTCGTAGTCCCAAAAGTAAATATGCAGTACATGGGGATCTCCCGAGGAACTGCCTCATAGTCCTAGAAGTAAATATGCAGTACAGGGGATTCTCCTGAGGAACCACCTCGTAGTCCCAAAATTAAATATGCAGTATATGGAAATCTCCCGAGGAATCACCTTGTAGTCCCAAAAATAAATATGTAGTAACGGTAGTCGGAGGAATAACAAATTTTCAGCAAAAAATCTTGCAGTTAAAGATTTAAATCAAATCAAGAAAGCATGTAATTCAGCTAAGCATGTTGCACATATTGTACGTAAGAGTTAAGGCACGTAGACATGAGACACTAGGATAAACATGATCACTACATATGCTAAGGCAACTCAGTTCAAAAATTTAAAAGAAGACTACTCATCAAGAACCGATATTTCCAAATTTAGCCTGTGTACGCACTCGTCACCTCGCGTACACAGCGCTCACATATCACAAAATATTACAACAATATCAAATCCTAAGGGGATTTCCCTCACACATGGTTGGACAAGCCACTTACCTCAAGTCAAGCTCAATCAGTCAATAAGAATGCCTTTTCCTCAATTTTTCGACTCCGATCGGCTCGAATCTAGTCACAATTAATCTGATTCAGTCAATACAAATTATAGGAATTAATTCCATATGAAAATATAGATTTTCAACAAAAATCCAAAATTTAACTCAAAAATCGCCTGTGGGGCCCACATCTTGGAACCCGACAAAAGTTACAAAATATGAACGCTCATTCAACCACAAGTCCAACCATACCAAAAGTATTAAATTCCGACATCAACTCGACCCTCAAATCTTCAATCTAAACTTAGGAATTTTCACAATTTTTCTAACTTAATCTACCAATTAAATATTAAAAACTACCATAGATTCGGGTACTTTAACCAAAATCGAGTTAAGAATACTTATCCCAATATTTTCCTTGAAAATCTCCCGAACATCGCCTCTCCCCGAGCTTCAAATCGCTAAAAATGGACGAAGTCCCATTTTCAGAACTTAAACTTTATGTTTTATCCATTTCAAGCCTAATTGAACTACAGACTTCCAATTAATTTTCCGGATGCCCTCTTAAGTCCAAAATCACCATACGGAACTATTGAAATCATCAAAATTTTATTCCGGGGTCGTTTATATATAAGTCAACATCCGGTCAACCTTTTCAACTTAAGTTTTCATCCTTGAGATTAAGTGTCTAAATTCATTTTGAAACCTCACCGGACCCGAACTGACTACCCCGACAAGTCACAATACAGCTATAAAGTATAAATTGAGCATTAAATGAGTGAACGATGCTATAACCTTCAAAACAACTGGTCGGGTCGTTACATCCCCCCCTCTTAAACAAGCGTTCGTCCTCGAACGGGTTTAGAATTATACCTGGAGTTGTGAAAAGATGAGGATAACAGCTACACATATCATGTTCGGTCTCCCAAGTCGCCTCTTCGATCGGATGTCCCCTCCACTGTACTTTTACTGAAGCAATGCTCTTCGATCTCAACTTTCTAACATGTCTGTCCAAAATGGCCATTGGTTCTTCAACATAAGATAGATCCTTGTCCAACTGGACTAAGCTGAAGTCTAACACATGAGATGGATCACTGTGATACTTCCGGAGTATGGAAACATGGAATACTGGATGAACTGCAGAGAGACTAGGTGGTAGTGCAAGTCTGTAAGCCACCTCTCCAATCATTTCAAGAATCTCAAAAGGTCGAATATACCTAGGGGTCAACTTGCCCTTCTTCTCGAACCTCATAACACCCTTCATGGGAGAAACCCGAAGCAAGACCTGCCCACCAACCATGAATGCAACATCACTAACCTTCTTATCCGCATAACTCTTCTGTCTAGATTAGGCTGTACGAACTCTATCATGTATCAATTTAACCTTTTCCAAAGCATCCTGAACCAGGTCTGTTCCCAATAGCCTAGCCTCGCCCGGCTCGAATCAACCCACTGGAGACCGGCACCGCCTCCCATATAAGGCCTCATACGGTGCCATATGAATGCTCGATTAATAACTGTTGTTGTAAGGAAACTCTGCAGGTGTCAAGAACTGATCCCAAGCACCCCTAAAATCTATCACACACACACGAAGCATATCCTCCAATATCTGAATAGTGCGCTCTAACTTTCCGTTCGTCTGGGGGTGAAATGTTATACTCAACTCTACCCGAGTACCCAACTCATATTGTACTGCCCTCTAGAACCGTGATGTAAACTGCGTACCCGGGTCAGAGATGATAGATACCGGTACGCCATGAAGTTTGACAATCTCGCGAATATAGACCTGAGCCAGCGGTTCCGAAGAGTAAGTAGTAACCACAAAAATGAAATGAGCTGACTTGGTCAATATATCTACAATCACCCAAACTGCATCAAACTTCCTCTGAGTCCGTGGGAGCCCAACAACGAAATCCATAGTGATCCGCTCCTATTTCCATTCTGGAATCTCTAACTTCTGAAGCAATCCACCCGATCGATGATGCTTATACCTCACCTGCTGGCAATTTAGGCACCGAGCTACATATTCCACTATGTCTTTCTTCATCCGCCTCCACCAATAGTGTTGTCTCAAGTCCTGATACATCTTTGCAACACCCGAATGAATGGAGTACCGCGAACTGTGAGCCTCCTAGAGAATCAACTCACGCAAACCATCTACATTAGGCACACATAGCCTGCCTTGCATCCGTAATATACCGTTATCTCTAATAGTGACTTCCTTGGCATCACCGTGCTCAACTGTGTCCTTAAGGACAAGCAGATGTGGGTCATCATACTAACGTTCCCTGATATGATCATACAGAGAAGATTGAGAAACCACACAAGCCAAAACTTGGCTCAGCTTGGAAACATCCAATCTGACGAACTGGTTGGCCAAGGCCTGCACATCCAAGGCTAAAGGCCTCTCTGCTACTGGTAGATATGCTAAACTGCCCAAACTCTCCGCTTTGTGACTCAGGGCATCGGCCACCACATTAGCCTTCCTGGGATGATAAAGAATGGTGACGTCATAATCCTTAAGCAACTCCAACCACCTCCGCTGCCGCAAATTAAGATCCTTCTGTTTAAACAGATGTTGTAGACTTTGGTGATCGGTATAAACCTCACAATGGACACCGTACAAATAATGCTGCCAAATCTTTAAGGCATGAACAATAGCTACTAACTCAAGGTCATGGACCGGATAATTCTTCTCATGTACCTTTAACTGTCTGAATGCATAGGCAATCACCCTATCGTCTTACATCAACACTGTACCGAGACCAATATGCAATGCATCACAATACACAGTATAAGACCCTGAACCTGAAGGCAACACCAATACTGGGTTGTAGTCAAAGTTGTCTTGAGCTTTTGAAAGCTCTCCTCACATTCCTTGGTCCACCTGAATAGAGCGCCTTTTGGGGTCAATTTAGTCATAGATACAGCAATATAAGTGAAACCCTCTACAAATCGGTGATAATACCCTGCCAAACCAAGAAAACTACGGATCTATATAGTTGAGGACGGTATTGACCAATTCTGCACAGCCTCAATCTTCTTCGGATCCACCTTGATCCCCTCGCACGAAACTATATGACCCAAGAATGCCACTAAATCTAGCCAGAATTCACACTTTGAAAATTTCGCATATAAATTCTTTTCTCTCAAAGTATGAAGTACAGTCCTCAGGTGTTGTTCATGATCCTCCCGACTCCGGGAATACACCAGAATATAGTCAATAAACACAACAACGAAAGAGTCAAGATAGGGCTGAAATACACTGTTTATCAAATGCATAAATGTTGTTGGGATGATGGTTAGCCCAAATGACATTACAAGGAACTCATAATGACCATACCGAGTCCTGAAAGAAGTCTTCGAGATATCTGGCTCTCGAATCTTCATCTGATGATAGCATGAACGCAGGTCAATTTTAGAGAACACTCTGGCACCCTGAAGCGGATCAAATAGGTCATCAATACATTGCAATGGGTACCTGTTCTTTACTGTAACCTTGTTCAACTGGCGATAATCAATACACATCCGCATAGAACCATCCGTCTTCATCACAAATAAGAAAGGATCATTACAAGGCGATACACCGGGCCGAACAAAAACCTTATCAAGCAGTTCCTGTAACTGCTCTTTTAATTCTTTCAATTCTATTGGGGCCATACAATATGGTGGAATAAAAATGGGCTGAGTGACCGGTGACAAGTCAATGCCAAAGTCAATATCTCTGTCGGGTGGCATACCCGGAAGATCCGCAGGAAATACATCTGAAAAATCCCTTACTACCGGAACTGACTCCATGGTAGGAGTATCAACACTAACATCTATCGTATAGGCCAGATACATATCACACTCCTTCTCAACATTCGTTGAGCCTTAAGAAATAAAATAACCCTGTTAGGAACATAATCCAAGGTACCTTTCCACTCTAGTCGTGGTAGACCTGGCATAACCAATGTCACTGATGTCGCCCATACTCAAACCACTAATTGGGATTGTGAGGAGGTCGATGCAATTATAAATACCCAACGAGAGTCAGTGTCATTTCCATAGAGAGCTTTATGTTGGATTAGGTATATACCTAGTCTAAGTATATGACGTGCCCAAGATTGCACTTTTACATATTCAGTTGTTTCTTTTCTACTTCTAATTTTTATGCTAATGCTTGTAATTATGAAGCTAAGGGACAATGTTTTTGGTATCGCTGTTTCTCAGGTGATAAAAGATCTAGGGTTGTAACTTCCGCCTAGTTGGTTACCTGCCGGATTGAGAGCTTTAGGGCATGTTTGGTTGGTCGGGATACAATATAGCAATCACACACGATTACTCACTTTATACCTCTCGGTAGTTTGAGTGATTTTTCCCAATTTGGCTTTCTCAAGTCCAAATAGGTATCTCACGAAATAAGTGATAGATGCTCAAGTCGGGTCTTACTATCTCTAGATTCGACCCTTTAATTGGGACTCCTAATTTCTCGAGTTCACCCTAATTTCTTGTTAGCCAAGTTTTCCTAGACTTAGTCTCTCTTTCTCAAGTAGAGACTAATTCAATTAGGCATGAATCAATGTTTGCAACCATCAATCCTTAAATTCAAGCAAGAACTAGGCTAAATATCATATACTCAATTATAAACAAGCCCTAAATCAATCACCCATTAGATACCCATACTAGGGTTAGGTCACAACACTAGCTAAGGGTTTAACTACTCATAGGAAATGAAGAAATTAAAGAAGAAACTAAGATAAAACTCATAATAGATGATTAAGGGAAGAAAATCTAATGTTAAAATGATAAACTATTACAAAGTTGCCCAAAACAGTAAAGAAAAACGGCTATCTATTTTCTGGAGTTCAAAACTTAACCTAGAAATGACAAAAATATCTATTTATACCCAGCTAAAATTATCGGACAAAATTGCCCCTGCGGAGGTTGTGCGGTCACACAATTCTGTGTGTGGTCACACTTTGAATCTGGCTTGACAAGGTGGTCTTCTGCGGCCTTATAAATCTAGGGTGCGGCCGCACTGCCTCTGATTGTGCGGATCGCACATTTTCGAGTGCGGCCGCACTCTTGGTTTTGGGTTGAACATGTGAAATTTCTGCGGGCCACACATTTATGAGTGCGGCTGCACTTTTTCATTCTGTGGTCACACAATAATAGTGCGGTCCACACATCTTTAGGTCCCCAAAACACATCTCTATGAACCTTGTCTTCTGCGGCCGCACAATAATTGTGCGGTCCGCACTTTGTGAAGGAATTCTAATAGTGGCTCTTCAGAGTCTGCAGCCGCACATAGTATTGTGTGGTTCGCACTTTGGTCCCTTTTGCCTTGTTTTGGTTCTTGTCTAATTTTTACTCCTTCTTAGTTGATTTTTATTTCTTTGGCTCGTTTCCCAATATTCCTGCAAGAAATCACATTTCATTAGTTTTCGGGAATACCTTTAAGCATTTTTGAGCTAAAATGTAAGTAAAAGAGAGCAAATAAGCAGTCAAAATCTCTACTTATCAACTCCCCCAAACTTAAGCTTTTGCTTGTCCTCAAGCAATTAAGGCAATTCCCACCTCTACTAGAAAGGGGCTATTTCAGCTGGCCTAAGTTGAATCAAACACAGATCAATTGGGACCAACAATTACCCACACACTCATGAATCATTAACAAGCCTATGATTTGAATGTTAAAGCACAAATAGCTATAATGTGACACTTGAGCATCAAGAGTTGACTTAATTCCTCAAGGAAGTTTGCACTTTCATATAAGTCGTTGTAGATCCCAAACTCCTCCTCCTATACTCTCCGAAAGCTCATCTCACTTAAGAATATAGCACTCAATGCAATGAATCGAGAAAGGTTCACTCATCACTCTCAAAAGAATATCACAAGCCCGGCTCTAAGTACCATATGCTTGCCCCTCATTTAGATCACCACTAATGTAAGTTTACCCGGCTTGAAATCACGTAGGGCTTTTTCGGCATGTAATGAAGGAAGGCTTTTGGACTAAGGAGGGAAATATTGGAATGGAATTGGTTCATTTTTCTTTTAGCACTCCATTTTCTCTTTGTGGCTTATATTTTGCCGACTCTTTGAGTCATTTTCTTTTTCCTTAGGGGAACTAGAGAGACTTGACATCACTCTTTCTTGGTCATGCTATTCATATTCTCATTCTTTGTTTTCTCCATGCTTTGAACTTTTACTTTCTTTTGAATCTTTTCAACCCTTTCACATTATTCACTTTCTTTTTGTATTTTTCTTTTGTTCTTCCTTTCTTTTTCTTTTCCTTTCCTCTTATTCATTTCTTTTCTCTTTTTGTGCCTTGATACCATCTTTAAACTTCTCGTCTCTTCCCCCAAACCTCCAAAAAAAAACTTATGTTTTCGCCATTTGTTTCTCATGAGTGCTAAAGAAAACTTGGGTGCCAAGAGAGGGTCACTATAAAATGGGTAAAGGCTTGTAACGTGATTATCGAATAAAAGAGGCTTTAGGCTTAAAAGGGTTGACTAAGGATGATATCATTGGTGGGCTATAGAAGGTTTCAAAATGGGTCAAGGAGAGCCTACAATCACTTCTCAAGCCAAGCTAACTTAGAATTTCGCCTAGAAATACATTCGGAGAAAGTTCTAGACCATTCGCATGGGTACTTAGACTTGTAACAAAATACCTCACTTCTCACACAATCGGATTGTTAAAGAGAATAAAGTGAAGGGCCCACAACAACCGCATTCAGGATTAAAAATCGCTAATAGTTCAACTAAACCACCCGATGATTGCCTAAGTCAACACAAGAGTCACAAGGTCACTAACTAGAGCCATTTCTTTCCAAAAACTTGTTTTTAACCATAAGCGTGTAGTTAAGTGTGTTGGTACCAAGTGAAGCATGTTTGACCCTTATTTATTCATTAATACTATTGTTTCTACCTAAACATCAAGAACAGACTCGATCCCTTAAGAAGGTTGTCACGCCATCCATCGTTGGGAAGAGCCACCTGGTTTACACAAAACCCACCTTTGGAAAGAACCGTGGCATAAAGAAAACCAAAGGCTTGTTGTTCACTTAAACGTAAAAAGAAGCTAACAAATCAAAAAGCAACTAACAAATCCAAAAGAAGCTATTAAAGTATTTAAGAAGCTATACTATTAAGAAAGCAAAATGAAGAAGTTATGAAATAAACTACTAAAAGTAAGGCAAATGAATATACAGAACAAGAGAAATAGAATATATACAAGCGGGATGAATATATACATAATGAGGGAGAAAATAAAGATAAAAGAAAAATAGTATTAAAGTTATTACAGGCCAATGTCATCATATGTCATCAAATCAAACCAAAATACACCACCCCCCTGAATAAGAACAAGCATTGTCCCCAATGCTTAGCAAAATCAAAATAAGGGAGGGTAGAGAGTAGAGAAAACTCCCTATGTGGTCTCAGGGTGACCGTCAGCATCACCACCCTCGGGCTCCTCCAACTATATCTCATTATCATCTGGCTGGGGAACAACAAGGTTGGCGAGCATCTGAAGCATCTCCTCAGCAGTGTGGGTAGCAGGATCTGGCTCGTCAGACTGGCCAACTGGTGCCTCTGCTGATGGTGCTGATAGTACTAATGGATCTGTCTCCATTAGTAGGTCAAATGGCAAATCACCCGTGGTTGCGATCTTTGTCACCCCATTCCTCAATCTCTCCACTGATTTCTTTGAAGCCTGGGATTTCCTCATCTTCTTTGCCTGCTTTCCCAACTCCTCAATAGCTCCCCCATGAGCCACGAGTGTATCCATAATGGTCTTCTGGTTCTCCAGAATCTTCTTCAATGTTTCCTTCACTGACGAAGGGACATGTGGTGTTGTTGGGGTAGAAGACTGTGTATATGTCAGACAGCTTAGAAGTGGTTGTCTGCATCCAGTTGTTGAGATTCGCTAATGTCTGGGAGACATGCAATGCAGTGAGTGGATAAGTGGATGAAGCTGGCACTGGTACTGAGGCTGATGGTCTAGAAGATGAAGATGGTGGCATGTTAGCTGTCCCGGTGGAAGGCCCGGCTACCGTAGGAGGTATGAGAGTTGTAGATGGCTCAGCAGTAGACTCTGTATCCATCACCGATGGCTCATCAGACTGACCAACGGTGGTAGTGGCCTTACCCTTGAACTTTGGGTTGTCCGCACCCTGCAGGTGGTACCATGAGAAGGGCTTCTTGGCCCTCACTTTCGTATCAAATGTCCTTGGCTCCACCTTTGCATCGTTGAAATATTCTGTGAGTTAGGATATGGGTAGGAGCTTTCACCTTTTCGGACAGCTATTGTCATGTTGGCCGACATGATGGTACCCATATTGATTGGGTACCCGGCCATAATCGAAGCCACCAAAACTGTTCGGGGAAGAGGAAGATTATTCTCATTTCTGCTTGGGTCGATACGGCTGCACACAAAGGTCTACCACCCTTATGCTTCAAAATTTAGGGTGGCCCGGAGGATAGGAACCTCTGCTGGGATCCACGGTAGTGGTGGTCCTGGTGCTGCCAACATCTCTGCTAGCCAAAGGCGAGCTGCATCACCCATAGCAAGCTTCTCTAAGTACCGGATTGCCTCTACCTCTTCGAGTCCCAAGTAAGTGTTCAGAGTGATTAGGACGAATCTGACTTTCAAATTTCTCGCTTTGGTCACTTTGGTACCCTTCTTGATGTGTGCCACATTGGCATAAAACTCCCGTACCAAGTGCTCATTTGCATCGATGACACTTTGGGTGAACCCCATCCACCCCTTTCACTCCCGGAACTGTCGAAGGACATTTGGATTGTATTTATCCAAATCCTTTATTAAGAACTGTCGCTCAAGTGTGAGCGATCTCTGGGGACACCTCACTTGAGCGATCTCTGGGGAAACCACTCTCTGAATCTTGTGAAGGCTATTAAACTCACAAACTGATCCTCTCATGCTTCCTTCTTCTTTGATCTCTCTAGGCCGCCCACTCGAGTGTCACCTCCTCTACCATCATCATCATCATCTATTACCATTGGTGACGGAGGAGTAGGTGTAGAGGAGGGCTCTAAACCCTGGCTAGTGGCATCGGAACCCTCAGAAGAACTTGTTGTAGTGGAGGTTTCATCACGCAATTGATATCTCCCAGTGGGTTATGGTGGTCGGGACTGTGCCTCAGGCTGTACCTCCATTGACTGACCCTCGGAGGCTTCCCTAGATGGGGCATAGGAACTAGATTCATAGGGCTCTGTGGCCCGACCTCTCCCAGTGGTTGGCTTTTTGGCGATTACTATAGATTGCACTCCCAGTGGGTTAGTGCCTTTTTCTATGCCTCGGGGGGCTCACCTCTCTCTTTGGATGTATCGCCTCTACCTCGTGAATGAACCATTGTCTGCAATACAAGGCACATAAGTCAGTTGGAGTTCAAAACAGGTTAAACATTTGCAGTACAGTTGCAAGACAATAGTTTACAGAAGATACAGTGCGGACCACACAATTTTGAGTACGGACCGCACAATTTTGAGTGCGGCCGTAGACTAACATCTGCGAACCGCACAATTTTAAAGTGCGGTCGCACACCCTGAAGTGCGGACCGCATAATTTTAAGTGTGGCCGCACAATTCCAAGCTGAGACACTGGTTCTCTGAAGTTCTAATGTGCTGTCACACACATTTTTCTGCGGCCGCACAATTGTTTCTGCGGATCGCACAATTTTGAGTGTGGTCCGCACTTTTCAAGCACCTGTTTTCCCTAATCAACAGATATGCAGACCGCACAATTTTTTGTGCGGTCGCACAATTTGAAAACATATTGCAGTGACTTTAGGTTTATTGTAATTGTTTTCATAAATTAGGCATGGTATTTGCAAATACACATGATCAATGGTCTACCCAGTCCCCAATGAGCATACATGAAATTACCCACATGTTTTTAAGCACATATGAAGAACATTTGACATTTTTAGGCCTAAAAATAACTAAACTAATCAAGAACAAAAATCAAGAAAAATGGAAAAAGTCTAACATGGATTGAACATACTAGTGATGAAGGAATGCAGGTGAGAATCTAGACTTGATGAATTGATTATGAAGTGTGAACTATTTTGTGATGCACAATGTTTGCTTAGGGCTCAAGAGTTCAGAGAGTGTAAAGTGTGAATAATGTTCAAAAGCCCTATTTATAGGTTGACCAAGTCGGTCACAAAGTGAGCTGAGTGCGGCCGAACAATTTTGAGTGCGGTCTGCACTCTTTACCTGGACTTGTGCTGAGATTCTGCGGTCCGCACATTTTTGTGTGGGCCGCAGATTATCCTATTCTCTGCAACTCAAAACTTCAGAGAGTTCATATTTTTGAGTCTCCAGTTGTGCGTCCGCACAAAGAATTATGCGGCCGCAGAGTCTTCTCTGCGGTTGCAATCATAATTGTGCGGTCCGCACGTTTTCAACACTTGGCCAATTTTTCAATCACAGTACCTGCAATGCGCACTCATTCCTGCAAATCACTTCAAAACTAGTTAGCTCAATACAAAGCCTATCTAAAAGGAAGAAAATGAAAAATGAAAAGAAACATGGGTTGCCTCCCAAGAAGCGCCTTATTTAACGTCGCGGCACGACGCATGTTACCATCAATCACTTGAAATGGATTAACGCCACAACGTGGCTATCATCAACTTTGCTAAGATAATGTTTCACCCGGTGACCATTGACTCTAAATATTTCATCATTCTTGTTCTTCAAGTCTAGTGCACCAAAGGGTGTTACATGCACAACCTCAAATGGACCACTCCACTTGGACTTCAACTTTTCCGGAAACATCCGCAACCGAGAATTGAACAATAGCACAAGATCACCTTCTTTGAACTCATTATTCTGGATTTACTTGTCATGGAGGTACTTCATCTTGTCCTTGTATAAGGACGAACTTCAATATGCATGGTACCGGAATTCATCAAGCTCATCCAATTGTGCCACCCTTAAGTTGGCGGCGACATCCCATTCAAGATTAAGCTTCTTCAATTCCCACATAGCCTTGTGCTCAAGTTCCACCGGTAGGTGACAAGCTTTCCCGAACACTAAACGATACGGAGACATACCAATCGGTGTTTTGTAAGCCGTCCTATAATCCCAAAGAGCATCATCAAGTTTCTTTGACCAATCTGTCCGGTTGGCATTCACAGTCTTTGACAAAATACTCTTGATCTCCCGGTTGGAGACTTCGACTTGACCACTTGCTTGAGGATGATAGGGAGTTGACACTTTGTGAGTTACACCATACTTTGTGAGTAAGGTATCAAAAGCTTTGTTACAAAAGTGCGATCCCCCATTACTAATAATGGCCCTTGGAGTACCGAATCTCATGAAGATGTTCTTTTTCAAAAATGTCACCGCACTTCGAGATTCATTGTTGGGTAAAGCCATGGCTTCAACCCACTTTGACACATAATCCACAACTACCAATATGTAAGTGTTCCCACAAGAGCTCACGAACGAACCCATGAAATCAATGCCCCACACATCAAAAATGTCAATCTCCAAGATGGTGGTGAGGGGCATCTCATTTTTCTTAGAAATCCCACCGGCCATTTCACATTCATCACATCGATTGACGAGATCGCTAGCGTCCTTGTAAAGATTAGGCCAATAGAATCCACAACTCAACACTTTTGTTGTCGTTCTAGCTCCACCATGGTGGCCACCATATGGTGAAGAGTGACAAGCCTCAAGAATTTCCATTTGTTCCTCCCCCGGCACACATCATCAAATCACACCATCGGTACAAACGGATCATCCCAATAATAGTCAAGGCAATCCCGTTTGAGCTTCTTCCTTTGGTTTGAAGAGAACTCATTCGGTACAATAGCACTCACAAGATAATTGGCTAAATCGGCGAACCATGGCATCCCGGTCATTGAAATGGCTAGAAGCTGCTCGTCGGGGAAGGAATCATTTATCTCAAGGCCATCATGTGGCCTCCCCTCCTCCTCCAAACGAGACAAGTGGTCCGCCACTTAGTATTCACTACTCTTGCGGTCTGGAATCTATAGATCAAACTCTTGCAATAGAAGCATCCACTGCATTAACCTTGCCTTTAAATCATTTTTGCTCATTAAGTACCGAAGCGCCGCATGATGGGTGTGGACAATCACCTTTGTACCCATCAAGTACGGGTGAAATTTTTCCTTAGCAAAGACAATAGCAAGGAGCTCTTTTTCGGTCACTGTGTAATTGACTTGGGCATCATTGATGGTCTTACTAGCATAGTAGACTGGATGAAAGATTTTGTTGATTCGTTGCCCCAAACCTGCTCCGACCGCCACATCACTTGTATCACACATGAGCTCGAAAGGTAAGCTCCAATTTGGTGCGGTGATAATAGGAGTAGTAGTCAACTTGAACTTGAGCAATTTGAATGCCTTCATACAATCCTCGTTGAAATGGAACTTGGCATCCTTCTCCAAAAGTTTACACAAGGGGTTTACCACCTTAGAAAAATCCTTGATGAATCGGCAATAGAACCCCGCATGACCCAAGAAGCTCCTCACTCCCTTCACGGATGTAGGAGGAGGGAGTTTGGAGATCACCTCAATTTTTGCCTTGTCGATCTCAATACCATGCTTTGAAATTTTGTGGTCGAGGACTATGCCTTCCACGACCATAAAGTGACATTTCTCCCAATTCAAAACCAAGTTTGTTTCCTCACATCTTGCCAAAACCTTGTCCAAGTTGTCCAAGCACTCATCAAAAGAATTTCCCATCACGGAAAAGCCATCCATGAAGACCTCAAGAAAATCCTCCACCATGTCGATAAAGATGGACATCATACACCATTGAAAAGTCGTCGGTGCATTGCATAACCCAAATGGCATTCGCGACAATGCGAAAGTACCATAAGGACAAGTGAAGGAGTCTTCTCTTGGTTCTTAGGAGCAATAAGAATTTGATTGTAGTCGGAATATCCATCAAGGAAATAATAAAAAGCTCGTCTGTCCAACCTATCAAGCATTTGATCAAGAAATGGAAGCGGAAAATGATCTTTCCGAGTGACTTTATTGAGCTTCCTATAGTCCATGCAAACTCTTCACCCGGTGACCGTTCTTATGGGGATCAACTCGTTCTTGTCATTTGTTATCATTGTCATGTCCCCTTTCTTTGGGACACATTGCACCGGAGATGACCACGAGATATCGGAAATGGGGTAAAGAACCCCGACATCCAACCATTTTATGATCTCCTTCTTCACCACCTCTTGCATTGCTTCATTTAATCTTCTTTGATGTTCAATGGAGGGTTTGGCATCCTCCTCCAAAATAATCTTGTGCATGCCAAAGGCGGGGCTTATACCCCGAATATCCGCCAGTGTCCATCCTATAACTTTCTTCCTCTTTTGAAGCACCGCCAAAGTAGAATCTAACTGCACGTTAGTCAAGAAAGAGGACAGAATAACAGATAAAGTAGAACACCAAGAAACGCATACCTGAGATGTGAAGGCAATGGCTTTAACTCCAAAGTGGGAGGCTCCTCAATTGAGGGCTTTGTTGGAGGAGTCTTCAAGTTCTCAAGATCTAAGGACAATTTTCGGGGTTCATAAGTATACTACCCCATTCATTGTAATGCATTTACACATTCAAAAAAGCCTTCCTTATCATCATCATCATGATTAAGCAATACGGCCTCCAAAGTATCATCAACATTCATCATGGCACTAGCATCATCAACAATCACCTCGGTCACTAAGTCCACAAATGAACAAACTTCATTTCTATTCGGTTGCCTCATATATTTGCATACATGAAAAATCACCTTTTCATCGCCCACCGGGAAGGTGAGCTCACCGGCTTCCACATCAACAAGAGCCTTCCCCGTAGCAAGGAAAGGGCTACCCAAAATAATAGGCACCTCATAGTCCACCTCGCAATCAAGAATCACAAAGTCTGCCGGAAGGATGAACTTATCAACACAAACCAACACATCATCAATAATACCCAATGGTCTCTTCATAGTACGATCCGCCATTTATAACCTCATAGATGTGGGTCTTGGTTGCCCAATTCCCAAAGTTTTAAACATCGAGTAGGGCATCAAGTTGATACTCGCCCCTAGATCACATAGAGCTTTGGAAAAATCGGCGCTCCCAATAGTGCAAATTATTGTGAAAGCGTCGGGATCTTCCAATTTTGGAGCCATTGAGTGCACAATAGCACTCACTTTATGTGTCATCTTGATAGTCTCATAATTCATTGATATTTTATTTTCCACCGAATCTTTCATGAACTTTGCATAACCGGGCATTTGTTCCAACGCCTCAACGAATGACACATTAATGGATAAGCTCTTCATCATGTCAATAAACTTCTTGAATTGGTTCTTGCTATTTTGCTTGGTGAGCCTTTGAGGGTATGGAGGAGGAGGCCTTGGCATTGGTGCCTTGGCCTTTGGCACTACCGGTTCTGGTATGTCAATCACGTGTTCCCTAGACGGGTTCACTTCTTCTTGCGTTTCCTCCATATTTTCATCAATATCAATTCTCACTTCTTCATTAGCTTGAACCACATTACTTGGAATTTCATCTTCTTGAATCACTACATCATCATCCACATTTCTTCTTTGGTTTGATGTTGTTGCCTCCTCAACTTTTCCACTCCTTGTGGTTACGGCCATTGCATGTCCCGTGTTGTTCCCACCCTTCGGGTTCACCACTGTATCACTAGGTAGTGCCCCCTTAGGACGAGTGTTTAAAGCTTGCGAGATTTGCCCCAATTGAACTTCCAAATTACGGATTGAAGTGTTGTGAGAGTCTAATTGAGCATCAGAGTCGGTATGTTTCTCCATCATTTGTTTGAACATATTTTCAATTCGTCCCATCTCATTATTGGAATAACTAGAACCTTGAGACGAATAAGGAGGCGGTTCGTTTGGTTGTTGATACATCGGGGGCCTTTGAAATCCCGACCCCCGATTCCCTTGGTTATTGTTCCAACCCCCTTTGTTGTTGCCTCCCCAATATCCTTGATTGTTCTAATTGTCTTGATTGTTGGTACCACCACTCCAATTGCCTTGGTGGTTTTGATTGTTCCAATTTCCTTGATTTTCTTGAGATCGCCAATGTTGTTGACTCGAACCTTGAGAGTTGTTTCTTTGCCCTTGGTAGTTATTCACATATTGCACTTCTTACTCTTGCTCATTGTATGATTCGTCTTGGTCAAACCCAGTAGCATCTTGCACAAATTGTTCCACACGGTTTTGCACTTGTTGACCCTTTTGCCTTAGCTTGTTCACCATCATATTGACACATTCCATTGCATTTACTTGCTTAGGACCTTGAACCTGTTGAAGTTGAGCTTTGGCCAATTGATTCATTGTAGTGGTCAATTCGGCAATTGCTTGCCCATGATCATGCAATTCTTTGTGTAGGTGAATCACATTTGGATCACCTTGAGGAGCATTTGCTCTACTTTGTCATGCCAATGAAGTATCCGCTATTTCATCTAAGATTTCACAAGCTTCGGCATATGGAGTTGTCATAAAATTTCCACCAGCAAGTTGATTGACCACACATTGATTGGTATTATTAATCCCCTTATAGAAGGTTTGTTGAATCATAGCCTCAGTTATGTCATTATTTGAGCACTCTTTCACCATAGTGCGGTACCTCTCCCATATCTCGTGCAAAGGCTCATTGGATTCTTGTTTGAATTCTAGAATCTCGTCTCTAAGAGTAGCATATGCCCGGGAAAAGGAACTTGGCAATGAAGTTTTCCGCCAATTCATCCGATGTATGGATAGAATGGTTTGAAAATCTTTCTAACTAATCCAAGGCTTTCCCCCGTAGAGAGAAGGGAAATAGCCTCAACCTTAGAGCATCCTCGGAGACGTTGGTCTGTTTACTCCCCCAGCAAGTGTCCACAAATCCTTTCAAGTGTTTGTACGCATTTTGATTTGGAGCCTCGGTGAAGAATCCCCATTGCTCAAGCAATGTGAGCATAATATTTGTGATTTGAAAGTTGCCCGCCCTAATGCGGGACGGGACTATAGAACTTGCATACCCTTTATTCAGCAACACCCGATGTGGAGCCACTCCTGGTGGATTTGGGGGTGGAACGGAAATGTTGTCTTGAGGCAGTCGGCCTCGTCTATTTTCTTGAGGCTCAAGAGGAGCCTCCTCAACTGGGTCATCTTTCACGTCCACATCCCCCAAAGACATGTTTCCGAGAGGATCATTGTTGAGAGCCATTTTTGTACCTACAATCAATTCACAAAAAGGTTAGTAACCCGGAAGGAAAAGAAGACAAATCATACACAAAACCAAATATACAGCTAAATCCATTTTTAGCTCTCCGGCAACGGCGCTAAAAATTGATGTCGTCCAAACTCACACCACTAATTGGGATTGTGAGGCAGTCAATGCAATTATAAATACCCAACGCGAGTCGGGGTCGATTCCATAGAGAGCTTTATGTTGAATTAGGTATATACCTAGTCTAAGTATATGACATACCCAAGATTGCACTTCCACATATTCGATTGTTTCTTTTCTACTTCTAATTTTTATGCTAATGCTTGTAATTATGAAGCTAAGGGACAATATTTTTGGTATCGTTGTTTCTCAGGTGATAAACGATCTAGGGTTGTAACTTCCGCTTAGTTGGTTACCTACCGGATTGAGAGATTTAGGGCATGTTTGGTTGGTCGGGATACAATATAGCAATCACACACGATTACTCACTCTATACATCTTGGTAGTTTGAGTGATTTTGCTCAATTTGGCTTTCTCAAGTCCAAATGGATATCTCACGAAACAAGTGATAGATGCTCAAGTCGGGTCTTACTATCTCTACATTCGACCCTTTAATTGGGGCTATCAATTTCTCGAGTTCACCCTAATTTCTTGTTAGCCAAGTTTTCCTAGACTTAGACTCTCTTTCTCAAGTAGAGACTAATTCAATTAGGCATGAATCAATATTTGCAACCATCAATCCTTAAATTCAAGCAAGAACTAGGCTAAATATCATATACCCAATCATAAACAAGCCATAAATCAATTACCCAATAGATACCCATACTAGGGTTAGGTCACACACTAGCTAAGGGTTTAGCTACTCATAGGAAATGAAGAAATTAAAGAAAAACTAATATAAAACTCATAATAGATGATTAAGGGAAGAAAATCTAATGTTAAAATGATAAACTATTACAAAGTTGCCCAAAACAGTAAAGAAAAACGGCTATCTATTTTCTGGAGTTCAAAACCTAACCTAGAAATGACAAAAAGATCTATTTATACCCAACTAATATTATCGGACAAAATTGCCCCTGCGGAGGTTGTGTGGCCGCATAATTCTATGTGCGGTCCGCACTTTGAAGCTGACTTGACAGGGTGGTCTTGTGCGGCCGCACTTTCTCTGATTGTGCGGACTGCACATTTTCGAGTGCGGCCGCACTCTTGGTTTTGGGTTCGAGATGGGAAATTTCTGCGGACCACACATTTATGAGTGCGGCCACACTTTTTTATTCTGCGGTCGCACAATGATAGTACAGTCCGCACATCTTCAGGTCCCCAAAATGCATCTCTCTGAACCTTGTCTTTTGCGGCCGCACAATAATTGTGTGGTCCGCACTTTGTGAAGGAATTCTGACAGTGGCTCTTCAGAGTCTGCGGCCGCACACAGTATTGTGCGGTCCACACTTTGGTCCCTTTTGCCTTGTTTTGGTTCTTATCTAATTTTTACTCCTTCTTAGTTGATTTTCATTTCTTTGACTTTTCCCAATATTCCTGCAAGAAAGCACATTTCATTAGTTCTCGAGAATACCTTTAACTATTTTTGAGCTAAAACGTAAGTAAAAGAGAGCAAATAAGTAGTCAAAATCTCTACTTATCAGTCACCGTCTTGGCGTAACATTCAAGGATAGCATGATAGGGCGACAACCAGTCCATGCCAAAAATAATATCGAAATCCACCATACTGAGCAATAATAAATCAGCTCTGGTCTCAAAACCACTGATAACAATCAAACACAACTGATACATGTGGTTAATAATAATATAATCACCCACGGGTGTAGATACATAAATAGAAGAACTCAAAGAATCACGGGATACGCCCAAATACGAGGAAATATTAGATGACACATAAGAATAAATGTAGCCTGGATCAAATAAGACTGATGCACCTCTATGACAGACCGGACAAATACATGTGATAACAGAATCAGATGCAACTGCCTCCGTCCTAGCAGGAAGGGCATAATATCTGGCCTGGCCTCCCCCTCTAGGTCGACCTTTACCTGTCCGACCTCCACCTCTAACTGGCTATGCAGGTGGAGTGGCAATTGGTGCAGTAATCATGGCCTGTGAAGCCTGAGGGACTTGTGGAATATGTGGGGCCTCCGAAATCTGTGGAGGTGCACCCCTCCTGAATTTAGGGTAATCCCTCACCATATGACAAGTGTCATCATACTCAAAACAAGCTCTCGGAGGATGTGGCTGTTGTGACTGGCTCAGGCCTGATCGACTGGACTGACCGCTGGAAGCACCTTGTACTAGAGGTACACTAGACATTGGCGGTGCATAATAGGGATCCTGGGGCCTAGGAGTGGCCAGAGTACCGCTGGCGGCTAGAAGTGCTGAATGAACAGGGTGACTCCCATAACCCCTACCCTGACGAGCTGCAGCTGGGGCACGAGAACTGTAATACGTGCTAGAATCTCGAGGTCTCTTAGCTTCTCTCTCTTCTCTCTCCTGGATTTGCATACCCTCCAATCTCCTAGCAATTGACATCACCTGCTGGTATGCGATGTCCATCTCCAGCTCTCGGGCCATACTGAGTCTGATACTAGGGTGGAGCCCCTCAATAAATCGACGAACCCACTCTCGAACAGTAGCAACCAAGGCTAGTTCATGCCTAGCCAACTCACTGAATCGGACCGCATCCTCTGACACAGTAATAGAACCCTAGTGTAACTGCTCAAACTCTGCGTGACATGCATCCCTAAGAATTTGAGGAACATATTTCCTCAAGAACATATTTGAAAACTGAGTCCAAGTAAGTGAAGCTGCCTCAATCGAACTATCCAATTCGTATGCCCGCCATCACTGGTAGGCCGCTCTTCTAAGCTGGAATACCATGAAAGAAACCCTACTACCCTCTGCAATACGCATATTATAGAGGATACGATGACATTCCTCGAGAAAACCCTGAGCATCCTCTAAAGCCAACCCGCTGAAAGTGAGAGGGTGGTACTTCTTGTACCTCTTGAGCCTGAGTTGTTCCCCCTCTGAAACTGCTGCCCTAACCTCGGGCTGAACTAGGATAACTGGCTGCACTGGTATAACCTTTGGGGCATGGTCAACTGGGCCCGTGGCTCTGGGTTACGGGCGGCGGGAGTCTATGCTCCTCCCCCGGCCTGAGATGTGGCAGGAGCAAGTGGAATCAACCATGCCTGAGTTAGAGTGCCAAACATGCTCAAAAATTAGGCAAGAGTCTCCTGAAGTGCAGGGGTAGTAACAGGCATCTCAGGTGCCTGCTCTCCAACTAGAGCTACTGGTGGCTCTGCTGCAGCAGCTCGTGCAGGTGCTCTAGCTGCACCACGTGGTCTTCCCCGGCCTCTGGCTCGGCCTCTGGTCCGGCCCCGGCCTCTTGCGGCTCCAACAGAGGGCGTGGGTGTCTGATCATCGGATCTAATTGTGCGTGTCCTCACCATCTGTGAGAGAATAGAAAGACAAGGGTTTAGAATTTCGAAGTCAACAAATGCTCACGATAAGGAATCAAAGAAGTGAACATTTTCCTAACAGTTCCATAGCCTCCCGAAAATAAGTACAGACGTCTCCGTACCGATCCGCGAGACTCTACTAAACCTGCTTGTAACTTATAACACCTATGAACCTAGATCTTTGATACCAACTTGTCACGATGCCAAATTCAACTTCCATAGGATGTTGTGATGGCACCTAATCTCTAAGATTAGGTAAGCCTAACAATTTTTGCGAAAATACATAAAATAAAACTGAAGCCAAATTCTCAACATATAAAATAAATATAGAACTGCAATCCAATAATTTCAACTCCCAAAACCTGGTAGAAATAAGTCACAAGCTTCTAAGAATTTATTCTGAGTGTCTCAATATATCAAAGTCTAAAGAGAAATCAGGAAGACAACATAATAAGGATGAAGGGGGACTCTGAGGTCTGCGGACGCTGGCAGATGTACCTTGAAGTCTCCATGTACAGCTAGTTCATTGATACTTGGTCTAATAGGAAGTACCTGGATCTGCACAAAAAGATGTGCAGAAGCGTAGTATGAGTACACCACAGCGGTACCCAGTAAGTGCCAAGCCTAACCTCAGTAGAGTCGTGACGAGGTCAGGTCAGGCCCTACTGGAAATAATAATAAATAAGCAGAAATTTATAATAGTGTAATGAAGTGACTAAGAAATAAACAACGAAATTTACATAAAGATAACAACACAACAATTAGAGGTAAACAATAGGGGCGCTCCCGAGGAACCGCCTTGTAGTCCCAAAAGTAAATATCCAGTACAGGGGAATCTCCCGAGGAACCGCCCTGTAGTCCCAAAAGTAAATATGCATTGCAGGGGGATGTCCCGAGTAACCGCCTCGTAGTCCCAAAAGTAAATATGTAGTACAAGGGAGATCTCTCGAGAAACCGCCTCGTAGTCCCAAAAGTAAATATGTTGTACAAGGGGATCTCCCGAGGAACCGTCTCATAGTCCCAAAAGTAAATATGCAGTACAGGAAAATCTTCCGAGGAACCGCCTCATAATCCCAAAAATAAATATACAGTAGAGGTAGTCGAAAGAACAATAAATTTTCAGCAAGAAATCTTAAAGTTAAAGATTTAAATCAAATTAAGGAAGCAGGTAATTCAGCTAAGCATGTTGCACATATTGCACGTAAGAGTTAAGGCACATAGACATGAGATACTAGGCTAAACATGATCACTACATATGCTAAGGCAACTCAGTTAAAGAATTTAAAAGGAGACTACTCAACAAGAATCGATATTTCCAAATTTAGCCTATGTACGCACTCTTCACCTCGTGTACACGGTACTCACATATCACAAAATATTACAACAGTATCAAATTCCTAAGGGAATTTCCCCCACACAGGGTTAGATAAGCCACTTACCTCAAGCCAAGCTCAATCAATCAATAAGAATGTCTTTCCCTCGATTTCCCGAATTAGATCGGCTAGAATCTAGTCACAATTAATTCGATTCAGTCAATACAAATTATAGGAATTAATTCCATATGAAAATACATATTTTCAACAAAAACCTAAAATTTAACTCAAAAATTACCCGTGGGGCCCAGTCTCGGAACCCGAAAAAAGTTACAAAATAAGAATGATCATTCAACCACAAGTCCAACCATACCAAAATTACTAAATTTCGGCATCAACTCGACCCTTAAATCTTCAATCTAAACTTAGGAATTTTTCCAACTTAATCCACCAATTAAATGTTAAAAACTACCATAGATTCGGGTACTTTAACCAAAATCGAGTTAAGAACACTTACCCCGATATTTTTCTTGAAAATATCCCGAAAATTGCCTCTCCCCGAGCTCCAAATCGCTAAAATTGTCAGAACTTAAACTTTCTGTTTTAGTCATTTCAAGCCTAATTGAACTACAAACTTTCAATTAATTTTTTTGGGTGCACTACTAAGTCCAAACTCACCACACTGAGCTATTGGAATCATCAAAATTCTATTTCGGGGTTGTTTATACATAAGTCAACATCCGGTCAACCTTTTCAACTTAAGTTTTCATCTTTGAGACTAAGTATCTCAATCCATTCCGAAACCTCACCGGACCTGAACTGACTACCCCGACAAGTCACAATACAGCTATAAAGTACAGAATGAGCAGTAAATGGGGGAACGAGGCTACAACCTTCAAAACGACTGGCCGGGTCGTTACATATTTACGGCAAGATTTTCTGGTTGTCATTTTGATGAATCAGTATACCCTACATTAGGAGGAGAAAATAAGTAGTTGAGAAAGGAGATAGATTGGAATGTATTATCACTATCTCATTTAGATACTCGAACAAATCAATGTGAAAAAGAGGTTCAAAAGATAATTCATTTACAAAATATTGCAAATCAACTCCCAGATGCATTCACTAACCTACCAAGGGTGACTAAGTCACATATTCCAACTGCTAATGCTCTAATTCAAGTTGATATACCGATATAACAATCAATTAAAGAAAATGAGTTTAAACCACGCTTGAAACGTGGTAGACCAATCGGTTCTAAGGATAAAAATCCTCGAAAAAGAAAAGGAGCAAATGATCAAAGAGATCATAATACGGAGGTAGTGGCTCAAGAAGAGCATAGAGACATAAAAAATAATAAGACCTCAAGGGAGGTTCAGGTACCTGAAAATGATGATAATGCAGAGATCTCAATAATTTATGTCTCAACGGAAAAAAATGAAACCGAAATAATATTGTTATCGATAATGTTTTTGCTTATAATGTCGATGTTGAAATAATGAAACAAGATGAGGATCTTGAACCAAAATCCATCGATGAATGTAGACAGAGAAATGATTGGCCAAAATGGAAAGAAGTTATCCAGGCAGAATTAACTTTACTTGCAAAATGTGAAGTTTTTAGGTCTGTAGTCCAAATATCTAATGGTGTTAACCCTGTTGGCTATAAATGGGTCTTTGTACGTAAAAGGAATGAGAAAAATGAGGTACAAAGATATAAGGCACGCCTTGTTGCACAAGGATTTTCACAAAGGTCTGGTATCGATTATGAAGAGACGTATTCTCCTGTTATGGATGCTATAATGTTCCGTTATCTCATTAGTTTTGCTGCCCATGAAAAACTTGGCATGCATTTAATGGATATGGTTACAGCTTACCTTTACGGCTCACTTGATAATGAGATATACATGAAAATTTTTGAGGGACTTAAAATGCCTGACGCACATAATTCAAAATCCCGAAAAATATTTTCAATGATATTCCAAAGATCTTTGTATGGTCTAAAGTAATCAGGAAGAATGTGGTATAACTGCTTTAATGAGTATTTATTAAAGAAAGATTATATAAATGATGCCATTTGTCCATGTATTTTTATAAAGAAAACAACATCAGAGTTTGTTGTACTTGCTGTATATGTTGATGACATAAACCTTATTGGAACTCCTACAAAAGGCAATTGATTATTTAAAGAAGGAATTCGAGATGAAAGATCTCGGAAAGACAAAATTATGTCTTGATTTGCAAATTGAACATTTGGCAAACGGGACTTTTGTTCATCCATCTGCCTACATAGAAAAGGTATTGAAATGGTTTTACATGGATGGAGCACATCCATTAAGTACTCCGATGATTATTCGATCACTTGATGTGAATAAGGACCCGTTTTGACCTCAAGAAAAGAATGAAGAGCTTCTTGGTCCTGAAGTACCATATCTTAGTGCAATTGGTGCACTAATGTATCTTGCTAATACTACAAGGCCTGACATAACTTTTTAGTTAATGTCTTAGCAAGATATAGCTCTGATCCTACAAGGAGACATTGGAATGGAATCAAACACATATTACGGTATCTAAAAGGAACTACCGATATGGGATTATTTTATGGCAATGATTGTAGTCCTGATATTGTTGGTTATGCCGATGCTGGGTATTTATCTTACCCACACAAGACTCGATCTCAAACAGGCTATGTATTTACATGTGGAGGTACTTTCATATCTTGGCGATCGACTAAGCAATCAATCGTGGCTACTTCATCTAATCATGCTAAGATAATTTCTATTCATGAAGCAAGTCGAGAATGTGTTTGGTTGAGGTTTATAATACATCTTATTAGAGACAAATGTGGTTTGAAGTGTGACAAACTACCCACAATTTTGTATGAAGACAATGCGGCATGCATAGCCCAATTGAAGGGGAGTATTCATAAAAGGAGATAGGACAAAGCACATTTTACCAAAGTTATTTTTCACACACGATCTTTAAAAGAATGGTGATATCAATGTGCAACAGATTCGTTTGTTCACCAAATATCTACAGACATCAACCTTCAAGAAACTAGTATACAAGATTGGGATGCGATGGCTCAAGGATGTGAATTGATGCTCTCATCAGGGGGAGTTAATACGCGTTATACTCTTTTTCCCTTACAAGATTTCGTCCCACTGGGTTTTTCTTGAAGGTTTTTAACGAGTCAACCAAAAGGTGTATTTATAAACATGTGTACTCTTTTTCCTTCACTAGAATTGTTTTAGAGGGTTTTTCCTAATAAGGATTTAATGAGACACATTATTTATTTTCCTTATAAGAAAAATCAAATTATGGTGGCTACTCTTCCTCCATGATCTTTATCTCAAATGCTTAATGACATATTCAATAACATATTTTTCTTCACTTTTCATGCCTATATAAAAGTCTTGTAATAGATAGAAAAATACACACAATTGATGAAGAAAATCTCTTCCTTCTCTCTATATCTCTTAGTTTGTTTTTTCTTGTTATATATTGTTACTTTGAGCTATATTTTATAACAATAATTATTATATATGATTATATGCATATTGTTTTATCATATTTTAAGTTTAAACTCTTGGATAAGCGGCTATTTTAGTTAATTCTTCATATTAAATTCTGGGATACAATTTAGGATTACATTAGTTAATATCGCTATAATTTTTATATTAAAATTTTAATATTAACTTATCCCATATAAGGTATGGATAACAATTTCAAATTTTAATTCTAGGATTATTAATTCCTGAATATCCCAGCGTGAAACTAAGCAACCCCTTGGAAGTATTAAAGGTCAATAATTGGTATCAACTAAAATATCTTTTTATGTATTTGACTTAAAAGTTAAATATTTTTAAAAGGAAAAGGATAATATTTGTATTCTGTAAGAGTGTCTGGTGAGTTCTATCCGCTTGTTTGGATAGTTGTTACATATCGTTTCTTAATGTTCGTATTATATTATATTATATTTTAATAAATAGAATATTTGGATAGATGATGTTATTTTTTATCACATTTCATAATATCACACACTAACAATTTGAAAAATAAACTTATAACATTATAAGAAAAAAAGTAAAATGTGAAAGACACAATTATTTAAAAAGGCAGGGGTCTTTTCATCGTTATCAAAATAGACATTATACGTAAAGTGACAAAACAAGCTGCAAAGGTCAAGCGGGTCGGATTGCTAAAGTCAAATTTATGCCTTTAGCTAAGAATGTCATTATAGAATATTGTTTCTTCACCTAAGGTAACTGTTTATTAGCTCTTGCCTAGATTTTTCATCATCCAGCCAGTTTACTTCACAGGCTGTATTTAGTACTCAATGTGATTTCTAATAAACCACGGATTTGCTTTGTTTGATTACTGCTTACTTTATCGTTATATTCTTTGGTTTCTCAAAAGATTTGTCTTGGACCAAATTATACTAAGTAAAGGTTGCAGTTGTTTCTACATTTTCTTGTCTTACATTGCACTTGAAGGGGAGCCTTAGTGCAATCGTAAAGTTATTTGCAGCGTGACCTTTTCGTGTTCGAGCCGTGAAAGCAGTCACTAATGTTTGTATTAGGGTAAGCTGTCTAGATCACGCGGCTATCCTTTTACATTGCACTTGCATAGTACTTGAAAGGGAGACTTGGAGCAACTGTAAAGTAGTGTTAGAGCCGTAGAAGCAGCCACTAGTGTTTGCATTACCCTAGGGTAGTATGTCTACATCAATACCCTTGAGGTGCGACCCTTTCCCGCACCCTGCGTGAACGCGAATGCCTTGTGCACCGGCTGCCCTTTCACATTGCACTTGCATAGCAGTACTGATTTGTGGAGGGATAATCAAGTTTACTATAGAAACTGCCTGGTGCACAAGTTAATTTGTAGCATTGTAGAAACTGCCTTGCATAGCAGTACTGATTTCTTGAGACAGGCAGTTTGTAATTGTTGTACTGATTTGTGGAGGGATAATCAAGTTTACTAAAAAATTCCATTAAATTCTTCTCTATTAATTTCACTAGAATTACAAAATACAACTGTCGTAATCTGGGGATATTCTGAGCTTGATGCTGAATTGATTTAGGAGTATTGCCACTATCTTAATCCAGCCATCTATCAAAAAATCAAAGAGGAAATTCAAGTATATATGGGGGTGGGGGAAGGATTATAGTACAGCAAAAAAGAACTAGCCCCATTGTAGGGAAGATCATTTAGAATGGCTAAAACAATTAAATTGGTTTCTCTAGGGCTTGACTGTTGTATAATGTTGTTCTTGTTGCAGTTGTCAACAGACAGGAAGATCTACTGGAGGAGCCTCCAATGATTCCAATTCACTAACTCCGTTTTCGACGATGAACGCCATGCCCAAACCCCAGCCAATGTGAACATCCAAGTGACAGTGCATTAGCCACACTCCTGTTTTAAGTTAATATTGTAAGTTAATTTGTAGCATTGAAATGTGACATGCTATAGAAAAGCGCTGGAGATAGTTAGAGATATAAGTACTTGTTTCACTATCGATTTCCGTTACCTGGATTGTCAGCAACGAATCTGATAACTGCCCATCCTTTGACGGGTACACTGGCCGTGTTCCTGAGAGGTGGATCAACAAGGTTGAATTTAGCTGCATCTCTTTTTGGATTAAAGTTACCGAAACCCTCTGCAATGATGTAAAAATCATATCCGTGAAGATGAATTGGGTGGTTTTCAGCTGTGAATATACTTGTCCCCTGTAACACAACTTGCACTCTTGCCCCATATTTCAGCTTGTACAGCTTTGTTCCTCGAATAGGTTGCCATAGTGACCGGCTTACATTGCCTGTATAATCAAATTTTACAGGTGGTTTTGCTGGAAAATCAGTTGAGAATACACCAGGTATGCCTTGGTGATGTGCTTGTAGCAGTGAAAAGTTGGATGGTAGAACAAATGATACGTTGTTCATACTGGCAGTGAATCTAGTTCCATTTGGACCTTGACAGTTTCTGGAGCGAGCGCCTCTTGGGCAGTTGTTGAGTCCTAGCCCAACAGTGAAGAACAGATTTTCGTCGATATCAGTGGGCACCTCGACCTTTCTTGGGCTTCTGAATTTGGTTGTGAAGGCTGTTGCAGTGGCCGTGTCATTATATGCTGGTAAAGATGGGGAAACTGGATTTGTCTTGACACAATTCAAAGAACAAGAAGATGTCTTGTACTCAAGGATGGCAGTGGTAGTGGTATTATCAAAAGGGGCGCCTTGAGCACTTGCGTAGGCACGTGCTGCCATGTAGTATTTGGCTGGTTGCTGGTCGGCTTTGATCAGGACATCAGTTGTCTGGCCTGGTCCGAGCATAAGGACTGATGTTGTGAAGGGCTTAACATAAGAGGCATCTGCTCCAACAACAGTAAGCTTGTGGTTGGCCACAGTAAAGAAAAGTTGTTGATTGAGTGCAGCATTGATAACTCGGAGGAGGTTGGTTTCGCCAGTGTCCACATGGACTGTGGTGGTATCTGCATTAACATGATTTCTATGTAAGTGAACACTAGTGTAACATGGTTTGGTGGAAATTAGGCTTTATACTATGTGTAGACTTTCTTCTATAATTTGATATTTTAAGAGTATTAGATGGTTTCATTCTTGGTACTTCAAATATTTTGAGATTAGAACTAACCTTTACTTGAACACTTGTAGAGATCACCTGGTTGACCATTGATGGTGTATGCATCAGATACATTTGGAGCTGCTCCTGTTCTTGTTGCTCGTCTTACAACGTCAATAGGGTTTGTATCCCACCACTCACCTAATCATCATCGTCAAACTATCATTTCAACGAAATTTCTAAAAAACAGAATATATGAGAAAATGCATAACTAGTACTATTTGTTTTCAGAAATGATCAAAGCTTTTGGTATTGAAGAGAAGGTAGAAGTAGTACCAAGCATAATTGGTGTTTCTCTTTTGGGCTTAACAAATGGATAGGATTCTCCTTCTTTTGGATGGATTATTAGAGCTCCATAAACCGTAGCCCTGAGCCACGAGCTGTGAGCGTGCCACCAAAGAGTTCCTTCCTGTCCTTGAATTGTAAACTGGTAAGTGTAACTCTTTCCTGGTCTAATCGGACACTGAGTGACAAATTCTGGTCCATCTGCCCATCCTGTTCTCATTTGCCTTACTCCATGCCTTTTGATACACAACAAAGTAGTATAAAAATGTCAAAGAAAATGCCATTACATATAATCGCTTCTATTTTATTTGCGTAACATATATCAGTTAATCTGAGTTCTGCATGCATCAATTTACCAGTGAATAGTGACATTATATCGAGCTTTGTTGACAACGTTTACAACGAGAGTGTCCCCGTTGTTTACTTCCAGTGTTGGTCCAGGGAATTGTCCGTTCACCGTTATGGTGTTGTGAGTTTTGCACAGCCTCTTCACTGGTGTTGCTTGAATCTGTTACAAAAAGCAGAGGTCAGTATCATATAGTTTGTAACATTTACGACATGTTAGGAAATTTAATGAATGGAAATCTTGGATAGCTTACAACAAAATCATGGTAGTGAGTTTTCGCAGATGCCGCATTTGCCGAGAGAAGCAAAATGCATATAAAGAAGAAAGAACTCAAAGGGTTGGCAATGCTTTTGAAAGCCTCCATTTTTTTTCCTTCTCTTAAAACTCTTTCTGAGTATTAGTAGATGCAATTCAATGGTTGTTTGTGAATTGAATCTATGCTTTTATAGGGAGAAAAGAAGAGAGAACTAAGTAGTCTAAGGTTTGACAGATTATGTTTTCAAAACTTAGTTCAACCCTGTAGAAGGTGTTGGTTCAACCACTTAGCCTATCTCTAACTGCAGTAATTTTCATGAATAATGCTTACATTATAAGACTTTTTCTTTGAGTTTGTTATATTCTCAATTTTCAAGGAAACATCATTTTTATGGTTTTTGCTTAATACTAACGATGTGCTGTTATCCAACAAACTTTGGTGTTATGATTATATACCATGTATCCTGGCTAGTCTATCAGAAAACTGAAGGAAATTTCTGCTCTTTGTTAGATAACTGGCAGTTTATTTAATTTATGACATCAAATTACTATATTAGCTAAAGCTATTGTGATATATAAGAAATAAATATACCGTAGATTATATTTCAAATCCAACGAACCAGTAGCTGCAAACCATAATTTGCATTGCTTATTACTTCTTAAACTCTAAAAAGCAGTGACCAAGAATTGGTTAAAACGTAAAAATCTATTAGTAGGTCATAGAAGTCATAGGTTGGTGTCGCACGACAAGATCTTTACTAGAATTAGAAAAAAGAAATAAATTTTGAAGGTTAGGCTTATTACTCCTATTAGATACTTGAATATGTATTTGGATTTGGACGGGAATTTTGGCGCACTAATAAAAAATTGTATCATGTGACTAGAAAGTCGCGGGCTTAAATTGTAAAAATAACATTACTGTGGCTACGTGCATAACACCCAATACGGTCCGGGTCTGACCCTTACTTCCTCGAGTCATGCGCATAGCAAAAACTAGTGCACCAGACTGCTTTATTTAAAAATAGTTAAGGGTAGCTCGGTGCACAAGGCATCCCACGTTCACGCAGGGTTTGAGGAAGGGCCGCATCCCAAAAGAGTATGATATAGACAGGCTACCATAATGCAAATATTAGTGGCTACTTCTGCTGCTCGAATCCGTGACTTTATATCGCGTAGAGACAACTTTACCGTTATTGCAAGGCTCCTAGACTCTTTTATTTTAGTGGAAGTAAAATATGCTACTAACCCAAATTGGATGAAGTCTAGAGGGTGAAATCAAAGATGGCAAAAGGTCATCTTCAGTTTGTTGTGTCTAATAAAGTACTCGGTTAAAGATGTGATTGGTTCTGTATTCTAACTAGAAATTTAGTTAGAGAAATCTAAAACGACAAGCCTTAGATTTAATAAATGATGTGCTTAAGTAGGTGGTCTGTCAAAAAACCACATTCCCTCATCCTTTGACTTCTTCCTTTCTCTTTTTCTTTTTTTGCACAATTGAAAAGGAAAAGTTCTAAAGACGTACTTACGTACGTTATGTCAGCAATTTGTGCTTATACAGAGCCAACGTGTTATATTATTTTTATTCTTTTTGTGTTCTAGAAGTATATCTTCTACACACACATATATATATATATATATATATATATATATATATATATATATATATATATATATAACTCTGTAAGTATATTGATATGGCATTTGTTGGAAAAAAGACAATGTATAGCCGCTCTCAAAATAATAGGCGGAAAATAAATATATATATATATATATGTGTGTGTGTGTGTGTGTGTGTGTGTGTGTGTGTTATATACAAAAAATATACAAATTTTATAAACTTTTTCGGCTATTGAATATAAATAGTTTCTGGTGCGGACTACAAATGATAATACCCCGCATTTGGTGCTACTAATTCTGTGTGAGGGGCAGATGTAAATTGTAATTTGTAGGTAATATTTTATTGAGTTAAATTAATCTTTTTAAAAGCATATAATTTGTGCTAACTCTGAATTTATTACTGCAAAGAGAAATAGAGGGAGCAGCTGTTATTAACTTTTTGAAAGTTTTTACTATTTGATGAATCAAACAAACTTTTTCATATCTTTTTAAAAATTTATAAAAAGCTTAATTCGGTACTTTTATCTAGTTTGTACTTTTGTAAATTACTTTATATAAAAATTTAAAATAAAAAGAAGTAATGCTCAAAATGATATAAAAATTGAAGGCTTGACTCCTCCTTAGGCTTTCATTCTTTTTCAAAACGAAGATCAATCTACATGCCAAATCTTTGTCTTTAAAGTTTAGGATTATTTGAACTTCATCAATTTGTTTCAACTCGGTCCAAGAGAGTGGTCAAGAGAAGCCATAATCAAATCATAACATGAATTGGTAATTTTTTAGCCTTATATTAGGTTTGGCAAAGATAGCCTCAAACAATTGGCATTATATAGTCAAATCTTAAAAAAACTACTCTCTTTTATATTCTCTCTAAAAAAAAAAACACGCTTATTTTGGCTTCCCATCCCTTTTCTCTCCTTGTATTTCTTCTTCTATCTCTTCTCTTTTTTCTCATAGTTTAGCAAAAATTCTTGCAAATTATACAATAAACAATCAGTGGGATAAAAAGGTAAGGTTGATCTCACATCAGAGAAAATCAGAAGCAAAAACTAAGAGAGAAAAAATATATTTCAACTTTATTTTTCTTCTATCTTCTTTTTTAGGTTGGATTGAATAAGTGGGTGTGATTGAAATTAGTTGAAAATACCTAAACGAGGCTATATACAAAATTTGAGCAAGATTAGCAAAAATTAAGAGAGAAAAAATATATTTCAACTTCAATTTTCTTCTCTCTTCCTTTTTTTGTTTGGATTGAATGAGTGGGTGTGATTGAAATTGGTTAAAAATTCGTAAACAAGGCTATATACAAAATTTGAGCAAGATTAGAAGTGATTTAAACTGGTTTCTGGTAAAATATCAGACCTAAAAATCCAACTGTGACATGTGTATATCACGTTGTATATCGTGTAGATCAACACAAGTTTCTAAGGACGTCTGTGTATATCACTTTGTATATCGTGTATACAACACAATATTCTTATGGACGCCCGTGTATATCACATTATATATCGTATATATAACACAATTTTTCATGGATATACACAGACACACATAATATACATGAGATATCACTGATGCACAAAAACATATACATGGGTTACAATAGGGGATACACATGTGGAGCCATCTTGAACTTGAATTTTCAATCTGAGATGTGTTATACAAAGAAGGAAAATAAAATTTTAATAAAATTTTTTGATATACACATTATTATTATGTTAGACATTGTGATATACAAATAATATAATTATTAATTATTGATCAAAAAAGGATTTTTTTTTTATATAGCATGTTTAAGCAAGTTCTAAAATATAAAAATAATAAATATAATTGCAGGAGTAAATAATATTTTGGTATACAAAGAAAATTAATTTTTGATATACACAAAGAAGAAAAATAAACTTATGATATCTATTTTGGTATACACATGTCTGATGTGCTATACACTGTGATATACAAATAATACAATATTTTTATTGTGATATACATTGATATAAAGGCAGCAATAACTATATATATAATTTATATTATCGATATACAAAGAATAATATTATTTATATACAAAGAATGAAAATAAAATTTTAATATACATGTTAATATAGACAAAGAAGAAGAAAAAAGTTGTGATATGCATATTATTATTGTGATATACATTTATTGGCTATTTGATGCCAATATCTATAACTAGGGCTATTTTTTACCAATTATATGGGTATGTTGTTATACCATGCCAGAACCCCTTCTGCTTTTGTCTACTTATCGACGGATCCAAGATCTTCAATCTATGGGTTTAGAACTCAAATTGCAAAAAAAACAAAACAAGGTTGTCCTTGGATTTGGGCTTCAAATCGTTCTTCTTATGGAATCAAATTGGTTTCATGGGCTAAGTTGTTCCATTTAGGGATTTTTTCTTTCTTATACAATATTTAAAATTTATTTACCGAAATTGTCTTAGTTTTGTATATTACCCACCCTATACAAGGATTACTTATAAATTATATACAATCCATTATTAGTACCTTAAATTAGGGGATTTAGTTTTCTCCTCTCCTCTTTCCTTATTTTTCTGCCGCCTTAATTGCTTGTAACATTTTCTTAGTTGTCACCGTCATAAATTATGAATATTTAAAAAGTTACTAGAAATTTTGTTTAATATTTTTTTCACCGGACTTGCATTTAATATTACTCATATTTTAATGAGCTGCAATCGCATGTATTTTGTATATGATTTGTATATATTTTATATGTGGTGTGTTCTTCTTCCTCTTTGAAATTTCAATCAAAATTTTCTCTCTTAATACAATTTTGATACATATCAACAACTTTATGTAAAAAAAAATAGTATTTATAACTTAAATATAAATTTCATATAACGATTCATACATTATACAACTATTTTTCAACTTTCATACAACATTCAAATAAAAATATATATAACTACAACAGAATACTACTTAAATACAATTTACAATTATAATCAACTTTAATGCAATTTCGTAAGTACATTGTATGATATGTGTTCTTCTTCTTCTTCTTCTTCTTCGAGTTTGAATCTGAAATTCAACCAAAATCAAGTCTAATCTTCATCAACCACCCTCAAAATTGAGATATAAACTCCAAATAATATTCCCAATTTTTTGCAACAACACCCAATCCAAATAAATAATAATTTTTGAAAACCTAAATTCGAATTCAAAGCTTCAAAACTTTTTAATGGCTGTCAATGGTGGAGAGTCAAACACCTTCAAAATTTATTGATTGACAATTTTAATTTGAACACCAATCGTGCAACATGAAAGGTAATTGCTAAGTTAAAACTCTATAGTAAAACGATTGAAATCCATTGATGAATTCCATTAAAACTATATACAACATGAAAGGATAAAAAGTAGAGAACATCAAAGGAAGAAAAATTGGGGAAGAAATAGAGAAGGAGAGATAGAGAGATAGAGAGACGGAGAGAGAGAGAGAGAGAGATAAAGAGAGAGAGAGAGAGAGAGAGAGAGAGAGAGAGCAGGAGAGAGAGAGAGAGAGAGCAGGAGAGAGAGAGAGAGAGCAGGAGAGAGAGAACAAGGATGGGAAATAACCGATTCCTTATTCAATTCCTAATATAAAGGGATACTCATTTAAAACTAGTTTGTATATAATTGGTAAATTGTATATGACCATGTAATTAAGTTCAAACTTGATTAAGGAGGGTAATAAAGTTTCATATATAATATAGGAAGGTAAAAATCCCTTCCATTTATGATCCTAGTTTACCTTGAGCCATAAGTAGCCCAATAGTACGGATGCAATCCCCACCAAAAGAGGTCAAACCACATTTGCGAATGGTTATTGAAAAAGAAGAATTAACCCAAATAGCCGCCCACCTAATTTCTTAAATGATAAATAGCCAGTGAATATATAATATATGTACAATTCATGTATAATATATGTATAACTACATATAATCAATGTATAATGTATGTATACCGGCTAGAAAAAGTAAACATAGAATCTGGCTGGCTATTTGTGTAACATTCCCGTTGAAAAATGGGGAAGTTTAGCAAATAATCATGCAACAGAAAATAATTACCCCCACCTGCCTATCCTTTTTTTACCTATCCATTTTTTTTAATACTCAGTCAAAGCCAACCAAATGAAGTCAAATTAGACTACTAAACTGGCACCCCCTGAACCTGGGACTAGACGTATCATGACACCCGATGCCTGATTACATGTGACTGAGCGAACCAACTGGCTAGCTGAATCAACATGTGATATCATAACATACTGAATACGAAAGATAAACTAACACATGCTTAGTGGCGAAGCCATATGGTCATAAGGGTGGTCAGTTGACCACCCTTCGTCGAAATATTACAGTGTGTATATAGGTAAAATATAATATTTTAGAGGTATATAATATATATTGAATACCTTTTGTCGGAATTTTTTTTCACTTCTTTCAAATTTGAATATCCATGAAAAAATTCCTAGCTTCGCCACTGCACATGCTGATATACTGAAAGTCTGAATAATATAAATCAAGTGCGGAAATACTAATATAAGTCTGAAACATATTTGTAGCCAACATTACTTAACATGAAAAGCACGTGACTCTGTCTAACTGTTACTCTAGTCTATAAAGCCTCTAATGAAGTACTGAAACACTGACTGTCTGTAAATACTGAAAGACTCTAAGGTAATGATAATGCCTCGAAAGAAATGGGGCTCACCAAATAGCTGGTACGAGAATCCTAGCGCTCTGAATCATCAACCTATAAATCGTTACCTGCTTCGTGAGATACAGGCTCCAGGCGAAAGAGACGTCAGTACATTTGAATTGCACTGGTACGTAAAGCAACTGAAAGAAAGAACTGTAAATGCTGAAACTGAAACTGTATTGATAACTGATAACAAAAGTGATAACTAATATTTGGTAACTGAAATGATAATTGCTGAAGCTGAAATTGAAATGATAATTGATAATTGATGACTGAAATAATAACTGATAACTGATAACTGAAATAAATAAAGGAGGTAAGGATATGGATACTCCATCATCTGAATGATGAACCACATGTTTATCTGAATAAACTACGGCCTCAAGACCAAGTATACGCCTATATAACTATGGCCTCGGGCCCAAGTATATATATATATATACATAACTACAACCTCATGCCCAAAAATGCTTAAAGTATAAACTACGGCCTCATGCCCAAACATGCATAAAGCATAAACTACGACATCATGTCCAATTATGCATAAGGCATATAAACTACGGCCTCATACCCAAATACATGTGTTCAACATTCAGTGATTTAAATTCAGAAACTGAGAATCATACTGCAATATGTGATGCTAAAATACTGAATCATATTGAGTTACATGATACTGGAATACTGAATAGGACTAAACTGAGATATGTATTCTTGAAATGATTATGAAAACTGAAACTTCAATTGTTTATGACATGCTGAGAAGTCTAGAGTAAGACTCATGGACGTCAAACCTAAGCTTATATTGATTACACACTGAGCTCACAACGTTCAAAATGAAAGTCATGAATGAGTTATGAAGCTAGAGAATAGAAGTTCTGCAACTATTCAAGGAACTAAGTTTAACTATCTTTCTGAGGCAATTAGTAACATTGCAAAAGAAATGTAGTGTAGGGAGAATCATTAACATTCCCAACACATAGGGAGTTAGCCTCACATACCTTAACTTCCTGCTATTGAGTGTAATACAACATTCGTCACCCCTTTCAACTTTTATCTATATCAATACAAGTCAAAGGGATTCCATATTAGCAATAATACTCATGTTTTGATCACGTAGGCATTTTATCAAACACTTGGTGGGCATAAAGCTTCATAACCCTTATTAATGGTATTTCTATACCCAATAACCCATTATCTTGCTCCTAGATAATTTTAAATCCAAAAGTGCTATAATCAATATCATTCTTCATCACCCATAAGATAAACAACACCCTTAACCAATAATTAACAATCAACAACCCAAACCTATAACCGTTCATACTTTTCTATCAAACCCATCAACTTATATCTCATGAACTTAGAGTTTATAATCACTAATCCAATGCTATAATCAATTAGAGGTTGAAGATATTACCTTTTGACGTTCAATCCTCTTTAATTCGAGTTCTAGGGTTTCTTTTCTGAACAATGATGTCCCAATCGAATATCTAATAATTTGAAGGGTTTACCCATGTTAATAAGGTGTTGGAGAATTGAAATCAACTTAGAGTCACCATTAGAACTTACCTTGGATGATGGAGGGACCTTGAAGGAAGTTGCATAAAGTAGCCGGTATTAGCAAAGTTATTAAAAAAAGTAGTAAGGCGGAAATAAAATCTAAACAAAAGTATCATAGTTGAAACACGGAAACCTCCAACATAATATATTGGATGATGGACCTCCTGCATATGAACTTCCAACATATTATACTGAAATCCAACATATTATACTGAAATCTTATACGTAAAAAATTCGAAACTCTAATATTTTATACTGAAATTTTTCTAAATTTTTAAGAGTGTTATTATTTAGATTTTATTTTCACGTAAAAAAAATTAAATTTTGATTACTTTTAAAATATAGCTAATTTTTAATTAGTAGTTTTAAATTAGGTTATTTCTAAAAAAAATTCCAAAAGAGGATATGCATCAGCCATCACGTATTGGCTAAGGGAAGAAAAGTCGTCATTCATTGCGCCGCAAGGTTGAGCAGTCAACTTAGTGTTGACGAACGCCTTTTACTCACTTAAAAAAATACAAAAAGACAGAAAACAGAAAAACGAGGTCACTGCTGACATCTTCTATCCATTTCCCACGAGTTACATTTTGCAAATTAATACGTGTCAGCCATGCAGATATCGAAATCGTATCTTCTTGTCCTCACTTAATCGTTTTCGAGAATCACACCGGCGGCTTTGACCTTTATATTATTTACTTTATTTCGATTTAGATGATACATTTAGCTTATCAAAAATAATTTTGTAGGTATAAGATTTGTATACACGTTATTTTTCACAGATCTCACTTATAAAATTATACTGAGTTTGCTATTGTTATTATTTATTTTATTTTTCGAGCGTCAAATTATGTGCAGTTTGACTAAAATTTTAAAATACTTTTTTATTATAGTGACATGAAAAAAATTATACTACCTCCGTTCCAGTTTATGTGAACCTATTTCTTTTTTGATCTGTTCTAAAAAAAACCTTACAATTCTACCCTTAATGAGAAACTTTTATAACCACACAAATACTCTGGGCCCCTTTTTGAATTGTTTAGGACCACAAATTCCAAAAGTCTTCAGTTTTTCTTAAACTCCGTATCCATTCAAACATGTTCACATAAATTGGAACGAAGAGAATAGTAATTTATAAGTAATACTTTTTGTATAGCTTTTAAATATTTAAATTTTAATTTTAAAATATTGAATTGAACTAATTTAATTTAACTTCAAAATTTAATTAAGTTAACTCTTAATAAGCGCAATGTCTCATTCAAAAATAGAAACAAAGGGAGAACTATTCACTTCGCCTTTTTTTCTTTTAAGAATTTTTATCATACATTAGGGGAGGGAATAAAGAAATGGAATGCGAATTATAAGATTGGGAATCGAAAATTTAGAAGATAACCAATCCAATAGATAGGTTATTAGATTGAGTTAAAAGCTTAATTATTTGTTTGAGAGCTAATGATGAAACGAAAAAAATTCTAACAAAAGAATTTTAAAAATGCAAGAATACTACGTACACTTGTGAAATGAAATCTAAAGCAATTTTTGGTGATTTATGCTGCAAGATTAAATATTATATCATACGTCAATCTGATTTCTATGCTAGTGACGACAGTAAAAATATTAAAGTAGTAGGTTGAAGAGTTTGTAAATATTCATTCATCTTTAATTATTTAAAATATGCTTTTTACGGCACGAATAAAGATTAATTAGTTAAGTATATTTCGAACACCTAATGGTATTAACTTGAATTAGACAATCGTATAAACTTATAAATTGAAATAACCTTTCTATCCTCACAAGGTAGAGGTAAGGTCTGCGTACACATTACCCTTTTCAGATCATATAGTGTGGGATAATACTAGATATGTTTTCGTATATTCAAAGAAAAAGAGGAAGAATGTGGTGGGGTTATCATGTTACTTACGAATTACGGATAAGTTGTAAAATAGGGGTCATTTTGTTTTTAGACTTGTAGTTCGACCAAAGATTGATGAGAAGTGCTTATACACTTTCCATGTTTTTCTCTCCTCAGCCTTTATTGCTTACACATCCATTTATGAACTAATATGTCTATTTCTAAAAAAAATATTTAACAACTTTTGTACCATAACCTTAATCACGAATCAAAATATATATTATTTGACATTCTTCTGTGATATAATAAACTTTAAATAATAATGTGTACTTTATATAATTATAAAGTACAGTTATGTACACTAAGCTCTCGTTATGCGCGGTGCCCGAGGAAGGGCCGGATCACAAGGGTCTATTGTATACAGTCTTACCCTGTATTTTTGCAAGATACTGTTTTTACGGTTTGAACCCGTAACCTCCCAACCATATGACACTAATTACGCCAAGACTCCTCTTCATGTACTTTATAATGATATTTTTCAATAAAAAATTTACCTCGTTTTTTAATTGTGCACAACTAATAATATATGTGACGAACAAGCCTTAAACATGTCCTGGAAGTTGGGAGCAGTCTAAACCCCCTAGTGAAGAAATTAGATCAATCTCGAACCCAATGGCATAATTGAAATATATGTCAACGTTAAGGTCAATTATTTAAAGCAAAACAGGATTTCTTCAGCACAAAGAAAAGGGAAAACGAGAAGTTCGTGAACTTTCTGCTGACACGTGTCATATCCCGCGGTAGTCAAAGAGCCACGACTTTATCTAAAACTTGCCACGTCACCACTTTTACAAACACTAGATATTTAATTTTAAAATTAATTTTAAAAACTCAATTTAAAAATATTTGGTGTAGTCTATAAATACTCCTTTAGAATCCCCTCTCCCTTGGTTTTCTGATTCTCTTCGTGTAAGAAACTTGTCCAAGAAAAAATCACTCTCAAAATAGTATTAAATCAAACCAAACTATTCCGATCTGTTTCCCAATTCTGTTTGATTTCCATATAAAGCAGAAGAAAAGTAGAAAAAGCAAAGGTTTTGTGAAGCGAACGCATCTATCGATTGCATAGATAGTTCAAAAGAAGGTGAATTTGGTGCAGTTATCTGATAATATTTCAAGGTAGGTTGATTTTTATCCTTTATATGTACCGTTATCAAATCACAATTTGTCATCTTTTTTAATATGTTATTCGTTTTAGGATTTGAAGGATTTTAGGAATACGAAGAGTAATTGGTGGGTTTTGAGTTTACGTTTTTCTTTTTTCCTTTTTTTTTTTTTTTTACATATTTAGATGATTTTTTTAATAGATATAGAAGGTCTGAGTTTAATTTTTTGGGATCATAGAATTTTTTTGAATTTTTTCCTTTTTGCTAAAATTTTCAGTGTGTGTGTATATTCTCTAAGAGTTGATAGAGGCGATAGAAATATAATATTGCTAAATAGGGTTAAAATAAAATGGTGTAATTTTGGACTGTTGTTTGATTTTTCATGTTGAATCTGTGATAGTGCGAAACTAAATTTTTAGCGGAAAGGAATTGGTTTACTTGCTCGCGAAGAAAAGGTGTTATTTTTAATTTTGGGTTTCTTGCTGAGGAGGGCAACAGTTTTATATTAAAGGCAGGTTATTTTTACTTGCTCACTAAGGCTTCTGCTGGTGTTTGCTTACCTTGTCTATATATATTAGTACATATTTGACAATTATATTCTTTTTTATTTACAGCAACAGAGTTATGGCTATACTTGATCAAGCTTCAAATATGATGTCTTTACCATTGGATTATACAAGAAAGAGGAAATCAAGAAGTAGAAAAGATGCACCAAAGAATGTAGCAGAGACACTAGCAAAGTGGAAAGAGGTCAATGAGAAACTAGAGTCTAGTGATGATGGGAAAAAGCCGGTGCGTAAAGTTCCTGCTAAAGGATCAAAGAAAGGATGTATGAAAGGTAAAGGAGGTCCCGAAAACGGGCGGTGTAAATACAGAGGTGTTAGGCAAAGGACATGGGGTAAATGGGTTGCTGAGATTCGGGAACCGCATAGAGGGAGAAGGCTTTGGTTAGGTACTTTTGATACTGCAATCGAAGCTGCTTTAGCTTATGATGAAGCTGCTAGAGCAATGTATGGTCCTTGTGCTAGGTTGAATCTCCCGAATTACCCTTCGTCGAATGAGTCTTCTAAGGATGATTCCTTGTTGCCTACAGTGTCTCAATCCGATTCTACAACAGCCTCAAGTCTCACTGAGACGACCAACATTCCTAAGATTAAATTTGAAGATCGCGAAAGTGAATCGAGAAGTGATGGCCCGAGGAGTGTTTTTTATGAAGCTGGAACACCTTCGAGTTCAGTGAAAGAGGAAGTGAAAGACGAGGCCAAGGGCGTGTTGGATGAAAGAGGGATTGTTGAAATTAAAGAAGAGCCTGTTGCCTTTGATTATGGTACAATGACGAGTGGCCAAGATAATGTAGACAACTTCTGTTGGGATGATGAGATGTTTGATGTGGATGAGCTATTAGGCGTCTTAGATTCGACTCCACTGGATACCTCGGCTCCCAACCAAGTTTCTGGTTCTGTTCCTGTCAATCAGTATGCGCATGATTCTTCGTATCGACTGCAGAGTGCTGCCTATGACAACAACCAGTTCTCTAATCCGTCATCTCAGTTGCAAAATACAGATGATAAAGATTTGCAGCAAATGCAGCAGCTAGCACCTATTGTGGATGATTATAATTTTGATTTTTTAAAGCCAGGACGGCAGGAAGACTTCAACTTCAGCTTGGATGACCTGAGTTTCCTTGATTTCCAATAAAATTTTGGTAGTTTGGTAATGACTGTGGGTGTGTTCTAGAGTTCTACTGAGCCCTTGCGCGCAGGCTAACAAGATGATGTACTGCTGCTGTTTTTATCAGATGGATTTAGTATTGTTGGTTGATTGCTGTATTTGTGCAATAGCCGAAGTTTTTGAATGTTTACCATGTTAGTTCAACAAGGTCTTTTTTTGATTCTAGGAAAAGGAAAAAAAAATAGGACAATTTCAGAAGATACTCTTCTTTGTGTTTTTGTTTTTCCCCTTTTGAGGAACTGTGGTTGTCCCTTTCCTTTCTGCCAAGGGATAGCTGATTCTTGATAAGTTTTTGGATCAGAGAATTCAGCTGCTAATTTAATCGAACAAAATTCTGCTGTACAGTATTAACATTGAGTAACTAGTTTGCTAACATTTGCAAGGTGTTGGTGTTCCTATGATGATAATAAAGAGAAAACCATCTTTTTGTAATAGTCATGTGTACTACTAATATGAAGCTCATTTATTATGCATGTGTGGCTGTGTTACCTTAGGTTCTTATCTTCTAAACACGTACTAGTGGTTGAGTTTGAGTTCTATGGTTGAACTGCGAATTTTGTTGTGTTCTTCCTTTTACTAGTTGGCTGCATCTGTACTGAATCAATTCTGATCTTTGGTGCAAGTTTATCGCACAATAAGGTTGTTATAGGGGTTGCAATATCATGAGAAGTCACATTCTAACAAAGCATTGTTGCGCTGCAGTCCTCAAAAGAGAGTCACGTTTACACGTTGTTGCAATGCAGTATTATTGATTGCCTGGTATGAGAACTCCCAGTTCATGTGAATGGAGCTGGACTACGTGTGTTTATGGTTTCTTAGTAGTATGAAAAAAGAGAATAAGTTGTAAAATGGGATATCACAAATATGGGAAGATGAAATTAAAATCCATGTGGCATAGAATCCATGGGGAGGAACTTACAAAGGTATAGTCTAGTTCAAAGAGGAAGCTAAGGAGAGGATTTATGATATATAATGGTTTAAAGAAGGTTCTCTAAGTGCTAATGGTGTAGGGTTTGATTAGTAGATTGATGGTGATAACACTGTAGCCACACTTAGTAAGGAATAATTACCATTTCAGTCAAAGAAAGCTGGCCAGTTATTTGGAGAAGCATCACCAAAATAATGAGAAAGCGATGTCACAAGTTGGAATCTTACAGGAGCCTGAATTAGCCCTGGTATGTTGTTATCTTGTGAATGAAACTTTGGCATGACTTCTAAGTAATTTTTCGACGTACGAAAATTTTAACAATTACACTCTGTAGGTTCACCATGTGTTAGTAAATGGAAATCATCGTGATGTAGTATTACCATAATTGCATGTCTGTATGTTATTTGCTCAACATTCAGTACTTCCCTCCACTAACTTGTTTTTGCACCATTTACTTCTTTTAAGTTTGATGCTGTTCATATCTAAGCTGGTACAGCATACAGATGTTCAATATGTAAATCTTAATTTGGGAGAAAAATCCGTAGACATAGTTGTTCAGTCAAAGAAGAGTTTGCACTGAAATAAAGAATGTTCAGCCACTTTTCCTAAGTCAAATCTTGAAACTTACTGTATAAGGTCTCATTACATGCAACATGCTTAAATTTGAGTTTTTTCTTATATAGGATTACAAAAAAGATGTGGCATTTACAAATGCTTTTTCGCTGAGAAGTGGAGCTCGTTGTTGATTGATCTCAGAAGGTTTATCTTACTTGTAAGAAGTTGTAATTAGGTGCGCATGACTCATATTGATACTGAAGCTATGCTGTGACTTATAATACAGGGCTTAGGATATTGGTTTTCTTGTACATTGTTTTGGAACATCTCCAGGGTGTTTTTCTTTTAGCAAACTATGCTTATCAGGGCCGACTTATGTTGATGAGGTGTTAAATGAACTAGATTCCTATTGCAACGAGACAAACAAAAGAAAAGTGTTTATCGATAAAATATCAAGAGTCATTGATCCTGACATAGAAGGGGAGTCTTGGCGTAACTGGTAAAGTTGTTGCCATGTGATCAGGAGGTCACGGGTTCAAGCCGTGGAAACAGCCTCTTGCAGAAATACAGCGTAAGACTGCGTACAATAGACTCTTGTGGTCCAGCCCTTCCCGGGATCCCGCGCATAGCGAGAGCTTAGTGCACCAGGCTGCTAAGAAGAATTGATCCTGACATATCCAAGAAAGAGGGGTTAAAGACTGGCTTGTTTTAGCCAGTACTTCAAACAATGAGAAGCTAGAGGCGTTTCAGCAATTCAAATTGATTTGTAATGTGCCTAATGCCTAGTTGTCTCGTCAGAAAAAAAGGTCTTGATTTCTGACAAAAATATTGCACCAACTAATCTTTTCCCAGAGATATTTGAGAGTTTGTATGAGCGGACAAAGTATAGTGAAGTGCTGGTGCTTCAAGGTGAAAAACGATACCAACTTTTTACTCGATGAGTTATCGGTGGTGGATGTGATACCCAAAATGATTTTTAAATTTAATAATTATTTTCATATTCTAAGACCTCGAAAAGCATTATTCATCATTTCTCGACTTGCGTGCATAGTTCGCATAATTTTTCGGAAAGTTTTTATATGAAAAATTAATTAAAATGTGAAATAAAGCCTTAAAACTCAATTGAATTGACTTTGGTCAACATTTTGATCAAACAGACTCAGATCAGTGTTTTGATAGTTCCGGTAAGTCCGTATCGTGATTTGAGACTTGGGCGTATGCCCGAAATTTAATTTGGAGGTCCCTATATTGAATTATCGCCAGTTGACGAAAACTAGAAGCCTAAAGGCTTAAAGATTTCAAAGTTTGACCAAAAATTAACTTTTATTGATATCGGGGTCGGATTCGAGTTCTGAAAATTTTTATAGGTCCGTTATGTCATTTATGACTTGTGTGCAAAATTTGAGGTCAATCGGACTTGATTTGATAGGTTCCGGCATCGTTTGTAGAAATGAGAAGTTTCAAAGTTCATTAGGCTTGAATCTATGTGTGATTCGTGTTTTTAGTATTGTTTGATGTAATTTGAGGTTTTGACTAAGTTCGTATGATATTTTAGGATTTGATGGTGTATTTGGTTGAGGTCCCGAGGGCCTCGGGTGAATTTTAGATGGTTAACGGGTTGAATTTTGGATTTGGAACTCTGCTGGAATTTTTATGATGCACTATCTGGTTTCCTTCTTCGCGTTCGCGATAGAGGTTTCGCGTTCGCGAAGAGGAACTGGAGGCAGGCGAAATTTACTCTTCGCATTCGCGAAGAGGGGACCGCATTCGCGAAGGGGTAGAGGGCAGTGTTCATCGCGAACGCGTGGGAGCGTTCGCGTTCGCGTAGAAGGGCGAGGCATGGTCGGACACCAGGCGATAAGGCTTCGCGTTCGCGTAGGGGAGGACGCGTTCGCGAAGGCCAAGTTTGGCAAGGCATCGCATTTGCGAGACTGACCTCGCGTTCACGAAGAAGAAATCTGGGACAACACAAAAATGTGCTTTGCGAACGCGAGGGTGCTATCGCGAACGCGATGAAGAAATTCCTCGACAGCAGAACTTAAGTTCTGGAAATGAGATTTCGTCCCCTTTTTTTATTATTCAGAGCTCGGGTAAGGCGATTTTTGGGCGATTTTTACGGAAAACTATTGGGGGTAAGTGTTCCTTATCCTATATTGATTATATTTCATGATTCCATACTCATTTACAACATAAATCCGTGAATTTATGGAAGAAAAATCAGATTTTTATAAAATCTTCCAAAAATGTAAAATGAAGATTTGAAAGCCAATCTGATGTCGAAATTCGATAATTTTTGTATGGTTGAACTCGTATCGGAACGGGTGTTCGGATTTCGTAATTTTTTCGGGATTCGAGATGTGGGCCCCACTGTCAATTTTTGAGATGAATTTCGGATTTTAATCCGAAAAATTTATAAATTCATATGTAATTAATTCCTGCGATTTGTACTGAGTATATTGAATTATTTATGACTAGATTTGAGGATTTCAGACACGAATTCGCGAGGCAAAGGTTTATTAGATTCTTGAATTTGGTTGCAAAGCGAGGTAAGTGTCGTGGTTAACCTTGACTTGAGGGAATAGAACCCTTGAATTCTTTGCAATGTGAATTTCATATGTAATGATGTATAGGCCAGGTGACGAGTGCCTATACTATGTCAATTTAATTGTTTGCTTAATTATTTAAACATCTTAAATTACTTTAAGACACGAATTAATTGTTATAATAATTGTTTCTCTCTTATTCCTTGTCAAATATTAATTCTTGAATTTCTGCAATAATTGTCACATGCTTATTTGATTTATGTGTCTTAATTGCTACTTGACATTTAGCATATTAAATATTATATTGTCTATTTTCTCCCTGATTTCCACAATTAATTGCTACTTGTCATTGTTTGTTTCATAAATGAATTATAATTATTGTATGCCTTGATGCTTAATAGTTTCTCATTGAACGTGGTATTTATTGGAGTATTTTTATTACATTTAAGAGTTGTTAAAATATATGGGGGAATCGGGTTGCACGCCACAACGGAAATAAAAATAAATATATTGGGGGATCGGGTTGCACGCCGCAACCGAGTTATTTAAAATTTATATTGGGGGACCGGGTTGCACGCCACAACAGATTTATCTAAAGTTTATATTATTGGAGCAGGTTGCACGCCGCAGCGGAAATTTATTGAGGAATTATATTATTGGGGCGGGTTACACGCCGCAACGGAATTTGATTGACTGCCGAGTTGACTTTAACTGTTAAAATGGGTTGCCTGATTTATTTCTATTATTGTTGTTATTATTATTATTGCATACACGTTAATGTAAGTGACCTGCCTTAGCCTCGTCACTACTTTGTCGAGGTTAGACTCTGCACTTACTAGTACATGGGGTCGGTTGTACTGATACTACACTCTACACTTCTTGTACAGATTTCGGAGTTGGTCCCAGCGACGTACTGTAGATTTGTCCGGATACAGTTACCAGTGGAGACTTGAGGTGTAACTGCACAGCGTTCGCAGTTCTGAAGTCCCCTTCTATCTTATCTCACATGGGTATTATATTTCAAACAACTTGAACTTTTTTCAGACCTTTAATTATATTATTCTAGAAACTCGTGCACTTGTGACTCCAATTCCGGGATAGTATTTAGATATCGCATTTATTATGGATTATTTACTTTATATCAGACTTTTTTTCCGCATTTGTTTTCTTTGTTATTAATTGATTTAAAATTGTGTTAAAATGGCTAATTATATTCTAACGTTGGCTTGCCTAGCAAGTGAAATGTTAGACGCCATCACGGTCCCGAAGGTAGAAATTTCGGGTCGTGACACTTGGTATCAGAGCACTAGGGGTCTCACGAGTCACGAGCAAACTTAGTAGAGTCTGAAGGATCGGTACGGAGACGTCTGTACTTATCTTTCAGAGGCTATGGAGTTTAGGAACAATATCATTTCTTTCTTATCCTGTCGAGCAATTTTATTCTATCATCGATGATTGAACCATTATATTCTTATTCTCTCGCAGATGGCGAGAAAACGTAATACATCTACCGACGGACAGGGACCTGAGCCCCCGGTGGCAACTATGACCAGGGGTAGAGGTCGAGGCCGAGGCAGAGGTAGAGCTCAGTCTAGAGCTCGAACAACAGCACCTGTTGTAGAACCTAAGGTGGATCTTCAGGAGGAGGTTGCAGTTCAGAATGTACCAGTTGGATCAGTTCAGGTCCCGAAAGGATTCATAGCTACTCCAGTGCGTCAGGATGCTCTAGTCCGTTTGGTTAGTCTTATGGACGGCGTGGCCCAAAATGGTATATTTCCAGTGGCACCATCCATCCCGTAGGCTGGGGGAGGAGCACACACTCCCACTACTCCTGCTCCAGAGCAGATGGCTCCCCAGAATCAGGCTCCAGCAGTCCCGCCAGTTGGGATAGTTCAGCCAGTTGTTGTGGCACAGGCCGGTGATAGGCCTGCCATGTCTTCTGAGGCCTTATTGAGACTGGATAAGTTTACTAATCTTTTCAGTTCACTTTAGTGGTACACCTTCTAAGGACCCACATGATTATCTTGACCGCTGCCATGAGGTGTTGCGGAACATGGGTATAGTTGAGACCAATGGGGTCGATTTTGCTGTATTTCAGATGACGGGTTCCGCCAAGAGGTGGTGGAGAGATTTTACATTGACCAGACCAGTTGGATCGCCTGCATTGACCTGGGAGTAGTTTTCACAGCTATTTCTAGAGAAATTCCTCCCTATCACATTGAGAGAGGATTACCGCAGGCAATTTGAGCGTCTACAGCAGGGAAGTATGACTGTTACCCAGTATGAGTCCCATTTTCTGGATTTAGCCCATCATGCTCTCCTTTTACTACCTACTGAGGGAGAGAGAGTGAGGAGGATAATTGAGGGACTCACTCACCCTATCAGACTTCAGATGTCCAAGGAGACCGGAAGTGAGATTTCCTTTTAGGCGGCTGCTAATGTCGCGAGGAGGATTGAGATGGTTCTTGCACAGGAGAGAGGACAGAGGTCTGATAAGAGGCCTCGTCAGTTCGGTGGTTTCAGTGGTGCCTCGTCTAGAGGCAGGGATAATTTTGGTAGGGGTCATCCTCCCAGGCCGTTTCATTTAGCACTTCAGACATCTCCCGGTTCTTCAAGGAGTCACGGTCCTATTATGCCTTACTCTGGGCAGCCAGCATTTATTGCACATTCAGCTCCTATCAGTGCACCACCACTCCTATTCAGCATTTATTGCACATTCTTGATATAGTAGATTTTGATGTCATCTTGGGTATGGATTGACTGTCACCTTATCATGCTATATTGGATTGTCATGCCAAGACGGTGACCCTAGCCATGCCGGGGTTACCTCGGTTAGAGTGGAAAGGAACTCATGGTCATTCTACCAGCAGGGTTATTTATTATATGAAGGCTCGGCGTATGGTCGAGAAAGGGTGTTGTCACGCCCCAAACCTGAAGGGGCATGGCCAGCACCCGGTACCATACTCGACCCGAGCGTACCACTCTGTAAATGTGAACTCTAGAGGAATAACCCTCAACCTAGGCCGATGAGGCCATATTCTGAATCATCTGGAAATATCGTTTGTCTCATCTAAGGGGTAAACATACCCAAAAACTCATATAGTGTTATACAAACTATACAGGACTTGTCTACAAGCCTCTAGAGATAGTTGAACTGTATCATGGTCGGGACAGGGCCTCGACCTACCCATCAAACCTGTATATATATAAAACGGACTCCAAGGTCTAGACCTGGTAACTCCGGGGAAGTGGAGCTTACCAACCAAGCTGATATTTGGCTCTGTCTACTGGGAAGGTCTATCCAGCTGTCTATCAGGACCTGCAGGCATGAAATGCAGCGTCCCCAGCAAAGGGACGTCAGTACAAATAATGTACTGAGTATGTAAGGCAACAAAATAACTGAAAGCTGAAACTGAATTGATGATATAATAACGGAATGTAACTGGGAGTCAAAAATAATCTGAAGATATGCTTACCTGCTGATACTGACTCAACTCTCTCCATATAGTATGTAAAATAGTTGTCCGGCCCTATAAGGCTCGGTATGTGTAACTGCCCTGCCGTAGTAGGCTCGCTCATAGGCGCTCGGCCATACTAGGCTCTGTATCTCAGCTATTCTGGGCTTGCTCATAGGTGCTCGGCCACAAGAGGCTCGGTATATAACTTACCATCTGATCAGAGGTTGCCCAATAGGGGCCTGCCCACCGATTATAGCTCGATGGTGGTAAAAATTACCGTAACACTGTATATATATATACTCTCTGCTCTCTTAAATGAAATAAGACAATATTAAACTGAATATGAAGTCCCGATAAGGGAGAATACTGTAACTTCTGAGACTAGGATAATGTGAATAAATTCAGGAATACGAACTTCTCTTTATGCCTCGTTATCAAACTCATATAGTTACGAGATCATGCCAAAATGAAGAAAGGTTTAGCCTTAACATACCTTATCACAATCTTTCCAATCACCAACTTGAACTCTCCTCTTCTCACCTTAATCTATAACAACGATAATAATACTATCATTAAGTTACGAAAGGTACAACTAACGCACAACGAACGACAAGCTTATTTTGTATTAAAACGGACAGCATCTCCCCTATAATCCTTACTTCCTCCAAATTCAAGATAACACCACAACACCAAAAACAACAATAACAACATATATACATTAGTTTCCAACCTTATGTACACCACACAATACTACAAAATAGCCCAACACACCCCAATCTCTTCATACACAAAACGACCACCGTAGTAGTGTCAACAACCCGAAATTGTTACGATGAACAACCAGCCCAACATCCTGCATTTATGTGGTGTTTCTCCACACCATTCCTCCTCCAAAACTCTACAAAATAGTAGTAAAACACTCTGCCCAGCAGCACCACAAAACAGTCCATAAAACAGTCCACAAAACAGTCCGCTACAAGTGAATAACTCAAACTCACGGCTTCCGATCACCGTCCCGTGAGTTCTTGCAAATATAGAACGACTTACTATGCATATACAGCAGAAAAAATGGATGAAAGAGAGCAGTAAACTTACCTTATTTGTTGGATAACTCAGCTCCTATCTTGGTTCTTCAAACTCTAGGCTTTACCTCCAATTAGAACTTGAAAGGGAGAGAAAATCAATTGGGGTTTGGGGAAAATTTTTGGGAGGAGTTTTGCAGAGATTAAGTCTGGTTATTTTTCTCTATTATCAACCTAATATATGAAGGGGATAAGACTTTAAAAAGTCCTCTTTGAATGACCCGAACTGGCCCATTTTTGGACGACCCGAAGAGGCCCATTTTTGGATTTTCGTTTAAGCAAGTAGGTGACAGTCTGCGCAGTCTCGGAAAAACTCTCATATCTCTCTACTCTGATGTTGTATTGACAAACAGTTTAATGCGTTGGAAAATAGACTCATAGATCTTTAATTTGATGGGTGGAACACCCTATAACTCTACGTATATTGGGAGAAAATGCCAGTTACATTGGACCCAAAGTTTCAGTAAAACGTATGAACGTAACTTGTGATGACTTTCATTGACTTTTGTTCCACCACTCGCTTGACTTCAAAATATAACACACGGCTATCATACGAATAAAATAACTCATAAAATAACCTCCTTATCATGTTAAACACCCTGGTCTCACTCCAAAAGTACATGCTATAACATTCCCCATTTTGTCGATTTTCGACGAAACATTATGTTTTTCAATTCCTTTAGCTTTTGAATCTTCCAACTATCTTTGTACTTTTTGTTCATGATCTTCAATATTTGTAACCTCCGAGGTAATATGATTAACTTACTTTGTAAACTTTTCAAATATGATTTCATTTCTGAGCTTACATCAATTGACTTACGACGTACTCGTACGTACGAAAATATGGGTTGTAACATCATTTCCCCCTTTGGAACATTCGTCCTCGAATGTTGACTGGTGCACATATCAGTCTCATAACCTATATCTCTCATAAATAATTTATTGCTGGCCTTTCCATCTAGGCAACTGTTCTATGAATAAATTCATAGGCCCGGGCATTCCCCCTTTAGGCCTCTTTCTGACACCACGACTTATGGTCTGAATCCTTCCAACCTCGTAATTATTGCGACCTTCTGTCATGCATCCTGTATGAAGTTTTCCTTGTATATGTGCCTATGTGACTCTTTTGTTCCTTTTCCTCTAGATTTTAGCCAATCTCTAGGCCTCACTTTAGGAACATATATAGAACTATGACAAGTTGTTCCTCCTGGTGTATATAGGTGTAGTAAAGTTCTTTGCTCGGTAATTTGTCAAACTTACGACTATTGTGATATCTTGTTTCGTAGCCTTGTAAATATATCCTATTGGCTTTACTACATCTAGGTAGGTTATACTACACTATCACACTTATTTCAGTTTATTATTGCCGAGGTTTGCTACCCAACTCCATGTTATCTCTCGCTTCTTATCCTATATGTATAAATCTAAGTCCTTTAGTTCTTCCTCATTACTGTTCATCTTAAAAATGAAGGCCTGATATCATCTCATACTTTGGAACTTTTATCTGCCTATTGTTGATTCACCTTAATGTTGATCTATAATCTACCACTAATAAATTGAAACCTCTTATGTAATACATTGTCCTTAAGGATCACGTCTCATCAGGGAATATCTGAAGTTATTTGCTCGATCCACCTAGGGGCGATACTATACTTCAATAACCGTATTTCATCGCATCCCAACGTGATTCATCTTATGAGGGGTATTCTAATCTCATGTGATTCATGAAATCCCTTCTTTTTGAATCATTAACCAATCAATAGCCTTAACGTCATCCTCTTACCTATCACAATTACACCCTTATTCTACTACCAGGGCAACATTTCATCTCTTCAAATTGCTCATAGTCTTAGACTCCTCTGAGCTCATTCAGGCTATACTGAGTTTTCTTTTTTTTTTTATAACTTACGGAAACCATCAGCTCTCTTATTTTGATGGGCTTAATTTTGAGGCCTTACATATTCTCGTCACCTTCTCAATAATCTTGTTGCTCTACCATACTTTAGCTTGCGACCTACACATATCTATTTATAGTACTCATAAACTTCCTTTAACTTTCTAGCACCATACATTTCCTTATGTTATTCAGGAACTTCAAGAGGGACATCAAATTGCCTCTAACTCTTCTTTACTCTCTTAACTAGACCTCTCGGTACTTGGAAACAATAGGCTAGAAGATATGTCCCTGACAACACCACTATCATTTGTGGGTACTAAATCATGGTGCTTCTAGCCCGCTATCTGATGTATGGACTTTTCACAACCTTTTACATTTGAGCATTTCGTACCTTCTTAACCTTTACCTTACTTAGCTTTTAATCTCGCATTGTATCTTTTGTCTCTTTCATAACCTCCCTTCCACATAGGTAGAATTCACTTCCACCTCTTGAAGCTCTACTATAAACTTGCACCTCTAGTGCGTACACAATCCGGTGGGAGCTTCATACTTACTCCTTATGAGACTAGTACCTTTTTTTTTTCTAGCTTTATGTAGAGCCGTTATAGAATATGGCTGTTGTACTATCTTTCTTGTACCTCTAATGTTAAGAGTGATTTTACAATGTTCAGACTCCTAATTCAGTTAGCTGATGTAACTCGTTAGTTTCTTCTTCTCTCCCAGACTTTAAGTAGGCTTATGCTATCTTCCGATCTGCTGCTCAGGGTATTATTACTTTCTCCTTTGGTATACGCCATGGAACATCCATAATATAATCTTCTAACAATTCAAGCCTTTGTCTGTGAGGTGGACTCAATTCTTTTTGTTTTAACTTTACACCGGCGTCTCCTATAGCTGTAGGAATGTCAACATATATGTTGCATGGATAATACTCTGAAATGTTAAGTGCGGTCATAACATAACTAACTCTGGGTCATTGATTTAATAATTCCTTTCGTGCCTTCTCAGTTTTCTTTAAAAGTGCGCAATTACTTCTCTTGGTCGTTCTGCCACTTATTGCATGAATACTTGGCTTATCCTAGTGCCAACACCTATTGGAATTTTGTGCAGCTCATATGATCTCAAATATTTCTTTTGAATTTTACTTCCCGTTCATTAGCCACGATAGGTGCCACTTTCTTATGGAGTGTATACAATATTGTAGTGAGACTGTTATAACAAGATCATTTCTTCTTTAGGTCACTATGCTTATGTTGAAGCCTTCTTCCTTATTTCCTCAGCTAGTCTTTCGTTGTAGCACTTAGGGAAGACCCTCTGACTCTTGTAGAGCTAAGAGCTTTTTACATCGTATACCCGACGAAAGATTTGATGTACTGACTCGCCAATAATTATCCTTAGTTACTTATCTCTGCGCCCTTATGCTCGTAGGGTTACTTCTGCACTCAAATTTTTATTATCTCCTCAGTGGCACTCTCTCTTTTATTTCCATAACACTTATATGGTACCTTTTACTGCCCAACTCCTATCAGAATATTCCTCAAGGATTACGATGTGGTATCTACGAGACCGAATTTCCTATGCTAGGTTTCACTTCATTTATCTTTCATGATCTACTGATTTATCTGAGACATCTTGTCTAGCCATGACTAGGCTCTTCCTGCATTCCTGAATGAACTACTAACTACTTGTCAGTCCATGCTCATATGTACATTCTGGGTAACCTCTCTTGGATTATGTCTTCTGTCTTAACTTAACTTTTGCATTGTCTCATAATGTATCAAGTGTTCATTCGCACTTATTTATCAATAACATCTGGTGTGGGAACCCTTGCTGCCTCTCCCCGACGTCGTGCTTGCATAATGTTCTGGACTCGAATCATGTCTGTAGGATCTGAATAAATGCAATATCATTCCTTTTACCATTTACTGCATTCTTCCTTTACTATTCCATAGTTACCTGAACCACTTAACTTTGACTTAATACCATATTATACCATCTTTTCCCCTTTAGGGGAGTATTAACATGTAATGCTATGAAGACTTACTTATAAATATTTTACCTCTTCATCTTCGACGTCTTTTCACGTCTTTATTGACTCTTACTTGCCTTGCAGTAACCCTTATGTATCAAGGATAATTGAATATCTTACACACGACGGTATTAGATACCTAGTGTAACTGGAACACTTAGTCCCTTAAGATTAACTTTGCTCAAAGTTCTTGCTTTAGGGAAGCGTCTTCTTGAGTGACCTTTGAAGGTTATTCTTCTGTTGTCGATTGTATTATTGTTGGAATGCGATATTTGAAATTCTCTTGATGTCAACTATCATTACCTCATTTGATCCCTAATTGATGTTCAATTTATCTTGTTCACTAGCCCATGCTAATTTCTATTACTCTGGGGGTCTAAATTGTTTTGTCTTTCTAATCACATTGGACGCACCAACTCATTTCTCGAAATGAGAATATGACTTTTGGCCTATACTCTTTTATTGTCTCAAGATCTGTCACCTCTTGTTTTTTTTTCATTTTTTTTTCTCTTGACTATAGACTCTGTCATCATATCATATTTTGATTTACCGTTATCACCCATTTATCACATCTTACTCATAATACTTCATTTCTCTCTTCTTATTCTCCTGCTAATACTTCTGTTTATCGCATTATTCTGAAAACTTCAACAAAACATTGTTTCACTTTTAGCTACCCTAGCTCAATCCACCATTTCAGGTTACTCTAACCCAAGCTGGATCTTGATATCCCATCCTTCTCTTAAACTATATATGTTAGCTCCCACAGGGCATAACTGAGATGGGTGTGGCCAATTGTACATACCTTTATTTCTGTTGAAGGTAACTTAGAATCCATTTATTTCTCTGCCTGACGTGGAAATTCGGACACTCTTCATTAACTAGTACCTCGTACCCTTCTTCACCTTGCTTCTGTTATATGTTGAAACTTATACTTTTACCTTATGATACTCCCATGGCCTGCTATTCACGGGGTATGTTAGATATTCCCGTCTTAGGGTAAATGGGAAATTCGCATATATGGTAAGCACAATCTAATAGGGTCTCAAACAGGTCCACGTAGTCAAGAATTCTCTCTCTACTAATGCTTTTACCTACTATTGTATTATACCTTTAGCTAGCTATAATTTTTCTAATTGAAAGCATCGCTATATCATTGGCAAACATAAACTTTGACTCGAACTCTTATGACTCAGCTCTATAGTACGATTTGGATTTGAATGAAGGGTAACAAACTTCTAAATGCCTTGTAGCCTCCTGCTTATAAGTGTGGTGCACAACACACCCATAAACAAGACTCTACTAGACATGGCTTGTAGACTCCCTAGGATAGAACTGCTCTGATACCAAGTTTGTCACGCCCCAAACCTGAAGGGGCGTGGCCGGCACCCGGTACCATACTCGGCCCGAGCGTACCACTCTGTAAATGTGAACTCTAGAGGAATAACCCTCAACCTAGGCCGATGAGGCCATATTCTGAATCATCTGGAAATATCATTTGTCTCATCTAAGGGGTAAACATACCCAAAAACTCATATAGTGTTATACAAACTATACAGGACTTGTCTACAAGCCTCTAGAGATAGTTGAACTGTATCATGGTCGGGACAGGGCCTCGACCTACCCATCAAACCTGTATATATATAAAACGGACTCCAAGGTCTAGACCTGGTAACTCCGGGGAAGTGGAGCTTACCAACCAAGCTGATATTTGGCTCTGTCTACTGGGAAGGTCTATCCAGCTGTCTATCAGGACCTGCAGGCATGAAATGCAGCGTCCCCAGCAAAGGGACGTCAGTACAAATAATGTACTGAGTATGTAAGGCAACAAAATAACTAAAAGCTGAAACTGAATTGATGATATAATAACGGAATGTAACTGGGAGTCAAAAATAATCTGAAGATATGCTTACCTGCTAATACTGACTCAACTCTCTCCATATAGTATGTAAAATAGTTGTCCGGCCCTATAAGGCTCGGTATGTATAACTGCCCTGCCGTAGTAGGCTCGCTCATAGGCGCTCGGCCATACTAGGCTCTGTATCTCGGCCATTCTGGGCTCGCTCATAGGCACTTGGCCAGAGTAGGCTCGGTATATAACTTACCATCTGATCAGAGGTTGCCCAATAGGGGCCTGCCCACCGATTATAGCTCAATGGTGGTAAAAATTACTGTAACACTGTATATATATATATACTCTCTGCTCTCTTAGCTGAAATAAGACAATATTAAACTGAATATGAAGTCCCGATAAGGGAGAATACTGTAACTTCTGAGACTAGGATAATGTGAATAAATTCAGGAATACGAACTTCTCTTTATGCCTCGTTATCAAACTCATATAGTTACGAGATCATGCCAAAATGAAGAAAGGTTTAGCCTTAACATACCTTATCACAATCTTTCCAATCACCAACTTGAACTCTCCTCTTCTCACCTTAATCTATAACAACGATAATAATACTATCATTAAGTTACGAAAGGTACAACTAACGCACAACGAACGACAAGTTTATTTTGTATTAAAACGGACAGCATCTCCCCTATAATCCTTACTTCCTCCAAATTCAAGATAACACCACAACACCAAAAACAACAATAACAACATATATACATTAGTTTCCAACCTTATGCACACCACAAAATACTACAAAATAGCCCAACACACCCCAATCTCTTCATACACAAAACGACCACCGTAGTAGTGTCAACAACCCGAAATTGTTACGATGAACAACCAGCCCAACATCCTGCATTTATGTGGTGTTTCTCCACACCATTCCTCCTCCAAAACTCTACAAAATAGTAGTAAAACACGCTGCCCAGCAGCACCACAAAACAGTCCATAAAACAGTCCACAAAACAGTCCGCTACAAGTGAATAACTCAAACTCACGGCTTCCGATCACCGTCCCGTGAGTTCTTGCAAATATAGAACGACTTACTATGCATATACAGCAGAAAAAATGGATGAAAGAGAGCAGTAAACTTACCTTATTTGTTGGATAACTCAGCTCCTATCTTGGTTCTTCAAACTCTAGGCTTTACCTCCAATTAGAACTTGAAAGGGAGAGAAAATCAATTGGGGTTTGGGGAAAATTTTTGGAAGGAGTTTTGCAGAGATTAAGTCTGGTTATTTTTCTCTATTATCAACCTAATATATGAAGGGGATAAGACTTTAAAAAGTCCTCTTTGAATGACCCGAACTGGCCCATTTTTGGACGACCCGAAGAGGCCCATTTTTGGATTTTCGTTTAAGCAAGTAGGTGACAGTCTGCGCAGTCTCGGAAAAACTCTCATATCTCTCTACTCTGATGTTGTATTGACAAACAGTTTAATGCATTGGAAAATAGACTCATAGATCTTTAATTTGATGGGTGGAACACCCTATAACTCTACGTATATTGGGAGAAAATGCCAGTTACATTGGACCCAAAGTTTCAATAAAACGTATGAACGTAACTTGTGATGACTTTCATCGACTTTTGTTCCACCACTCGCTTGACTTCAAAATATAACACACGGCTATCATACGAATAAAATAACTCATAACATAACCTCCTTATCATGTTAAACACCCTGGTCTCACTCCAAAAGTACATGCTACAACATTCCCCATTTTGTCAATTTTCGACGAAACATTATGTTTTTCAATTCCTTTAGATTTTGAATCTTCCAACCATCTTTATACTTTTTGTTCATGATCTTCAATATTTGTAACCTCCAAGGTAATATGATTAACTTACTTTGTAAACTTTTCAAATATGATTTCATTTCTGAGCTTACATCAATTGACTTACGACGTACTCGTACGTACGAAAACATAGGTTGTAACAGGTGTCTAGCCTATTTTGATTATATTTGTGATCCCAGTGCGGATGTTACTTATATGGACTCAGTACCAGTTGTTCGTGAATTTCCAGAAGTATTTCCTGCAGATTTGCCGGGGATGCCACCCGACAAAGATATTGACTTATGTATTGATTTAGCTCCGAGCACTCAGCCCATTTCTATCCCACCATACCGTACGGCCCCGCCAGAGTTGAAAGAATTGAAGGAGCAGTTACAAGACTTACTTGATCAGGGATTCATTAGACCAGTGTCTTGCCCTGGGGTGCACCAGTATTATTTGTAAAGAAGAAAGATGGTTCAATGCGAATGTGTATAGATTATCGGCAGTTGAACAAGGCTACTATCAAGAATAAGTATCCACTACCAAGAATTGATGACTTATTCGACCAGCTTCAGGGTGCCAAGGTGTTTTCAACGATCGATTTGAGGCCTGGTTACCATTAGTTGAAGATTAGGGCATCTGATATCCCTAAGACAGCTTTTTGAACTCAGTATGGGCATTACGATTTCCTAGTGATGTCATTTGGGTTGACAAATGCCCCAGCAACATTTATGAATTTGATGAATCGAGTGTTCAAGCCATATTTGGATTCTTTTGTGGTTGTATTCATTGATGATATCTTGATTTACACCAGCAGTTGAGAGAAGCATGAGCAGCATATTCAGAGTGTGCTTCAGACTTTGAAGAATAATCAGTTATATGCTAAATTTTCAAAATCCGAGTTTTTGTTAAACTCAGTTGCCTTTTTGGGGCATGTTGTATCGGCAAAAGGCAAAAAGGTGAATCCTAAGAAGATTGAGGCTGTTCAAAATTGGCCTAGACCTACTTCAGTTACAGAGATCCGGAGTTTTTTGGGTTTGGCAGGTTATTATCGTCGGTTCGTGGAAGGGTTTTCATCTATAGCAAGCCCATTGACCAGACTGACCCAGGAAGGTGCCCCATTCAGATGCTCAGACGAGTGTGAGTTGAGCTTTCAAAAGCTCAAGACTGCTTTGACTATGACGCCAGTGTTGGTATTATCCACAGGTTTAGGATCTTATACGGTATATTGTGATGCATCTCACATTAGGCTTGGTACAGTATTAATGCAAGATGGCAGGGTGATTGCATACGCGTTGCGGCAGTTGAAAGTTCACAAGAAGAATTATCCTGTTCATGACTTAGAATTGGCAACCATTGTTCATGCGCTGAAGATTTAGAGGCATTACCTTTACGGTGTCTTGTGTGAGGTATTTACTGATCATCTTAGCTTACAATATCGATTCAAACAAAAGGATTTCAATTTGAGGCAGAGAAGATAGTTGGAGCTATTGAAGCACTATGACTATGATATCACTATTTTGTATCACCCCGAAAAGGCCAATGTGGTGGCCGATGCTTCGAGTAGAAAGGCTGTGAGTATGGATAGTCTTACGTATATTCTTGTTGGTGAGAGGCCATTAGTTGCAGATGTTCAGACTTTGGCTAATCAGTTCGTGAGGTTAGATGTTTCAGAACCCAGTCAGGTTCTAGCTTGCACAGTCGCTTGGTCTTCTTTATATGAGCACATTAGAGAGCGACAATATGATGATCCTCATTTACTTGTCCTTAAGAACACGGTGCGGCACTGTGATGCTAAACAGGTTGCTGTGGGGGAAGATGGAGTTCTACGAATGCAGGGTCATATTTGTGTGCCTAATGTGGATGGGCTTCGTGAATTAATTTTGGAAGAGGCCCACAGTTCCAAGTATTCTATTCATCTAGTGCCGCCAAAATGTATCAAGATTTGCGGCAACATTATTGGTGGAGGAGAATAAAAAAGGATATAGTTTTTTATGTATCTCGGTGTCTAAATTGTCAGCAAGTCAAGTACGAGCATCAGAGACCTGGTGGTTTGCTTCAGAAGTTAGAAATTCCTGAGTGGAAGTGGGAACGTATCACTATGGATTTTGTTTTTAGGCTCCCACGGACTCAGAGAAAATTTGACGCAGTTTGGGTCATTGTGGACAGGTTGACCAAGTCAGCACATTTCATTCTAGTGGCAGTTACCTATTCTTCAGAGCGGTTAGCTGAAATTTACATTCGTGAGATTGTCCGCCTTCACCGTGTGCCCGTGTCTATTATTTCAGATCAAGGTACGCAGTTTACCTCACACTTCTGGATGGCTGTACAGTGTGAGTTAGGCACGTGGGTTGAGTTGAGCACAACATTTCATCCACAGACAGACTGACAGTCAGGGCGCACCATTCAGATATTGGAAGATATGCTTCGCGCTTGTGTTATAGACTATAGAGGTTCTTGGGATTAGTTCTCGCCGCTTGCGGAGTTTACTTATAATAATAGCTACAAGTCGAGCATTCAGATGGCTCCATATGAGGTATTATACGGAAGGCGATGCCGATCGCCAGTTGGCTGGTTTGAACCGGGATAGGCTCGGTTGTTAGGTACCGATTTGGTACAGGATGCCTTGGATACGGTCAAGGTTATTCAGGATCGACTTCGCACAGCTCAGTCTAGGAAAAAAGGTTATGCTGACCGTAAAGTTCGTGATATTACATTCATGGTTGGAGAAAGAGTATTGCTCCGGGTTTCACCTATGAAAGGTGTAATGAGGTTCGAAAAGAAGGGCAGGTTGAGCCCTAGGTATATAGGACCCTTCGAAATTCTTTAAAGGGTGGGCGAAGTAGCTGGCTTGCACTACCACCTAGTTTATCAGCAGTTCATCCGGTGTCGGGTGTTCCATGTTTTTATGCTCCGAAAATATCATGGTGATCTGTCCCATGTACTAGATTTCAACTCAGTCAAGTTGGACAAAGATTTGAGTTATGAAGAGGAACCGGTAGCTATTCTAGCCCAGCAGGTCCGACAGTTGAGGTCTAAGAGTTATCCTTCAGTTCGGGTACAATGGAGAGGTCAGCCGGTAGAAGCATCTACCTAGGAGTCCGAGTTAGACATGCGGAGTAAATATCCACATCTTTTCAACAGCTCAGGTACTTTTTCTAATTCCGTTCGAGGACGAACGTTTGTTTTAGAGGTGGAGAATGTGATGAACCAAAAGGTCATATTTAAATTTAATAATTATTTCTATATTCTAAGACCTCAAAAAGTACTATTCATCATTTCTCGACTTACGTGCATAGTTCGTATAATTTTCTGAAAAGTTTTTATATGAAAAATTGATTAAAATGTGAAATAGAGCCTTAAAATTCAATTGAGTTGACTTTGGTCAACATTTTGATCAAACAAACTCGGATCAGTGTTTTGAAAGTTCCAGTAGGTCCGTATCGTAATTTGGGACTTGGGCGTATGCCCGAAATTTAATTTGGAGGTCCCTATCTTGAATTATCGCTAGTTGGCGAAAACTAGAAGCCTAAAGGCTTAAAGATTTCAAAGTTTGACCACAAATTGACTTTTATTGATATCGGGATCGGATTCAAGTTCTGAAAATTTTCATAGGTCAGTCATTTCATTTATGACTTGTGTGTAAAATTTGAGGTCAATCAGACTAGATTTGATAGGTTCTCGCATCGTTTGTAGAAATCAGAAGTTTCAAAGCTCATTAGGCTTGAATCTCTGTGATTCATGTTTTTAGTGTTGTTTGATGTAATTTGTGGTTTCGACTAAGTTCGTATGATGTTTTAGTTGGTGGTGTATTTGGTTGAGGTCCCGGGGGCCTCTGGTGAGTTTCATATGATTAACGGGTTGAATTTTGGACTTGGAACTCTGCTGAGATTGTTCTGTGCAATGTCTGGTTTCCTTCTTCGCGTTCGCGATAGAGGTCTCGCGTTCGCGAAGAGGAACTGGAGGCAGGTGAAATTTACGCTTCGCATTCACGAAGAGGGGACCGCATTCGTGAAGGGGTAGAGGGCAGTGTTCATCGCGAACGCATGGGAGCGTTCGCGAAGAAGGGCGAAGTGTGGCCGGACACCGTTCGCGTAGGGGAGACCGCGTTCGCGAAGGCCAAGTTTGGCAAGGCATTGCGTTTGCGAGACTGACCTCGCGTTCGCGAAGAAGAAATCTGGGGCATCACAAAAATGTACTTTGCGAATGCGAGGATGCTATCGCGAACGCGATGAAGAAATTCCTGGACAACAGAACTTAAGTTCTCAAAATGGAATTTCGTCCCATTTTTCATTATTCAAGATTTTGAGCTCGGGTAAGGTGATTTTTGGGCGATTTTTACGGGAAAACATTGGGGTAAGTGTTCCTTATCCTATATTGATTATAATTCATGATTCCATACTCATTTACATCATAAATTCGTGAATTTATGGAAGAAAAATCAGATTTTTATAAAATCTTCCAAAAATGTAAAATGAAGATTTTGAAAGCCAATCCTATGTCGGAATTCAATAATTTTTATATGGTTGAACTCGTATCGGAACGTGTGTTTGAATTTCGTGAGTTGTTTTTGGGATTCGAAATGTGGGCCCCGTTGTCGATTTTTGAGATGAATTTCGAATTTTAATCCGAAAAATTTGTAAATTCATATGGAATTAATTCCTGCGATTTATGCTAAGTATATTGAATTATTTATGACTATATTTGAGGATTTCGGACACGAATTCGCGAGGCAAAAGTTATTGGATTCTTGAATTTGGTTGCAAAACGAGATAAGTGTCGTGGTTAAACTTGACTTGAGGGAATATAATCCTTGAATTATTTTCTATGTGAATTTTATGAGTAACGATGTATAGGCAAGGGGAGGAGTGCCTATACTATGTCAATTTAATTGTTTGCTTAATTATTTAAACATCTTAAATTGTTTTAAGACACAAATTAATTATTATTATAATTGTTTCTCTCCTATTCCTTGTCAAATATTAATTCTTGAATTCCTGCAATAATTGTCACATGCTTATTTGATTTATGTGTCTTAATTGCTACTTGACATTTAGCATATTAAATATTATACTGTCTATTTTCTCCCTGATTTCTACAATTAATTGCTATTTGTCATTGTTTGTTTCATAAATGAATTATAATTATTGTATGCCTTGATGCTTAATAGTTTCTCATTGAACGTGGTATTTATTGGAGTATTTTTATTACATTTAAGAGTTATTAAAATATATGGGGGGATCAGGTTGCACGCCGCAACTGAAATGAAAATAAATAAATTGGGGGATCGGGTTGCACGCCGCAACAGAGTTATTTAAAGTTTATATCGGGGGACCGGGTTGCACGCCGTAACAGATTTATTTAAAGTTTATATTATTGGAGCGGGTTGCACGCCGCAACGGAAATTTATTGAGAAATTATATTGTTGGGGCGGGTTGCACGCCGCAACGGAATTTGATTGACTGCCGAGTTGACTTCAACTGTTAAAATGAGTTACCTGATTTATTTCTATTATTGTTGTTATTATTATTATTGCGTACAGGTTAATGTAAGTGACCTGCCTTAGCCTCGTCACTACTTCGTCGAGCTTAGACTCTGCACTTACCAGTACATGGGGTCGGTTGTACTGATACTACACTCTACACTTCTTGTGCAGATTTCGGAGTTGGTCCCAGCGGCGTACTGTAGATTTGTCCGGATACAACTACCAGTGGAGACTTGAGGTGTAGCTGCACAGCGTTCGCACTTCTGAAGTCCCCTTCTATCTTATCTCAAATGTGTATTATATTTCAAACAACTTGAACTTTTTTCAAACCTTTAATTGTATTATTCTAGAAACTTGTGCACTTGTGACTCCAATTCCGGGATAGTATTTAGATATCGCATTTATTATGGATTATTCACTTTATTTCAGACTTTTTTTCCGCATTTGTTTTCTTTGTTATTAGTTGATTTAAAATTGTGTTAAAACGGCTAATTATATTCTAACGTTGGCTTGCCTAGCAAGTGAAATGTTAGGCGCCATCACGGTCCCGAAGGTGAAAATTTCGGGTCGTGACACTTGGTATCAGAACACTAGGTTACATAGGTCTCACGAGTCACGAGCAAACTTAGTAGAGTCTGAAGGATCGGTACGGAGACGTCTGTACTTATCTTTCAGAGGCTATGGAGTTTAGGAACAATATCATTTCTTTCTTATCCTGTCGAGCAATTTTATTCTATCATCGATGATTGAACCATTATATTCTTATTTTCTCGCAGATGGCGAAGAAACATAATACATCTACCAACGGATAGGGACCTGAGCCCCCGGTGGCAACTATGACCAGGGGTAGAGGTCGAGGCCGAGGTCGTGCTAGAGGCCGAGGCAGAGGTAGAGCTCAGTCTAGAGCTCGAGCAGCAGCACCTGTTGTAGAACCTAAGGTGGATCTTCAGGAGGAGGTTCCAGTTCAGAATGTACCAGTTGGATCAGTTCAGGTCCCGAAAGGATTCATAGCTACTCCAGTGCTTCAGGACGCTCTAGTTCGTTTGGTGAGTCTTATGGAGGGCGTGGCCCAAAATGGTATATTTCCAGTGGCACCATCCATCTCGTAGGCTGGGGGAGGAGCACAAACTCCCACTACTCCTGCTCCAGAGCAGATGGCTCCCCAGAATCAGGCTCCAGCAGTCCCGCCAGTTGGGATAGTTCAGCCAGTTGTTGCGGCACAGGCTGGTGATAGGCCTGCCATGTTTTCTGAGGCCTTATTGAGACTGGATAAGTTTACTAATCTTTCCAGTTCACTTTAGTGGTTCACCTTCTGAGGATCCACAGGATTATCTTGACCGCTGCCATGAGGTGCTGCGGAACATGGATATAGTTGAGACCAATGGGGTCAATTTCGCTGTATTTCAGATGACGGGTTCCGCCAAGAGGTGGTGGAGAGATTTTACATTGGCCAGACCAGTTGGATCGCCTGTATTGACCTGGGAGCAGTTTTCACAGCTATTTCTAGAGAAATTCCTCCCTATCACATTGAGAGAGGATTACCGCAGGCAATTTGAGCGTCTACAGCAGGGAAGTATGACTGTTATCCAGTATGAGTCCCATTTTGTGGATTTAGCCTGTCATGCTCTCCTTTTACTACCTACTGAGGGAGAGAGAGTGAGGAGGATAATTGAGGGACTCACTCACCCTATCAGGCTTCAAATGGCCAAGGAGACCGGAAGTGAGATTTCCTTTCAGGCGGCTGCTAATGTCGCGAGGAGGATCGAGATAGTTCTTGCACAGGAGAGAGGGCAGAGGTCTGATAAGAGGCCTCGTCAGTTCGGTGGTTTCAGTGGTGCCTCGTCTAGAGGCAGGGATAATTTTGGTAGGGGTCATCCTCCCAGGCCGTTTCATTTAGCACTTCAAACATCTCCCGGTTCTTCAAGGAGTCACGGTCCTATTATGCCTTACTCTGGGCAGCCAGCATTTAGTGCACATTCAGCTCCTATCAGTGTACCACCACTCCAGAGTCACTACTGCGGTTATCCGGCCCGTTCGGGTCAGCTTCAGCTTCAGCAGTCACGGCATCAGGATGGGTGTTATGAGTGTGGGAACATTGGTCACATAAGGAGGTATTGCCCTAGGTTGTCGAGTAACAGATCTCGGCAGGATTCTCGTGCCATCATACCGGCACCGGTTGCTTCACCGCCTGCTCAACCAGCTAGAGGTAGGAGTTAGGCAGCTAGAGGTGGAGGTCAGACCGTTAGAGGTGGAGGCCAGCCAGTTAGAGGCCGTCCTAGAGACGCAGTTCAAAGTGGTAGGACCCAACCCCGATTTTATGCTTTTCCAACTAGGCCTGAGGCTGAGTCATCCGATGCCGTGATCACATGTACTATTCCAGTTTTCCATAGAGATGCTTCAGTTCTATTTGATCCAGGATCTACTTATTCCTATGTGTCCTCCTATTTTGCTTCATATCTGGTTATGCCTCGTGATTTTCTGAGTGCTTTTGTGTATGTATCTATACCGGTGGGAGACTCTGTTGTCGTAGACCATGTCTATCGTTCGTGTGTGGTTACTATTGGTAGTCTTGAGACTAGTGTGGATCTTCTACTTCTTGATATAGTAGATTTTGATGTCATCTTGGGTATGGATGGACTGTCACCTTATAATGCTATATTGGATTGTCATGCCAAGACGGTGACCCTAGCCATGCCAGGGTTACCTCGGTTAGAGTGGAAAGGAACTCATGGTCATTCTACCAGCAGGGTTATTTATTATATGAAGGCTCGGCGTATGGTCGAGAAAGGGTGTCTAGCCTATTTGGCTTATATTCGTGATCCCAGTGCGGATGTTCCTTATATGGACTCAGTACCAGTTGTTCGTGAATTTCCAGAAGTATTTCCTGCAGATTTGCCAGGGATGCCACCCAACAGAGATATTGACTTATGTATTGATTTAGCTCCGGGCACTCAACCCATTTCTATCCCACCATACCGTATAGCCCCGCCAGAGTTGAAAGAATTGAAGGAGCAATTACAAGACTTACTTGATCAGGGATTCATTAGACCAGTGTCTCGCCCCGGGTTGCACCAGTATTATTTGTAAAGAAGAAAGATGGTTCAATGCGAATGTGTATAGATTATCGGCAGTTGAACAAGGCTACTATCAAGAACAAGTATCCACTGCCAAGAATTGATGACTTATTCGACCAGCTTCAGGGTGCCAAGGTGTTTTCAACGATCGACTTGAGGTCTGGTTACCATCAGTTGAAGATTAGGGCATCTGATATCCCTAAGACAGCTTTTTGAACTCGGTATGGGCATTACGATTTCCTAGTGATGTCATTTGGGTTGACAAATGCCCCAGCAACATTTATGAATTTGATGAATCGAGTGTTCAAGCCCTATTTGGATTCTTTTGTGGTTGTATTCATTGATGATATCTTGATTTACTCCACCAGTTGAGAGAAGCATGAGCAGCATATTCGGAGTGTGCTTCAGACTTTGAAGAATAATTAGTTATATGCTAAATTTTCAAAATGCGAGTTTTTGTTAAACTCAGTTGCCTTTTTGGGGCATGTTGTATCGGCAGAAGGCAAAAAGGTGGATCCTAAGAAGATTGAGGCTGTTCAAAATTGGCCTAGACCTACTTCAGTTACAGAGATCCGGAGTTTCCTGGGTTTGGCAGGTTATTATCGTCGGTTCGTGGAAGGGTTTTCATCTATAGCAAGCCCATTGACCAGACTGACCCAGGAAGGTGCCCCATTCAGATGGTCAAACAAGTGTGAGTTGAGCTTTCAAAAGCTCAAGACTGCTTTGACTATAACTCCAGTGTTGGTATTATCCACAGGTTCAGGATCTTATACGGTATATTGTGATGCATCTCACATTAGGCTTGGTACAGTATTAATGCAAGATGGCAGGGTGATTGCATACGCGTTGCGGCAGTTGAAAGTTCACGAGAAGAATTATCCTGTTCATGACTTAGAATTGGCAACCATTGTTCATGCGCTGAAGATTTAGAGGCATTACCTTTACGGTGTCTTGTGTGAGGTATTTACTGATCATCTTAGCTTACAATATCGGTTCAAACAAAAGGATTTCAATTTGAGGCAGAGAAGATGGTTGGAGCTATTGAAGGACTATGACTATGATATCACTATTTTGTATCACCCCGAAAAGGCCAATGTGGTGGCCGATGCTTCGAGTAGAAAGGCTGTGAGTATAGATAGTCTTACGTATATTCTTGTTGGTGAGAGGCCATTAGTTGCAGATGTTCAGACTTTGGCTAATCAGTTCGTGAGGTTAGATGTTTCAGAACCCAGTCAGGTTCTAGCTTGCACAGTCGCTTGTTCTTCTTTATATGAGCGCATCAGAGAGCGACAATATGATGATCCTCATTTACTTGTCCTTAAGAACACGGTGCGTCACGGTGATGCCAAACAGGTTGCTGTGGGGGAAGATGAAGTTCTACCAATGCAGGGTCGTATTTGTGTGCCTAATGTGGATGGGCTTCGTGAATTAATTATGGAAGAGGCCTACAGTTTCAGGTATTCTATTCATCCAGGTGCCGCCAAAATGTATCAAGATTTGCGGCAACATTATTGGTGGAGGAGAATTTAGAAGGATATAGTTTTTTATGTATCTCGGTGTCTAAATTGTCAGCAAGTCAAGTACGAGCATCAGAGACCTGGTGGTTTGCTTCAGAAGTTAGAAATTCCTGAGTGGAAGTGGGAACGTATCACTATGGATTTTGTTTTTAGGCTCCCACGGACTCAGAGAAAATTTGACGCAGTTTGGGTCATTGTGGACAGGTTGACCAAGTCAGCACATTTCATTCTAGTGGCAGTTACCTATTCTTCAGAGCGGTTAGCTAAAATTTACATTCGTGAGATTGTCCGCCTTCACCGTGTGCCCGTGTCTATTATTTCAGATCAAGGTACGCAGTTTACCTCACACTTCTGAATGGCTGTACAGTGTGAGTTAGGCACGTGGGTTGAGTTGAGCACAACATTTCATCCACAGACAGACGGACAGTCAGGGCGCACCATTCAGATATTGGAAGATATGCTTCGCGCTTGTGTTATAGACTTTAGAGGTTCTTGGGATCAGTTCTCGCCGCTTGCGGAGTTTACTTATAATAATAGCTACAAGTCGAGCATTCGGATGGCTCCATATGAGGTATTATACATAAGGCGATGCCGATCGCCAGTTGGCTGGTTTGAACCGGGATAGGCTCGGTTGTTGGGTACCGATTTGGTACAGGATGCCTTGGATAAGGTCAAGGTTATTCAGGATCGACTTCGCACAGCTCAGTCTAGGAAAAAAGGTTATGCTGACCGTAAAGTCCGTGATATTACATTCATGGTTGGAGAAAGAGTATTGCTCCGGGTTTCACCTATGAAAGGTGTAATGAGGTTCGAAAAGAAGGGCAGGTTGAGCCCTAGGTATATAGGACCCTTCGAAATTCTTTAAAGGGTGGGCGAAGTAGCCGGCTTGCACTACCACCTAGTTTATCAGCAGTTCATCCGGTGTCGGGTGTTCCATGTTTCTATGCTCCGAAAATATCATGGTGATCCGTCCCATGTACTAGATTTCAACTCAGTCAAGTTGGACAAAGATTTGAGTTATGAAGAGGAACCGGTAGCTATTCTATCCCAGCAGGTCCGACAGTTGAGGTCTAAGAGTTATCCTTCAGTTCGGGTACAATGGAGAGGTCAGCCGGTAGAAGCATCTACCTGGGAGTCCGAGTTAGACATGCGGAGTAAATATCCACATCTTTTGAACAGCTCAGGTACTTTTTCTAATTCCGTTCGAGGACGAACGTTTGTTTTAGAGGTGGAGAATGTGATAAACCAAAAGGTCATCTTTAAATTTAATAATTATTTCTGTGTTCTAAGACCTCAAGAAGTACTATTCATTATTTCTCGACTTACGTGCACAGTCCGTATAATTTTTCGAAAAGTTTTTATATGAAAAATTGATTAAAATATGAAATAGAGCCTTAAAACTCAACTGAGTTGACTTTGGTCAACATTTTGATCAAACGGACTTGGATCAGTATTTTGACAGTTCCAGTAGGTCCGTATCGTGATTTGGAACTTGGGCGTATGCCCGGAATTTAATTTGGAGGTCCCTATCTTGAATTATCGCTAGTTGGCGAAAACTAGAAGCCTAAAGGCTTAAAGATTTCAAAGTTTGACCACAAATTGACTTTTATTGATATCGGGATCGGATTCAAGTTCTGAAAATTTTCATAGGTCAGTTATTTCATTTATGACTTGTGTGTAAAATTTGAGGTCAATCAGACTAGATTTGATAGGTTCCGGCATCGTTTGTAGAAATCAGAAGTTTCAAAGCTCATTAGGCTTGAATCCGTGTGACTCATGTTTTTAGTATTGTTTGATATAATTTGAGGTTTAAACTAAGTTTGTATGATGTTTTAGGACTTGGTGGTGTATTTGGTTAAGGTCCCGGGGGCCTCTGGTGAGTTTTAGATGGTTAATGGGTTGAATTTTGGACTTGGAACTCTGCTGGGATTTTTCTGTGCAATGTCTGGTTTCCTTCTTCGCGTTCGCGATAGAGGTCTCGCATTCGCGAAGAGGAACTGGAGGCAGGTGAAATTTACTCTTCGCGTTCGCGAAGAGGGAACCGCGCTCGTGAAGGGGTAGAGGGCAGTGTTCATCGCAAACGCATGGGAGCGTTCGCGTTCGCATAGAAGGGCAAGGTGTGGCCGGACACCGTTCGCATAGGGGAGACCGCATTCGCGAAGGCCAAGTTTGGCAAGGCATTGCGTTTGCGAGACTGACCTCGCGTTCGCAAAGAGAAATCTGGGGCATCACAAAAATGTACTTTGCGAACGCGAGGTTGCTATCGCGAACGCGATGAAGAAATTCCTGGACAACAGAACTTAAGTTCTGGAAATGGAATTTCGACCCCATTTTTCATTATTCAAGATTTTGAGCTCGGGTAAGGTAATTTTTGGGTGATTTTTACGGGAAACTATTGGGGTAAGTGTTGTTCCTTATCCTATATTGATTATAGTTCATGATTCCATACTCATTTACATCATAAATTCGTGAATTTATGGAAGAAAAATCAGATTTTTATAAAATCTTCCAAAAATGTAAAATGAAGATTTGATAGCCAATCCTATGTCGGAATTCGATAATTTTTTTATGGTTGAACTCGTATCGGAACGTGTGTTTGGATTTCGTGAGTTTTTTTCGGGATTTGAGATGTGAGCCCCACTGCCGATTTTTGAGATAAATTTCAAATTTTAATCCGAAAAATTTATAAATTCATATGGAATTAATTCCTGCGATTTATGCTGAGTATATTGAATTATTTATGACTAGATTTGAGGATTTCGGATACGAATTCGCGAAGCAAAAGTTATTGGATTCTTGAATTTGGTTGCAAAGCGAGATAAGTGTCGTGGTTAACCTTGACTTGAGGGAATAGAACCCTTGAATTATTTGCTATGTGAATTTTATGAGTAACGATGTATAGGCAAGGTGACGAGTGCCTATACTATGTCAATTTAATTGTTTGCTTAATTATTTAAACATCTTAAATTATTTTAAGACACAAATTAATTATTATTATAATTATTTCTCTCCTATTCCTTGTCGAATATTAATTCTTGAATTCCTGTAATAATTGTCACATGCTTATTTGATTTATGTGTCTTAATTGCTACTTGACATTTAACATATTAAATATTATAATGCCTATTTTCTCCCTGATTTCCACAATTAATTGCTACTTCTTATTGTTTGTTTCATAAATGAATTATAATTTTACTATGCCTTGATGCTTAATAGTTTCTCATTGAACGTGGTGTTTATTGGAGTATTTTTATTACATTGAAGAGTTATTAAAATATATGGGGGGATCGGATTGCACGCCGCAACGGAAATAAAAATAAATATATTGGGGGATCGAGTTGCACGCTGCAACAGAGTTATTTAAAGTTTATATTGGGGGATCGGGTTGCACGCCGCAACAGATTTATTTAAAATTTATATTGTTGGAACGGGTTGCACGCCGCAACGAAAATTTATTGAGGAATTATATTGTTGGGGCGGGTTGCACACCGCAACATAATTTGATTGAAATAATAATGGGTTATGACTGCCGAGTTGACTTTAACTGTTAAAATGAGTTACCTGATTTATTTCCATTATTGTTGTTATTATTATTATTGCGTACATGTTAATGTAAATGACATGCCTTAGCCTCGTCACTACTTCGTCGAGGTTAGGCTCTGCACTTACCAGTACATGGGGTCGGTTGTACTAATACTACACTCTGCATTTCTTGTGCAAATTTTGGAGTTGGTCCCAGCGGAGAACCTTAGATTTGCCGGGATACAGCTACCGGTGGAGACTTAAGGTATAACTACACAGCGTTCGCAGTTCTGAAGTCTCCTTCTATCTTATCTCTGCTGTGTATTATATTTCAAACAGCTTGAACTTATTCATACCTTTATTTGTATTATTCTAGAAACTCGTGCACTTGTGACTCCAATTCTAGGATAGTATTTAGATATCACGTTTATTATGGATTATTCACTTTATTTCAGACTTTATTTCTACATTTACTTTCTTTGTCATTAATTAATTTAAAATTATGTTAAAATGGCTAATTATATTCTAACGTTGGCTTGCGTAACAAGTGAAATGTTAGGCGCCATCACGGTCCCGAAGGTGGAAATTTCGGGTCGTGACAGTGGATGAGTTCAAGGATCCAGGAGGCAGAGGCGGAGCCACGAGTTCTTTTAAGTTACTGAGTACTAAATTAATAATTTCTACAATATTCAATGAATTTCTTAAGACAAATACAAATTGTAAACCATAATTTCTTGGTTTAGCGTAACCAACACACTAGCTCCAGCCTGGGGATAATTGAAGATTATGGTTTCTGGCTATCAAGGACAACTTGTGCCAAAGGCTTTAACTTGACAGCATCAGCACATGTAATTAATATAACTAGATTCGGGGTGGAAACCTTCAAAATGAGAAGGGTTCTAACATGGGAAGGCTACAGGAGCAAGTTTCTTTTACTTGATCACGAGCAATGTCATGGGCGGCTTTCTAACCATGCCCCATGACCCCTTGGACGCGCCCCGTGGCGTCCTGGCCAGCCTCCCAACGCCCGTCGCCACGGTCGGCCCCGTGGTCTCGGCAGCTCCAAGTGACAAGCTCGCATGTGCCTCTGTCGCCCCACCTATAGCCATCAAGATTTCATAGGTCTAGTCATGTAACTTTGGTTTATTTTTTTTAAGCATTATTAAGGGGGACCAAGCAATCAAAACTTTCAAGCAAGTAAACAATTCTCTGTACTGGTGTCTCTCCCCCCCGACACTATCTTGTTTTTCTGTAATAGCTTTCATTCAATGTAACCAAGCTTTCTTTTATTCTCAATTCTCTTTTCTGCTCTCTTTCAATTGCTCATGACATTGGTTTTTCCGTACGGCACTGACAATCTAGTCTAGCATACGGAGGGGACCTCAGTTGGCAGACATCAACCGTACTGACATCGGTTGCTTAGCCTTACGTCGCCCTTCCAAGGAACTTCAGGAAGGCGCCGTGTAACAACAATAATGATTTTGATATTGAGGATATGGATCTAGAATTTCAAGCCAGATACAATACATATTTTATTTATCTGGTGAGAATTATTCACACAGAGAGAGATACACAAAGAGTTTTAGAATTGTTCAATAATATGTGTAAACTAGTCCTTGGGCACGTGCATTCTATCCCATATCATTTTGTGTAAAATGCTTTGAATCATGACTGTATTTGTAAGAAAAAAGATTGCACTTAGAAATCATAACAATCTGTATATTTAAGCTAAAAAAATTAAAAGGAGAAGATAAAATATACGAACTATAAATGTTAGCTCTAAAAAAATATTATATGACGGAAGTTAAAGAGCTTAACTTTGTAAAGTGAATAATTCAGATATATTTACCTTACTAAATTCTTTGATAATCCCAAGTCAAATTTAATGTTACAAAACTAACTTTTGTTGTTAATATTGAAGTATTATGAATACAACTTTTAAAGGTATAAAAGTCCAATAATATTTTAGGGTCATTTTGGTCTTTCACATTCAACTTTTGATTTTCATGCTTATAATATAGTATGATTGAGTAGTATGCATTGGGTGCGTTGAACTTGTGCTGTCGATACACCGCACCCACCAGAGGACTTTTTCTTAAAAACAAATTATGAATCTAAGCAACAAAGGGCTGAATCTGGTGGATCATCGCAGCAAGGCTTGCACTTAACTAATGGGGCGTTATCACTTTTAGCCAGCGCCAGAAATTATTTACATTCAATAGCCGAAAAAGTATATAAAATTTCTCCGATCCAAATGGTAGAGAAGTTTCCATATTTATACCTTTTCTTGTTGGAGGGGCGACCGTACGATATATTTCTTGTATAGAACATACATAATGTATATATATACAAAATATATATATTTTTTCGACTATTATTTTAAGAGTGGCTATACAATATCATTTTTCCTTAACTAATTCTAACATATTAAAAGGCTTGGAAAAAACATAAAGGCTGCTAAGCTAGGCTCAGTTTGCTTCTTGTGTGCGTAGAGAGAGAGAGAAACACACACACTTAGAGTCAAGTGAAAGAGTTTCTATTTCTAAATATGTAAATTTTATTTCAAAAAATTAAAGAATCTACGTCCAAATTCACACCAAAATTAGTTAATTTGATCTTCATACTTTGATAAAGTTCAAACAAATTGAAACAGAGGTTGTATAGGGTAAAATATGCTATGCTAGGTGATTTCATAAGAGTGTGACACGTGGAGCCGAAGGCAGAGGATAGTTAAAACCAAAGACAACTGTTCCATTTGTCACTGGAAAGAATGACGCGCATAAAGAAGCAATAAATACCTGCCATCTGGTAGCATTCAATGGAGAATATTCTACAATATTTAGTATACTGTCTGTTACAAAGAATTTGTCATTTATGCTCACCGTCACACATTCTTCAATGGCCCTCATAATTGACATTAAAGAAAGGCATGATCCTAGGACCTTGTTTCCTAGGTGCAGCTATAAATAGTGAGCTCTGTTATCATTGTAAAGGACACGAATTTTCTGGCAAACTTACGCTATAACCAATTCACAGCTTTATACAAGTTTTACCTTCTTATTTCTTGATTTCATTACTTTTGTGTCCGGGAGAACTATTTATGTTATTTTAACTTCATTTCAAGGATAAGAATCACATATTTCTTCAATTCTTGTATTATTTCAAAATCGAATTAATTCACTTGTTTAGAAATTACGTATAAATTTAAATGTACCATTTTACAGGTAAATAGTTTGGCGCCCACCGTGAAGCCTAGACAGCCGTATAATTAAGTTGATCCTTGCCTCTTTTACTAACGTGTTTTGATTATTTGTCTTAGCGAAAAATCACAAAAAATGACAGATAATGGTATGAACAACACACATAATCTTGGGGCCCAAGGAGACCAGCCTCATCACGAGTATTCAGTTAGTGTCACCTACAATGAGCGAAACGATGCTACGTCGGTCCACGACAGGCAGTACCCGCGACATGTTCGGGAGGCGACTCCCGATGATGCTCAAGAGGAGAATATTGTTGAAGCGGTAAGGGTCCTACAAGAGCAACAAACGATCATTCTAGGCTATCTCACACGTCAGGATAAGGTTATTATGGAGCTGAAGCAGGCGTTGTTGGGGGCTTCCAATAACGCGAATGGATGAGGTCCAGTTCCTCCCGGTGCTCTCACGAATCAAACAACGCACAACACCCTGAGGGGCGAGGTTGGCTCTGATGGTTCTGGGGGAGGGGGGAGGGGGCAGATCAAACCCCAACAACGAGAACGATCCCTTCAAGAGCGAACTCTTATGGTTTATGAGGGAAGTGAACGTCCGCATGGACCAAATCCCGGGCGCACCGGTGCTGAAAGGGCCGGACTCAAAGAAGTATACTAAGTTGTCGTACAAACCAAGCGCGGCACTAGAAAAGTATGATGGAACTTCAGACCCTCAGGAGCATATTACCACCTATGTAACGGCAGTGAAGGGGAACGATTTAGCTCCCTACAAGATTGAATCTGTTTAGCTAAAGAAATTCGGAGAAACTCTCACAAGGGGAGCCTTGACGTGGTATTCATTGTTACCCGAGCATTCCATAGATTCCTTTGAGATGCTCGTGGACTCTTTTATTAAGGCCCATGTTGGGGCTAGAAAGGTGCAAGCCTGTAAGGCCGACATATTCAAAATTTCAAAAGGAGAGTCCGAGTTGCTGGAGGAATTCGTCAACCGGTTCCAAAAGGAGAGGATGTTGCTCCCGGCTATTCCGGATGAATGGGCGGCTGAAGCATTCACCAAAGGTCTGAATCCGAGAAGCTCTGACGCTTCCCGCAAAATTAAAGGAGAGCTTGCTTGAGTTCCAAGCGATGACTTGGGCGGATGTCCATAACCGGTATGAGTCTAAGATAAGGATTGAAGATGATCAGATTGGCTTCCCGTCATCGGCAAAAGGACAATAAGAAATAAAGAAAAATCAAAAGACGATTTCAACATAGATAGACGGTCTTCGAGGGGCCGATTTTTGCCCTACGAATGGGCCGAAGGACGTGGCAGAGGTTTTCGGTCGATAGAAAGGTTCGTTACTGACAAAAGAACTGATTGCGGTCGGAATAAACCGATCATTGCAGGACAAAGAAATGTTAGGTACAAGGGATCTTTCCTACCCCTGGCTATCAGAATACAACTTCAACATCAGTGTAGTAGAGTTGGTATTGGCTATGAGGAACATTAAAGAAGAACTTTTCTCGAAGCCGATGAGGTTCGATCCTAGCCAGAGGGATCCCAATTTGTGGTGCGAATACCATGGGATGAATGGCCACCGGACTGGGGACTGCCGACATCTGCAGGAAGAGGTGGCGACACTACTGAAAAATGGCCATCTCAGAGAATTCTTAAGTGATCGGGCCAAGAATAGTTACGATCACAACTGTGATAACACGGAGAACTCGAAAATCGGACTGGGGACTGTCGACATCTGCGGGAAGAGGTAGCGACACTGCTGAAAAATGGCCATCTCAAAGAATTCTTAAGCGACAGGGCTAAGAACAATTACGGTCGCAACCGTGATAACGCGGAGAACTCGAAAATAGGAGAAGATCCTCCCCGCCAGACGATCAACATGATATTCCGGGAGAATGAGATCAATGGGGTCACCTTCTCAGCAGAAAAAAGACGAAGGCATCAATAACCCATAGCAAGAGACTCCGGAAAGTCGCTGAAGACGATATCACTTTCACGGAAGAGGACGCATACAGATTGTTGCTACCGCACATCGACGCATTGGTAATTTTTTTAAATGTACTAGATTTTAAAATCAAATGGGTTTTGGTGGATCCAGGACGTTCATCCAATATCATACAACAGAGGGTATTGGAACAAGCTAAACTCACCGGAATCATCATTCCGGCCACAAAACTCCTCACCGGATTCAACCTCGCAAGTGTGACAACCCGAGGAGAGATCATGTTGCCCACGAACACCGAAGGGGTTATGAAAACGACTCTTTTCAAAGTTGTGGACAATGATATGGGTTATAACATTATTCTGGGAAGACGGTGGTTGCACGAGATGAGAGTCGTACCATCAACCTTCAAACAGATTAAAGGTGACCAACCGGTAGCAAGGGAGATGAATGCGATTTTGGTCTCCAGTAGCAAAGGGAAGGAGCATGTGGCATAGCAATTACAGGAACCGATGCCTTCTTTCGAATCAAGTGATGTTAGTCAGGGGGGAGAGGCGTCAGAATCCTATCAGGCGCCGAGATATTTCCACGTACCAGAAGAGACGGATGCAACCAAATCCACAATAGAAGAGCTCAAGCAAGTTGCATTGTTTTAAAAGTTTATGGAGAGGAAATTCCACTTGGGGACAGGAATGCACCCCGAGCTCAGGTCTAGCTTGATTGAATTTCTTAAATATAACACCAATTGTTTTGCGTGGTCACATGCAGATATGACAGGTATCCCAACGGAAGTGGCTGTACACAAGATAATCTTGAATCCTAACATCCCTCCGGTAAGACAAAAGAAATGCCCTATAGCGGAGGCCAGAAATAAATTCGTCAAAGAAGAGGTAACTCACCTACTTGATATTGGTTCGACCCGAGAGCTAAAGTATCAAGACTGGCTAGCTAATGTAGTAGTAGTCTAAGAAGAATAATAAATTTTGCATATGTGTAGATTATAAGACTTGAATAAGACGTGCCCAAAAGACTCGTTCCCACTGCCAAACATCGATCAAATGATTGATGCAATAACCGGGCACGAGTTAATTAGTTTCCTCGATGCTTATTTCGGGTACAATCAAATTAAGATGAACCCGGAGGATCAGGAAAAGACGTTGTTCATAATGAATTTTGACACATGTTGCTATAATGTGTTGTCCTTTGGGCTAAAGAACGCCGGAGCCACTTATCAGCGGCTCGTAAACAAGATGTTTGAAAAACAAATAGGGAAGACTATGGAAGTTTATATAGACGATATGCTCATTAAGTCTTTGAAGCTGGTGATCATCTTAAGCATTTACAAGAAACTTTCGACATCCTAAGGAAGCATAACATAATGCTTAAGCTTGAGAAGTGCACGTTCGGGGTCAGCTCCGGCAAGTTCCTAGGATTTCTGGTATCCTAAAGGGGATGAGGTAAACCCCGATAAGATCAAAGCCATCGAAGACATCTCGGACCAGTTATAAAGTGTGAAAGAAGTTCAAAGGCTCATAGGGAGATTGGCTGCTTTGAGTAGGTTTATTTCCCGATCATCAGAGAAATGCCACCGTTTCTTCGCGCTGATCAAAAAGAAAAACAACTTCAATTGGACCCCGGAATGCCAGCAGGCTTTGAGAGATATGAAAAGGTACTTGTCAAGCCCTCTGTTACTATCAAAATCGAAGAAAGGTGAAACACCGTTAGTTTACCTAGTAGTCTCGGAGGTAGCGGTAAGCGTCGTTTTAGTCCTTGAGGATGAAGATATGAAATCTCCCATTTATTACATTAGTATAATTTTAACGGGAGTAGAAAATCGCTACCTGCATTTGAAAATCTGGCCTTAGATCTCTTAATCGCTGCACGAAAGTTGAGGCCTTACTTCCAATGTCACCCGATAGCTGTGGTGACCACTTTTCCCTTACGGAATATCCTTCACAAACCCAAACTCTAGGGTAGATTGGCCAAATAGGCCGTCGAAATGAGTGAATTCGACATAAAGTATAAACTGAGGACTGCGCTTAAGTCACAAGTTTTGGCCGACTTTGTGGCCGATTTCAGTCCGGGATTTTTGCCTCTAGCAACCAAAGAAGCAGTGATGGTGTCAGAATCGACATCGGGAGTTTGGACCTTATTTACAGATGTAGCTTCTGATAAGTGTTGATTTTTACTACTTATAACACCATTTTGCTTTTGTTTTAGTCCGAAAGTAATTTATGTTCCCGAAACTAATGAAAGTGTGCAATCCAATTCTTGTATGTTAGAAGTTTGAGCTCCCATGATGAAATCCAAATCAAAAAGGAGTGTTCCGACCCACAAGACAAGAAGGGGCGTAGAACTTAAGAAGTGCGGTCCGTAGAAGGATTTTTGTGGCCGGAGAAGAAAGTGCGGACCGCAGAATTCCATCTTCGGCCACAAATCAAGTAAAAGAGCCCAGCAGAGTTTTAGTCAATGTGCGAACCGCACATGAATTGTGCGACCGCAGAACAAGGTATGCACTGACAAATGATTCAAAGTTCAGATAGTGTGCAAAAGACCAAGACCTGAAGCCTTGCTGAAGTGCAGACCACACAAGAATTGGGCGGCCGCAGAAGATGCTTTGCAGCCGCAATCCAGAATTGTGCGGCTGCAGAATCCAAGACCCTGCCAGCTGAAACAATCTGCAGACCGCACATGGAATTGTGCTACCGCAGAACCTCCCGAGGGGCATTTTTGTCAGCGAATTGTGGGCCACTATAAATAGACGAGATTCATATTTTTAGGTCAAGTTTCGAAGTTTGAGCTACTGTAACCGTTATATTTTGCCATTTTAGGAAGTTTGTGATTATTTTAGGTCTCAAACATCATATTTTATCATTTTAATCTTAGATTATGAGTTTAATTTACATTTCTTCTTTGTTTTCTTCATTTCTCACTATGAGTAGCTAGATTCTTACTAGGGTTGTCACCCAACCCTAATGTATAAAACTTATGGGTATTTAATTTAATTCTCGTTTATGATTGAGTGTTGATTATTTAGCTTAGTTTATGCTTAAATTTTAGAATTAATGGTTGGAAATATTGATTCATGCCTTTTTGACTTGGTCTCTACTCGAGAAAGAAGGACACAAGTCTAGGATAACTTGGCTAACAAGGAATTGGGCTAATTGAGGGTTTGATTAGCCTAATTAAAGGGTACAAACTAGAGATAGTGAGAACCCGACTTGAGCTTATATCAACTATTTAGTTTGATACCAATTTGGGCTTGAGAAAATCAAATTGGGAAAAATCACTCTTTGACCGAGAGATATTGAGTGTGTAACGTAGAGTTGAGAGCTATAATACACCCCAATCAACAAAATAAGTGTTAACATATTTAACCCCTTAGGCGAACACCTAGGTTGCGGTCATATCCCTAGGCTTTTTAACTATTTGAAAAAATACCAAAAACAATCATTCGTTTCTAGTTTCTTTTATTAGCTTATAATTTCTAGAGTAAAATTAGAATTAGAAATCAAAACCTTTTGTTAGAAGTGCAATTTAGTTATTCCGTTCGCTTTCATCAAGTGCGTACCCCTAACACCCATAGTAACTCCCTGTGAAAATCGACCCAGACTCTTGTTAGGTACTATTCTTCCAACGACCGTTTCCACTCACGATTGAGAGCGGATTGGACGTGGATCAATTTTTGGCGCCGTTGTCGGGTAGTTAAAACGGTGTTAGTTATATATTTGGGTTTGTTTTTGGAATATCTTCTTTTCCTTAAGTGTTACTAACTTGTGTGAGAAATCTTAGGTACAACTATGGTGAACAATGAGCTTGGAAATTTGTCTTTGAGGGATTTGGATACGGACGAGAAGCAAGCAGAGGAGGTACCTCATGAGCCACAAGCCAATCGGAGAGGTCGGGTACCTCATGACAATGTGCCAGTTCTACCCCCACCTCCACCACGAACGGCTCCACAGCGGATATTGCCCGACGAAGGTTATGCTAGTGCAATAGTCCCTCCCCGTATTATGGCGGGCAACTTCCAAATCACCAATGTGATGCTCACTTTGCTTGAACAACGGGGTTTCTTCACCGGTGCTCCAACACAAAATGCTTATAAACATTTGAAGGGGTTTGTGGACACTTGTTGGGGGAGCAAGCAAACAAATGTCTCCGAGGGTGCATTGAGGCTAAGGATTTTTCCCTTCTCTTTATGGGGGAAAGCTTTAGATTGGTTGGAATAATTGCCAAACCATTCAATTCACACTTGGGATGAGTTGGCGAAAAAGTTCAATGCTAAGTTTTTCTTTCCCGGACACATGGCTACTCTTCGATATGAGATCTTGGCATTCAAGCAAGATCCGAATGAACCACTACATGAGATATATGAGCGCTATAGAACTATGGTCAAGGAATGTCCCAACAAAGGTATGACGGAAAACATGATTCAACAAACCTTCTATCGTGGGATTAACACGACCAACCAATGTATAGTGAATCAACTAGCTGGTGGAAACTTTATGACTACGCCTTATGAAGAGGCGTGTGAGATTTTGGATGAGATGGCGGACATGTCATCTGCTTGACAATCCCGGGCCAATGTTCCACAAGGTGACCCAAATATGATCCACCTTCACAAATAATTGCAAGATCATGGGCAATCCATTTCTGAATTGACAACTACCATGACTTAACTAGAAAAGGCCCAACTAAATCAAGTGCAAACTCCTAAGCAAGTCAATGCTATGGAAGGAGTGAACATGATGGTGAACAAGAGGAGGACCAAGGGTCCACAAGTGCAAAATCGAGTGGAGAACAATGTACAAGAAGATGGTAGTTTTGAGCAAGATGATTCCTATAATAAACAAGAAGAGGAAGTACAATTTGTGAATAATTTTCAAGGTCAAAGAAACAACTTCTAAGGCCAAGCCAACAACAATGGCGACCACAAAACAATCAAGGCAATTGGAATTCTAAAAATCAAGGAAATTGGAGTGGAGGCAACAATCAAGGGAATTGGCATAATAACAATAATCAAAAAATTGGAGTGAAAACAACCAAGGAAATTGTAGAGGTAACAATCAAGGCAGATGGAGCAACAATCAAGCCAACCAGGGGTCGGGTTTTCAAAGGTCCCCAGTGTACCAGCAACTAAGTAACCCGCCTCCTTATCCTTCCCATGGTTCAAGTTCTTCAAACAATGAGATAGGGCGAATTGAAAATATGTTCAAGCAAATGATGGAAAAGAATACCGATTCGGATGCCCAACTTGCCTCACACAATAAATCAATCTGTAACCTAGAAGTTCAAATAGGGCAAATCTCTCAAGTTCTAAATTCTTGTCCTAAGGGGGCACTACCAAGTAACATGGTGGTAAACCCAAAGGGTGGTAACAATACGGGGCATGCCATAACGATTATAACAAGAAGCAGAAAAGGCGGGAATGCACCCACCTCAAGTCAAAGGCAACTTGTTGATGATGATCAAGTGATGTAAGAAGAAGAGATCCCGAACAATGTGGTGCAATCTAATAGTGAAGTTTGGATTGATATTGATGATAGTGTGGAAGAGACTCAAGAGGAGGTGAAACCGTCTAGGGAACACATTATTGACATACCAAAGCCGATTGTGCAAAAAGCTAAGGCACCATTGCCTAAGCCTTCACCTCCATACTCTCAAAGACTTGCCAAGAAAAATGTTGAGAATCAATTCAATAAGTTCATTCAAATGATGAAGAGTCTCTCAATCAATGTTCCATTAGTTGAAGCTTTGGAACAAATGCCCGGTTATACAAAGTTTATGAAGGATCTTGTGAAAAAGAAGCGGTCAATGAATTTTGAAACCATCAAAGTCACTCATCAAGTGAGTGCAATTGTACATTCAATGGCTCCTAAGTTGGAAGATCCCGGTGCTTTCACGATTCCTTGTACAATTGGAAATGCTGAGTTTGCTAAAGCTCTTTATGATTTTGGGGCAAGTATGAATTTGATGCCCTATTCAATTTTCAAGACTTATTGGGAAACCAAGACCCACCTCTATGAGATTGCAAATGGCCGATCGTACTATGAAGAGGCCATTGGGAGTGATTGAAGATGTTTTGGTTTGTGTTGATAAATTCATTCTTTCGGCAGATTTTGTCATTCTAGACTGTGAGGTTGATTATGAAGTGCCGATTATTCTTGGGAAACCTTTCCTTGCTACGGGTAAGGCTCTTTGTGATGTTGAAGCCAGAGAACTCACGAAAAAGTGGTGTTCCATGTGTGTAAGTCCATGTGGCAACCAAATAGCAATGAGGTGTGTTCTTTTGTGGACTTGGTGACCAATGTTATTATTGATGAAACAAGTGCTACAATCAATGTTGGTGATATGTTGGAGGCCGTCTTGCTCAACTTTGATGATGACGAGATGGATGGCTTCATGGAATGTGTAAACTCTTTGCAAGGAATGGGGTCGTACAACTATGCACCCCGGAAATTATCCTTGGATCTTGAAAATAGGACAACTCCTCCTACAAATCCTTCTATTGAAGAGCCTCCCATCTTGGAGTTGAAGCCATTGTCTCCATATCTTCGGTATGAATTTCTTGGTCTTTGTTCTACTTTACCGGTTATTCTTTCCTCTTGTTTGACTAATGTGCAGGTAGATTCCATATTGGCGGTGCTACAAAAGAGGAAGAAGGCTATTTGGTGGACCTTGGCAGATATTCGGGGGATAAGCCCCGCCTTTTGCATGCATAAGATCAAGTTGGAGGATGGCGCCAAACCATCTATTGAACATCAAAGGAGACTCAATGAGGCTATGCAAGAAGTTGTCAAGAAGGAGATTATCAATTGGTTGGGTGTCGGGGTTGTCTACCCCATCTATGATAGTTCATGGACTTCTTCGGTTCAATGTGTCCCAAAAAAGGGGGCATGCGGTGGTCATCGATGACAAAAATTAGTTGATTCCTACTAGAACGGTGACCGGTTGGAGGGTGTGTATGGACTATCGCAAGCTCAACAAAGTCACAAGGAATGATCACTTTCCACTTCCTTTCTTAGACCAAATGTTTGATAGATTGGCCGGACGTGCTTTCTATTTCTTTCTTGATGGGTACTCGTGCTACAACCAAATTCTCATTGATCCGAAAAATCAAGAGAAAAAAAACCTTTACATGTCCCTATGGTATTTATGCTTTTAAACGGAAGCCATTTGGTTTGTGCAATGCACCAACGACTTTTCAAAGGTGTATGATGGATATTTTCATGGACATGGTGGAGGACTACCTTGAAATTTTCATGGATGACTTCTCGGTGGTTGGAGATTCTTTTGATGGTTTTCTTGTAAATTTGGACAAAGTGTTGGCTAGATGTGAAGAAACAAATTTGGTGCTCAATTAGGAGAAATGCCATTTCGCGGTCGATGAAGGTATTGTCCTTGGCTACAAAATCTCAAGGAATGGAATTGAAGTTGACAAGGCAAAGATTGAGGAGATTTCTAAGCTTCCACCCCTACTTCGGTGAAGGGTGTGCGGAGTTTCATAGGCCATGCGAGTTTTTACCAGCGCTTCATCAAAGACTTCTCTAAGGTTGTGAACCCGTTGTGCAAGCTTCTTGAGAAGGATGCTAAGTTTAATTTCAATGATGATTGCATGAGAGTTTTTGAATTATTTAAGCTCAAGTTGACAACTACTCCCATCATCACCGCTTCAAATTGGAGTGTGCCTTTTGAACACATATGTGATGCAAGTGATGTATCAGTTGGGGCTACAAGATTTTTCATCCGGTCTACTATGCTAGAAAGACCATGAATAGTGCCCAAGTTAACTATACCATTACAAAGAAAGAGCTCCTTGTTATTGTGTTTGCAATGGAGAAGTTCCACCCGTACATGATGGGTGCAAACGTTATTGTCCACACGAATCATGCGGCACTTCATTATCTTATGAGCAAAAGGACCCCAAAGCTCGGTTGATAAGATGGGTGCCCTTATTACAAGAATTTGATATTGACATCCAAGATAGAAAAGGTAGTGAAAGCCAGTGGCGGACCACTTATCTCGTTTGGAGGAGGAGGGGAGGCCGTATGATGGCCTTGAGATCAATAACTCTTTCCCCGATGAGCAACTCTTGGCAATTTCATTGAAAAAGGTGCTATGGTTCGCAGATCTAGCAAATTTTCTAGTGTGTGGAATCATTCCAGATGAGTTCTCTTCAAGCCAAAGGAAGAAGCTCAAATGGGATTGTCAAGACTATTATTGGGATGAACCATATCTTTTTCGGATTTGCACGGATGGGGTGATTAGAAGATGTATACCGGAAGAAGAGCAAGGTGAAATTCTTGGGGCTTATCATTCTTCACCATATGGTGGTCATCATGGTGAAGCAAGAACTGCGTCCAAAGTGCTTAGTTGTGGTTTCTATTGGCCTACTCTTTACAAAGATGCTAGTGAGTTAGTGAAAAGATGTGATGAATGTCAACGGGCCGGTGGAATCTTAAAGAAAAATGAAATGCCTCTCACAACCATTTTGGAGATTGATATTTTCGACGTGTGGGGTATTGACTTCATGGGTCCTCTTGTGAGTTCTCGTGGAAACATCTACATCTTGGTCGCGGTGGATTATGTGTCCAAATGGGTTGAGGTCGTTGATTTACCCAACAATGAGGCTAGAAGTGTGGTGGCTTTCTTGAAGAAGAATGTTTTCACAAGGTTTGATATTCCACGTGCAATTATAAGCGATGGGGGGGGGGAGGGGTCACATTTTTGCAACAAAGCTTTTGACACTTTACTTAGCAAGTATGGTGTTACTCACAAAGTCACGACTCCCTATCACCCACAAGCTAGTGGGCAAGTGGAAGTCTTCAAGTCCAAAACAGTGAATGCTAATCGGACGGATTGGTCCAAGAAGCTTGATGATGCATTATGGGCTTATCAGACGGCTTACAAAATACCTATCAGAATGTCTCCATACCGGTTGGTGTTCGGAAAAGCTTTTAATCTTCCGGTGGAACTAGAGCATAAGGCAATGTGGGCTCTAAAGAAGTTGAATCTTGATTGGGATGTAGCCTCTAACTTGAAGGTTACACATTTGAATGAATTGGATGAGTTCCGGTACCATGCTTATGCGAGCTCGTCCTTGTACAAAGAAAAGATGAAATATCTTCATGACAAATACATTTGGAACAAAGAGTTCAAGGTGGGCGATCTTGTATTGTTGTTTAACTCAAGGTTGAGGATGTTTCAGCGGAAGCTAAAATCGAAGTGGAGTGGTCCTTTTGAAATTGTGGGTGTGACACTTTTTGGTGTATTAGACTTGAAGAACAAAAATAATAAAGTATTCCGAGTCAATGGTCAGTAGGTGAAGCACTACTTGGGCAAGTTTAGAGATAGCCACTTGGTGGCAGTCCTTCACTTCATTTGAGGGTTTTCTACATTGTGCCGCGACATTAAATCAGGCACTTCTTGGGAGGCAACCCATGTTTGTTTTCCTTTTTCTTTTGTAGTTAGGTGTTATTTGTGTTCTAACTTGATTTGAAGTGTACTACAGGGATGAGAGAGACTTACAAGAATTGTGGACCAAAATATCGCTAAGTGTTCAAGAGAGTGCGGATCGTACTTTATTTGTGTGGACCGCACATTTTTATGTGCCATAGCAGATGAGCATTGCGGCCGCACATTTCTCCTGCGGACTGCACAATTGAAATGTCAAAAATGCAAACTCTCTGAAGTTTAAGCTTGTCAGTGCGTAGGTAGATCTGTGACCGCACGTGAAATCTACAACTGCACAAGAAAATGTGCGGACCGCAGATGGACTTCTGTGATGAAACTCTCAGGTTAAAGAGTGCGGACCACACATGAAAATGTGTGGCCGCACGCGTCTCTGATCCCTTCTCAAATTGAATGGTATAAATAGAACATTAGGGCTCATTTTACCCTTTTCCCACTTTGAACAAAACACTGTTGCCCTGCTAAGTTTTCTTGGAGATTTCAACTGTCCACACACACAGCTACCAAGATTAATCACTCAGTGCATTCACTCTATCTAGTATGCTTCAATTTCATGTTAATTTTTATGTTAGTTTAATTTGTAATTTTATTTTGTTCTTTTTAGGCCATATGTTATTAGAGTTCCCATATGTGTCCATGTGAGGTAGATATAAACTGGGTAAACTTGATATATGCTCTACTGGGATTGGGTTAGTGAAATTTCATGTTTTTACAATTTTTCCATGCCTATTTGTGCAAGAAATTGAAAACAATCTTAGAATAAAAAGTTGTCTGCTCATAATTATTTGAATTCTGCGGCCGCACTTGAATTGTGCGGTCCGCAGATTCTAATTCTTTGAATCTTAAGTGAGGTAGGAATCTCCGGCCGCAAGTTAAATTGTGCGGACCACAGATTTCCTCTTGTGGCCGTAGATTGACCATTTCTGTGTCATCAGAAAGTTCACAATTTCGGGACTCAGAAGTGCGGCCGCAATCTCAAATGTGCGGACTGCACTTACCTTCTACTGCCTCACAGCAGAAATATGTGGACCGCGAGTTCCCATCTGCGGCTGTAGGTAAAATTGTGCAGACCGCAAATCTCTTATCCTGCAGGCATGAATCAACTTCATAACTCCACTATATCCAATTGTTTCTCCCTTACCTGCATGACTCTTGTATGTATTTGAATAATGAATTGCAACTAACAATTTTCTCTGCTTGATACAAATAATGGTTCGATCAAGAGGCTGAGGCGCCACTTCAAAGGGACGAGGTGAATCTTTCAGGGGTCGAGGTAAAAGTGCCTTGACCCTTGGCCAACCCAAGAAAATTAGAAAGAAAACAATAACCAGCAGAGAGAGAGGTGCAGACCTCTCCGAGAACTAGCCGTCTTCATCTTACTACACCTCCGAGGGATCGGAGAGTGCTAGTCAGGCTTTTGAGCCATCAGCTACACTAGCCCCTGAGGCACAAGTTACACATGACATCCCCGATGATGGCATAGGGGGAGATTCCACAGCTACAGGGATTGAGTGTTCAAAGAAGAAAGAGGTTTGGGAGGATCATTTTGTCAGCTTGGACGCCTTTACCAGTTTTCGTATGTGGTGGCTAGTGAGTTCGCTAACTCTCGAGCGACAGTTTCTGTTGAAGGATTTGGAGAAATACAACTCAGCTATATTGAGATAGTTCAGGGCACGAAAAGGGTAGATGTGGTTCACTGAGAGAGTGGGGGATGCAAAAGAATACCTCGTCTGAGAATTTTATGCCAATGTTGCTCATATCAAGAAAGGGACGAAGGTGACCAAAGTACAAAACCTCAAGGTGAGGTTTGATCAGCATATGCTAAATGCGTATTTGGGCTTCGAGGATGTTGAGCTGAAGGAGTATCTGGAGAAGTGCTCACTGAAGGAGGAAGTCCAACCTTGGTTGACTGAGATTCTAGCACCACCAAGGCTACCACCACCATGGATTACTGTTGGGGTTCCCATTCAGCGGAGCACTTTGAGCTTTGAGGCAAAAGGGTGGCAGACTTTTGTTTGTAGCAGGTTGGATCCATGCCATAATGATATTCATCTTCCTATCCCTCGGGCAGTGCTTGTGGCTTACATCATGGCCGGTTACCCAATCAATGTGGGTTTCATGATATCTACCAACATTTCAGTGATTGCACGGTAGGACATCTCGACCTACCTTTATTCCAACAATATCACAGAGTACTCTACTGATGCAAAGGTATAGGCGAGAGATTTTGACACCAAGGTAAAGCCGAAGAAGCCATTCGACTGGTATTCTATGATGGATGCGAGCAACCCAAAGAAGAAAGTCCAGTCTTCTACCACCACATGCCAGTCTGATGAGCCAACAGTGGTAGCTTCTGAGGGAGCTGATCTTCCATCCACCTCTACTGAGCCTTCTACCAGTGCCACTGCTATGCCTCCACCATCATCTTCAGCTCCTACCACATCCCCTAGAGTTGCTCTAAAGCTAGTGCCCATAGTTCCCCTATCTGCTCTTCGAGTCTCAACAACTCGATGCAGACAACTACTTCTAAGATGTCTTACTTGTCTAGTACTGTTGCAACATAGTCCACTTCTCAGGCACCACAGGCTCTTTCTGACAATGATGAGACACTGAAGAAGATTTTGGAGAATCAGAAGACGATCATGGACACCTTGGTACATCACAGGTCGGTGATTGAGGATCTAGGAAAGGAAGTAAGGAAGTCCCAGGTCAACAAGAAATCAGCAGACAAGCTCCGGTGGAATGTCACTAGACTTGCTACAACTGGAGATATTCCTTTTGATATGCTGCTTGACCCGCACCAGTCTGCCCCAAATCCTTCAGTACCATCTGTACCGGTAGCACCAGCTGGCCAGTCTGATGAGTCAGACCTTGCTGCCAACACTGCTGAGGCAGTGCGTGCGATGTTCGACAACCCAACAATGCCTAGATTTGATGATGATGAGATTCAGTTGGTTGACCCTGATGGAGATGACATCTCTGGGGACACTGAGATGTCCAAGGATCCTTAGGGAGTTTTCTTCACCCTCTCCTCTTTTACTCTTATTCTTCTAAGCATTGGGGACAATGCTTACTTTTATTCGGGGGATGGGGGGTGGAGTTTATTTGACACATTGGTATACTTTAATACATTTGGTCTGTAATGATACTCTTTCTTTTCTTATTTGTATTTATCTAGTTTCTCTCTCTTCTATTATGTATATTTATCTCTCTTTAGTAGTTTTTCTTATTAGCTTTTTTATTTTTTCCTTATTAGTTCTTGTTTTGTTAAGTAGCTTCTTTTTATGCTTTTGTAGATAATAAGCTTTTGATTTTCTTAACGCCACAGTTCTTTTCAAAGGTAGTTATTGTGTGAACCGGGTGACTCGTCCCAACGATAGATAGCATGCCAACCTTCTTAAGGGAATGAGTCTGTTTTTGTTTAGGTAATAATAGTAGTAGTAATGAATAAAAAGACCTAATCAAGTCATTCTTGTATAGTTAATCATGCTTCAATTGGTACCAACACACTTAACTATGTGTTTATGGTTAGAGACAAAGTTTTCGAAAGAAATAGCTCTAGTTAGTGACTTTGTGACTCTTGAGTTGACTTTGGTAATCATCGAGTGGTTTAATTAGACCATAATGATCTTTAAACTTGAATTTGGTTGTTGTAGGTTCTCGACTCTATTCTCTTTTACAATCTAGTTGTGTGAGGGGTGAGATGAATTGTTTTGGTAATAATTGTGAATTACCATTAACAAACCAAAGAATACACCTAAAGAGCACCTACTAACTATATCCACCTTTCAAGAAGGGTAATATAGCTATATAGGCCTCCGACAAAAACATCCAACTAGTTACAAAGTCTTTGTATCAAATCTCTGCATCTATGAGCTTTCCTAGTTTCTTTCAAAACAATAATCCTATCTACGACCTCTTTTTTTTTATCTTTACTACTATATAACTGCTATTTACAGATTGATCTCTAAATAACTTCCAATTCCTAGCCCTCTAGATGTGATATATTGTAGCACCCCAAACAGCAGCAATTTCTTCCTTCTTGAACTGAGGCTATCTCCTCTTCTTCAACCATTCCAGTCCATGCTGCAAGTTTGTCTCTTATCTCTTTGTATCGTCCGCACTGTGAGAACAAGTGCAGGTGTGATTCAGTGATATTCTCATCACATAGGCGACATGTGGTATCATCTACATGAATATTAATCTTCATCATTCTATCTTTGGTTAATAATTTGCTTTGTACTGCTAACCATAAGATAACTCTATGTTTAGGTTGCATAACTATGCACCAAATTAAATCTGCCGCCTTCATTTTGCTCAAAGCCCCTTGCAAAGCAATGTAGCTATTGCTAGCAGAGTAGTTCCCATTAGGTGTCAATTGGTATTTATCTTGTACATACCAAGTTAACATATCCTATTTTATAGAATTAATCTTCTTCCAGTACCAGCTAGAATCTTGAGAAGGAGAATGATTCCAAATATCATTTTGATTTCTCATACAGAGGCCAATGACCCACTTTAACCACAACACATCCTTCTTTAGAGCTAACTGCCATACTAATTTCCCAACAGAAGCCACATTCCAACACATGCTACTTTTAATATTGGGTCCACCAAATCTGGTAGGTACGCAAACTTTCTCCCATGCTACTAGTGCCACTTTCCTTTTCTTAGTTGAGGAACCCCATAGATAATTTCTGCACTTTTGATCCACCTCTTTCAAAATACTCTGGGAAGAATAAACACTGCACCCCAGAAATTAAAAATAGAAAACATAATAGCATTTATGACTTGCAGCCTGCCAGCATTCGTGCGAAGGGTCTAGAACTTGCCCCGAATATGTTTCAAGGTAAAATCCTAAGTTTTGCTTGGTTTGAGAGGTGATGGTAGGCTTTCCTTGGCCCGTTTGAGCTTTCTATTGCCAATCAATGTCGTTATCCCTAGTCCACCCCTAGCCTTTCTCATTTGATAACCATATTATAAGCCTTTACCCATTTTGTCGTTACCCTCTCTTGGCACCCGGACTTTCCTTAACACTCTTGTGAAACAAGTGGCTTAAAACATAAGTTTGGGGGAGAAGTGAGGAATTTGAAAAAGGTATCAGGGCACCAAAAGAGAAAATAAGTGATTGATGTCGCCCAAATTCACACCACTGATTGGGATTGTGAAGCAATCGATGCAATTATAATTACCCAACTTTGAGTCGGGGTCGATTCCTCAAAGAGCTTATATTGGATTAGGTATATACTTAGACTAGGTGTATGACATGCCTAAAATGCACTTCCACATACTTGGTTGTTTCTTTCTACTTCTAAAATTTATGCTATTGTTTGTAAATTTAAAGCTATAGAATGATATTTTTGGTGTTGTTATTTTGCCAGTTTTTAAAAGATCTAGGGTTGTGGCTTCCACCTAAGTGGTTACTTAATGGGTTGTGGGCTTGAGGGCAAGTTTCGTTGACCGGGGTGTAATATAGCAATCAACACGCGATTACCCACTCGATACCTCTCGGTAGTTAGAGTGGTTTTGCCCAATTTGGCTTTCTCAAGTCCAAATGGGTAATTCACAAAATCGTTGATATATGCTCAAGTCGGGTCTTACTATATCTAGATTCAACCCTTTAATTGTGGCTATCAATTTCTTGAGTTCACCCCATTTTCTTGTTAGCCAAGTTTTCCTAGAATTAGTCTCTCTTTCTTAAGTAGAGACTAAGACAATTAGACACGAATCAATGTTTGCAACCATTAATTCCTAAATTCAGGCAAGAACTAGGCTAAATATCATACACCCAACCTTAAACAAGCCCTAAATCAAACACCCATTAGATACCCACACTAGGGTTGGGTCACAATCCTAGCTAGAGATTTAGCTACTCATAGGCAAAAATAAAGAAACTAAGGAAGAAAATAAGATTAAACTCATAATAGATGATAAAGGGATGAAAATCCAATGTTAAAATGATAAACTAATACAAAGTTTCCCAAAGCAGTAAAGAAAAATGGATATCTAATTTCTGGAATTCAAACTTAACCTAAATTTGACAAAAGAACTATTTATACACAGCTGAAATTATCAGACAAAATTGCCCATGCGGAGGTTCTACGGCCGCACAATTCTGTGTGCGGTCCGCACTTTGAAACTGGGCTTGACAGGATGGACTTCTGCGGCCGCACAATTTTGGGTTGCGACCTCACATCTTCAAATTCTGCGGACCGCACATTTCTGAGTGCGGCCGCACTCTTGAATTTGAGCTTGACAAGAGGGACTTCTGCGGACTGCACATTTTTGAGTGCGGCCGCACTCTTGAATTTTGCGGTCGCACAATAATACTGCGGTCCACACTTCTTGTTGGACTCAGAACTCCATCTCTCTGAACCTCATCTTCTGCGGCCGCACATTGCAAAGAAACTCTGTCAGAGGTCTTTTATAGTCTGCGGCCGCACTCAATATTGTGCGGTCCGCACTTTGCTCTTTTTTGCTTGGTTTTAGTCCTTGTCCATAAATACTCCTTCTTGAGTTGAATTTCATCGTTTTGGCTCTGTTTCCAATGCACCTGCAAGTAAGCACATTTTATCAATTTTCGGGAATACCTTTAAGCATTTTTGAGCTAAAACTAATGTAAAATAGTGCAAATAAGTAGTCAAAATCCATCTTATCAACTCCCTCAAACTTAAGCTTATGCTTGTCCTCAAGCAAATAAGGTAATTCCCACCTCCACAAGAAAAAATCTATTTCAGTTGGCCTAAGTTGCATAAAAAACACATCGATTGGGACCAACAATTACCTACACACTCATGAATTATCAACAAGGCCATGTTTTGAATGTTAAAGTACAATTAGCTCTAATGTGACACTTGAGCATTAAGAGTTGACTTTACTCATCAAGGAAGTTTACACTTTCATGTAGGCCACAGTGGATCCCAAACTTCTCCTCCTATACTCTTCGTAAGCTCATCTCACTCAAGAATGTAGCACTCAATTCAATGATTCGTGAAAGGTTCGCTCATCACTCTCAAAAGAATATCACAAGTACGGATCTAAGTACCATATGCTTGCCCCTCATGTAGATCACCACTAATGTAAGCTTACTTGGCTTGAAATCACATAGGGATTTTTCGGCATGTAATGAAGGCTTTTGGACTAAGAAGGGAAATGTTGGAATGGAACGGGTTCATCTTTCCTTTAGCACTCCATTTTCTCTTTTTGGCTCATACTTTGCCGACTCTTTGAGTCATTTTCTTTTTCCTTAGGGGAACTAGAGAGATTTGACATCACTCTTTCTTGGTCATGATATTCATATTCTCCTTCTTTGTTTTCTCCATGCTTTGCACTTTTGCTTTCTTTTGAATCCTTTCAACCCTTCAAATTATTCACTTTCTTTTTGTGTTTTTCTTTTGTTCTTTCTTTCTTTTTCTTTGCCTTTCCTTTTCTTCATTTCTTTTCTCTTCTTGTGCCTTGATACCATTTTTAAACTCCTCATCTCTCCCCCAAACTTATATTTTTGCCATTTTCTCATGAGTGCTAAGGAAAGCTCGGGTACCAAGAGAGGGACACTATAAAACGGGTAAAGGCTTGTAACATGATTATCGAATGAAAAAGGCTTTAGGCTCAAAAGAGTTGACTAAGGATAACATTATTGGTGGGACATGGAAGGTTTAAAAACGGGTCAAGGAGAGCCTACAATCACTTCTCAAGCCAAGCAAACTTATAATTTTGCCTAGAAACACATTCGGGGCAAGTTCTAGACCATTCACACGGGTACTTGGACTTGTAACAAAATATCTCACCTCTCACACAACCGGATTGTTAAAGAGGATAGAGTCGAGGACCCACAACAACCGTATTCAATATTTAAGGTCGCTAATGGTTCAACTAAACCACCCGATGATTTCCTAAGTCAACACAATAGTCAGAAGGTCACTAACTAGAGCCATTTCTTTCCAAAAGCCTGTTTTTAACCATAAGCGTGTAGTTAAGTGTGTTGGTACCAAGTGAAGCATGCTTGACCCTTTTTTATTCATTAACACTACTGTTTCTACCTAAACATAAAAAACGGACTCAATCCCTTAAGAAGGTTGTCACGCCATCTATCGTTGGGAAGAGCCACCCGGTTCACACAAAACCCACCTTTGGAAAGAACCGTGGCATTAAGAAAACTAAAGGCTTATTGCTCACTTAAATATAAAAAGAAGCTACCGAATCAAAAAGAAGCTATTAACATAAATAAGAAGCTAGACTACTAAGAACACAAAATAAAGAAGCTATGAAATAAACTACTGAAAGTAAGACAAATGAATATACAAACCGAGGGGAATAGAATATATACATCAAAAGAGAGGGAGGAATAAATACATAATGAAAGAGAAAATAAAGATAAAATAAAAATAGTATTAAAGTTATTACAGGCCAATGTCATCAAATCAAACCCACCAAAATAAACAACCCCCTGAATAAAAATAAGCATTGTCCTCAATGCTTAGCAAAATTAAAATAAGGGAGGGTAGAGAGTAAAGAAAACTCCCTATGTTGTCTTAGGGTGCATGTCAGCATCACCACCCTCGGGCTCCTCCAACTGGATCTCATCATCCTCTGCTGGGAGAACAACGGGGTTGGTGAACATCTGAAGCACCTCCTCGGCAGTATGGGCAGCAAGGTCTGGCTCGTCAGACTGGCCAGCTGGTGCCTCTGCTGATGGTGCTGCTGAGTCTGCTGGTACGGATCGATCTGTCTCCATCAGTAGGTCAAATGGTAGATCACCAGCTGTTGCAATCTTTGTCACCTCGTTTCTCAATCTCTCCATTGATTTCTTTGAAGCCTGGGATTTCCTCATCTTCTTCACCTGTTTGCCCAACTCCTCAATAGCTCCCCCATGTGCCACCAGCATATCCATAATGGTCTTCTGGTTGTCCAGGATCTTCTTCAATGTTTTCCTCCACTGACAGAGGAACCTGTGGTGCTGTTGGTGTAGACGACTATGCTGCAACAACACTGGATATGTTAGACAGCTTTGAAGTAGCTATCTGCATCCAGTTGTTGAGAGTCGCCAATGTCTGGGAGACTCGCAGTGCAGTGAATGGATATATGGATGAGGCAGGCACTGGTGCTGATGCTGATGGTCTAGAAGATGAAGGTGGTGGCATGTCAGCTATCTCGGTGGAAGGACAGACTGTTGTGAAAGGCATGGGAGCTGTAGATGGCTCAGCAGCAGAATCTGTAACCACCACCGATGGCTCATCAGACTGGCCAATGGTGGCAGTTGCCTTACCCTTGAACTTTAGGTTTCCCGGACCTTGCAAGGAGTACTATGAGAAGGGCTTCTTGTCCCGCACTTTTGTATCAAAACTCCTCGGCTCCACCTTTGCATCTGTGAGATATTCTGTGAAAGTGTTGGGATATGTAGGAGCTTTCACCTTTTCGGACAACCACTGACATGTTGGCCAATATGATGGCACCCACATTGATTGGGTACCTGGCCATGATAGATGCCACCAAAACTGCTCTGGGAATTAGAAGATTGTTCTTATTCTGGCTTGGGTCAATACGGCTACACACAAAAGTTTGCCACCCATTTGCTTCAAAGTTAAGGGTGGCCCGTGCAATGAGAACCCCCACTGTGATCCACGGTGGTGGTAGTCCTGGTGCTGCCAACATCTCTGCTAGCCAAGGGCGAGCTTCAGCAAGCTTCTCCAAGTACTGGATTGCCTCTACCTCCTCGAATCACAGGTAAGTGTTCAGAGTGGTTGGGTAGAATCTGACTTTCAAATTTCTCACTTTTGTCACTTTGGTACCCTTCTTGATGTGTGCCACATTGGCATAAAACTCCTGTACCAAGTGCTCTTTGGCATCCATAACACTTTGGGTGAACCACATCCACCCCTTGCACTCCCTGAACTATTTAAGGACATTTGGATTGTATTTATCCAAATCCTTCAACAAGAATTTTCACTCAAGTGTGAGCGATCTCTGGAGCCACCACTCTCTGAACTTTGTGAAGCTAGTCAAACTCACGAACCTGCCTTCCTACACTTCCTTCTTCTTCGACCTCTCTAGGCCGCCCACTCTAGTGTCACATCCCCTACCATCATCATCATCTACTGCAACTGGTGCAGAGGGAGTGTGTGTAGAGGAGGGCTCTGAACCCTGGCTACCGGCATCGGAACCCTCGGAAGAACTTTCTGTGATGGAGGGTTCGTTGCGCAGTTGGTATCTCCTAGTGAATTGTGGTGGTTTGGACTGGGCCTCAGGTTGTACCTTCACTGAGTGACCCTCGGAGGCTTCCTTAGACGGGACATACGAACTTGATTCTGAGGGCTCTGTGGCCCTACCTCTCCCAGTGGTCGGCTTTTTAGCAATTGCTTTTGATTGCACTCCCAAAGGTTGAGTGTCCTTCCCTTGGCCTCGGGAGGGTTCACCCCTTCCTTTAGATGTATCACCTCTGCCTCGTGATCGAACCATTGTCTACAATACGAAGCACATAAGTTAGTTAAAGTTCATAAGTATGTTAACAGTTACAGGAAATCAGTTGTACAAAAGAGACAGTGCGGACAACACAATATTGAGTGCGGCCGCAGACTGCCTTGTGCGGACTGCACAATTTCAAAGTGCGGTCACACATGCTGAAGTGCGGACCGCATAATTTTGAGTGCAGCCGCACAAAACCAGGTTCAGACTACTGGTTCTCTGAAGTTCCAAAGTGCGGTCGCACATATTTTTCCGTGGACAGCACAATTTTTCCACGGACCGCACAATTTTGAGTGCGGTCTGCACTTTTCAGGTATCACATTTTGCCCTAACTCAAGATCTGCGGACCGCACAATTTTGTGTGCGGCCGCACAATTCAAAAATAAAATGGCACTGACTTAGGTTTTGCAAATTTTGCACAATTTAGACATAGTATTTGCAAATTAAACCTGATGAATGATCTACCCAGTCCCCAATGAGCACACATGAAATTACCCACACAATTTCAAGCACACATGAAGAATATTTGACAGTTTAGGCCTGAAAATAACTATACTAATTAAGAACAAAAAACTAAAAAATTGAAAAATCTAAACATGAATTGAACATACCAGTGATGAAGGATGCAGGTAAGAATCTACACTGATGAAATAAATGTGGAGTGTGAGGTACTTTGTGTGCACTGTGCTTGCTTAGGTCTCAAAAGTTCAGAGTGTGTAAAGTTGTGAATAGTGCAATGAGGTTCTACTTATAGGTTGACCAAAGTCAGTCAAAATTAAAGCTGAGTGCGGCCGCACAATTTTGAGTGCGGTCCGCACTCTTTACCTGAACCTTGCTGAAGTTATGCGGTCCGCACAAAAGTGCGTGCGGCCGCAAAAATTTGTGCGGTCCGCACAATTTTGTGTGCGGCCGCAAAATGCCCTTTTCTCTGCAATTTAAAACTCCAGAGAGTTGGAATTTTGGGTCTCTAGTTGTGCGGTCGCACAAAGAATTGTGCGACCGCAGATTCTTCTCTGTTGTGGCATACAAAATTGTGCGGTCCGTTTTTTTTTCAACACTTGGCCAATTTTTTCAAACACAGTACATGCAATGCACACTCATTCCTGCAATTCACTTCAAAACCAGTTAGCTCAATACAAAACCTATCTAAAAAAGAAGAAAATAAAAAATAAAAAGAAACATGGGTTGCCTCCCAAGAAGCGCCTGATTTAACGTCGCGGCACGACGCAAATTACCATCAATCACTTGAAATGAATTAACGCCACGACGTGGACATCATCAACTTTGCAAAGATAATGCTTTACCCGGTGACCATTGACTCTAAACACTTCATCATTTTTGTTCTTCAAGTCTAATGCACCAAAGAGTGTCACATTCACAACCTCGAACGGACCACTCTACTTAGACTTCAACTTTCTCGGGAACATATTCGTAACCGAGAATTGAACAATAACACAAGATCACCTTCTTTGAACTCTTTGTTCTGGATGTACTTGTCATGGAGGTACTTCATCTTGTCCTTATATAAGGACGAACTTATATAAGCATGGTACCGGAATTCATCAAGATCATTCAATTGTGCTACGCTTAAGTTGGCGGCGACATCCCATTCAAGATTAAGCTTCTTCAATGCCTACATAACCTTGTGCTCAAGTTTCATTGGAAGGTGACAAGCTTTCCCGAACACTAACCGGTATGGAGACATACCAATCGGTGTTTTGTAAGCCGTCCTATAAGCCCAAAGAGCATCATCAAGTTTCTTTGACCAATCCGTCCGGTTGGTATTCACTGTCTTTGACAAAATACTCTTGATCTCCTAGTTGGAGACTTCCACTTGCCTGCTTGCTTGAGGATGATAGGGAGTCGAGACTTTGTGAGTGAAACCATACTTGGTGAGTAAGGTATCAAAAGCTTTGTTGCAAAAGTGCGATCCCCCATCACTAATAATGGCCCTTGGAGTACCAAATATTGTGAAGATGTTCTTTTTTAAAAATGCCACCACACTTCGAGCTTCATTGTTGGGTAAAACCACGACTTCAACCCACTTTGACACATAATCCACAACTACCAAAATATAAGTGTTCCCCAAGAGCTCACGAACAGACCCATGAAATCAATGCCCCGCACATCAAAAATGTCAATCTCCAAGATGGTGGTGAGAGGCATCTCATTTTTCTTAGAAATCCCACCGTCCCTTTGACATTCATCACAACTCTTGACGAGATCGCTAGCGTCCTTGTAAAGAGTTGTCTAATAGTATCCACAACTCAACACTTTTGTTGTCGTTCTATCTCCACCATGGTGACTACCATATGGTGAAGAATGGCAAGCCTCAATAATTTCCACTTGTTCTTCCTCCGGTACACATCGTCGAATCACACCATCGGTATAAATTCGGAAGAGATACGGCTCATCTCAATAATAGTCAAGGCAATCCCGTTTGAGCTTCTTCCTTTGGTTTGAAGAGAACTCATCCGGTACAATACCACTCACAAGATAATTTGCTAAGTCGGCGAACCATGGCATCCCGATCATCGAAATGGCTAGAAGTTGCTCGTCGGGGAAGGAATCATTTATCTCAAGGCCGTCATGTGGCCTCCCCTCCTCCTCCAAACGAGACAAGTGGTCCGTCACTTGGTTTTCACTACCATTGTGGTCTTGAATCTCTAGAACAAACTCTTGCAATAGAAACACCCACCGCATTAACCTTGCCTTTGAATCCTTTTTGCTCATTAAGTATCGAAGCGCCGCATGATCGGTGTAGACAATCACCTTTGTACCCATCAAGTACGGGCGAAACTTCTCCATAGCATAGACAATAGCAAGTAGCTCTTTTTCGGTCACTGTGTAGTTGACTTGGGCATCATTCATGGTCTTGCTAGCATAGTAGACCGGATGGAAGATTTTGTTTATATGTTGCCCCAAAACTGTCCAACCGCCACATCAGTTGCATCATGCATGAGCTCGAAAGGCAAGCTCTAATCCGGTGCGGTGATAATATGAGTAGTAGTTAATTTGAACTTGAGCAATTCGAATGCCTACATACAGTCCTCGTTGAAATGGAACTTGGCATCCTTCTCCAACAGTTTACACAAAGGGTTCACCACTTTGGAAAACTCCTTGATGAATCGGCGATAGAACCCCGCATGACCCAAGAGCTCCTCACTCCGTTCATGGATGTAGGGGGTGGGAGTTTAGATATCACCTCTATTTTGGCCTCGTCGACCTCAATTCCATGCTTTGAAATTTTGTGACTGAGGACAATGCCTTTCTTGACCATGAAGTAACATTTCTCCCAATTCAAAACCAAGTTTGTCTCCTCACATCCTGCCAAGACCTTATCCAAGTTGTTCAAGCAATCATCAAATGAATTTCCGACCACGGAAAAGTCATCCATGAAGACCTCAAGAAAATCCTCCACCATGTCGGTGAAGATGGCCATCATACACCATTGAAAAGTCACCGGTGCATTGCATAACCTAAATAGCATTTGAGAGAATGCGAAAGTACCATAGGGACAAGTGAAAGTAGTCTTCTCTTGGTCCTCCGGAGCAATAAGAATTTGATTGTAGCTGGAATATCCATTAAGGAAACAATAGAAATCTCGATCGGCCAACCTATCAAGCATTTGATCAAGGAATTGGAGTGGGAAATAATCTTTCCAAGTGACTTTGTTGAGCTTCCGGTAGTCCATACGCACTCTCCACCCAGTCACCATTCTTGTGGGGATCAACTCGTTCTTGTCATTTGTGACCACAGTCATGCCCCCTTTCTTTGGGACACATTGCACCGGAGAGGTCCACGAGCTATCGGGAATGGGGTAAATAACCCCGGCATCCAACCATTTTATGATCTCCTTCTTCACCACCTCTTGCATTGCTTCATTAATCTTCTTTGATGTTCAACGGAGGGTTTGGCATCCTCCTCCAAAATAATCTTGTGCATGCAAAAGGCGGGGCTTATACCCCGAATATTCGCCAGTGTCCATCCTATAGCTTTCTTCCACTTTTGTAGCACCGCCAAAGTAGAGTCTACTTGCGCATTAGTCAAACAAAAGGAAAGAATAGCCGGTAAAGTAGAACATGGCACAAGGAATTCATACCTGAGATGTGGAGGCAATGGCTTTAACTCCAAAGTAGGAGGCTCCTCGATTGAGGGCTTTGTTGGAGGAGTCTTCCGGTTCTCAAGATCTAAGGACAATTTTCGAGGTTCATAAGTGTACGACCCCATTTCTTGCAATGCATTTACACATTCCACATAGCCTTCCTTCTCATCATCATCATGATTAAGCAATACGGCCTCCAAAGTATCATCAACATTCATCATGGAACTAGCATCATCAACAATCACCTCGGGCACTAAGTCCACAAACGAACAAACTTCATTGCTATTCGGTTGCCTCATAGATTTGCATACATGGAAAACCACCTTTTCATAGCCCACCCGGAAGGTGAGCTCACCGGATTCCACATCAACAAGAGCCTTCCCTGTAGCAAGGAAAGGTCTACTCAAAATAATAGGCACCTCATAGTCCACTTCGCAATCAAGAATCACAAAGTCCGCCGGGAGGATGAACTTATCAACACGAACCAACACATCATCAATAATACCTAATGGCCTCTTCATAGTACGATCCTCCATTTGTAACCTCATATATGTGGGTCTTGGTTGCCCAATTCCCAAAGTTGTGAACATTGAGTAGGGAATCAAGTTGATACTCGCCCCTATATCACATAGAGCTTTGGCAAAGTCGGCGCTCCCAATAGTGCAAGGGATTGTGAAAGCATCGGGATCTTCCAATTTTGGAGCCATTGAGTGCACAATAGCAATCACTTTATGTGTCATCTTGATAGTATCACAATTCATTGATATTTTCTTTGTCACCAAATCCTTCATGAACTTTGCATAGCCGGGCATTTGTTCCAATGCCTCAACCAATGGCACATTAATGGATAAGCTCCTCATCATGTCAATAAACTTATTGAATTGGTTCTCGCTATTTTTCTTGGCGAGCCTTTGAGGGTATGGAGGAGGAGGACTTGGCATTGGTGCCTTGGCCTTTGGCACTACCGGTTCCGGTATGTCAATCATGTGTTCCCTAGACGGGTTCACTTCTTCTTGAGTCTCCTCCACATTTTCATCAATATCAATTCTCACTTCTTCATTAACTTGAACCACATTGCTTGGGATTTCATCTTCTTGAATCACTATATCATCATCCACATTTCTTCTTTGGTTTGAGGTTGTTGCCTCCCCACCTTTTCCACTCATTGTGGTCACGGCCATTGCATGTCCCTTGTTGTTCCCACCCTTCGGGTTCACCACCGTGTCACTAGGTAGTGCTCCCTTAGGACGAGTGTTTAAAGCTTGCGAGATTTGTCCTAATTGAACCTCCAAATTGCGGATTGAAGTGTTGTGAGAGGCTAGTTGAGCATCGAAGTTGGCATTTTTCTCTATCATTTGTTTGAATATATTTTCAATCCGTCCCATCTCATTATTAGAAGAGTTAGAACCATGAAACGGATATGGAGACGGGTTGCTTGGTTGTTCGTACATCGGGGGCCTTTGAAAGCCCGACCCTCGATATCCTTGATTGTTGCCATCCCAATTGCCTTGGTTGCCTTGATTATTCCAATTGCCTTAATTATTGTTATTGTTCCAATTAAATTGATTGTTGTTACCACCACTCCAATTGCCTTGGTGGTTTTGATTGTTCCAATTTCCTTGATTTCCTTGAGATCGCCATTGTTGTTGATTCGGGCATTGAGAGTTGTTTCTTTGCCCTTGGTAGTTGTTCACATATTGCACTTCTTCTTCTTGCTCATTTTATGATTTGTCTTGGTCAAAACCACTATCATCTTGCACAAATTATTCCACATGGTTTTGCACTTGTTGACCCTTTTTCCTTCGCTTGTTCACCATCATGTTGACACCTTCCATTGCATTTACTTGCTTAGGACCTTGAACTTGTTGAAGTTGAGCTTTGGCTAATTGATTTATTGTTGTGGTCAACTCGGCAATTGCTTGCCCATCATCATGTAATTCTTTGTGTAGGTGAATCACATTTGGATCACCTTGAGGGACATTAGCTCTACTTTGCCATGCCGATGAAGTATCCGCCATTTCATCTAAAAAATCTCAAAGCTTCAGCATATGGTGTTGTCATGAAATTCCCACCAGCAAGTTAGTTGACCACGCATTGATTGGTAGTATTGATCCCCCTGTAGAAGGTTTGTTGAATCACAACCTCAGTCATGTCATTATTCAGGCATTCTTTCACTATAGTACAATACCTCTCCTAAATCTCATGCAAAGACTCATTGGGCTCGTGCTTGAATGATAAAATCTTGTCTCGAAGAGTAGCCATATGCCCGGGAGAAAAGAACTTGGCAATGAATTTTTTCGCCAATTCATCCCATGTATGGATAGAATGGTTTGGCAATCTTTCTAACCAATCCAAGGCTTTCCCCCGTAGAGAGAAGGGAAATAGCCTCAACCTTAGAGCATTCTCAGAAACGTTGGTCTATTTACTCCCCCAACAAGTGTCCACAAACCCTTTCAAGTGCTTGTATGCATTTAGACTCGGAGCCCGATGAATAATCCCATTGCTCTAGCAATGTGAGCATAACATTGGTGATTTGGAAGTTGCCCGCCCTAATGCGGGGCGAGAATATGGTACTTGCGTATCCTTTGTTTGGAAACACCCGATGTGGAGCCTCTCTTGGTGGAGCTGGGGGGGGGGGACGGGAATATTTTCATGAGGTGGCCGGCCTTGCATATTTGCTTGAGGTTCAAGAGAAACCTCATCACCTTGGTCATCGTCCACTTCCTCCCTCAAAGGCAAGTTTCCGAGAGGATCATTTTTTAGAGTCATTTTTGTACCTACAATAGATTCACAAAAAAAAAATTAGTAACTCGGAAGGAAAAGAAGACAAGTCACACACAAAACCAAATATATAGCTAAATCCGTTTTTAGCTCCCCGACAACGGCGCCAAAAATTGATGTCGCCCAAATTCACACCACTGATTAGGATTGTGAAGCGGTCGATGCAATTATAATTACCCAACTTTGAGTTGGGGTTGATTCCTCAAAGAGCTTATATTGTATTTGGTAAATACTTAGACTAGGTGTATGATATACCTAAAATGCACTTCCACATACTTGGTTATTTCTTTCTACTTCTAAAATTTATGCTATTATTTGTAGATGTAAAGCTAGAGAACGATATTTTTGGGGTTGTTGTTTTTCAAGTTTATAAAAGATCTAGGGTTGTGACTTCCACCTAGGTGGTTACCTAACGGGTTGTGGCTTTAGGGCAAGTTTTGTTGGTCGGGGTGTAATATAGCAATCAACACGTGATTACCCACTCGATACCTCTCGGTAGTTAGAGTGGCTTTGCCCAATTTGGCTTTCTCAAGTCCAAATGGGTAATTCACAAAACCGTTGATATATGCTCAAGTCGGGTCTTACTATCTCTAGATTCAACCCTTTAATTGGGGCTATCAATTTCTTGAGTTCACCCTAATTTCTTTTTAGCCAAGTTTTCCTAGACTTAGTCTCTCTTTCTCAAGTAGAGACTAAGTCAATTAGGCATGAATCAATGTTTGCAACCATTAATTCCTAAATTTAGGCAAGAATTAGGCTAACTATCATACACCCAACCTTAAACAAGCCCTAAATCAAACACCCGTTAGGTACCCACACTAGGGTTGAGTCATAACCCTAGCTAGAGATTTAGCTTCTCATAGGCAAAAATAAAAAAACCAAGGAAGAAAATAACAGTAAACTAATAATAGATGATAAAGGGATGAAAATCCAATGTTAAAATGATAAACTAATACAAAGATTCCCAAAGCATTAAAAGAAAAATGGCTATCTACTTTCTGGAGTTCAAACTTAACCTAAATTTGACAAAAAGAACTATTTATACACAGTTGAAATTATCGTACAAAATTGCCTCTGCGGAGCTTCTGCCGCCGCACAATTCTGTGTGCGGTCCGCACTTTGAAACTGGTCCTGATAGGATGGACTTCTGTGGCCACACAATTCTAGGTTGCGGCCGCATGTCTTCAGATTCTGCAGACCGCACATTTTTTAGTATGGCCGCACTCTTGAATTTGAGCTTGATAGGAGGGACTTCTGCGGACCGCATATTTTTGAGTGCGGTCGCACTCTTGAATTCTGCGGCCGCACAATAATAGTGCGGTCCGCACTTCTTGATGGACTCAGAACTCCATCTCTTTGAACCTCAACTTATACGGCCGCACAATAATTGTGCGATCCGCACTTTGTAAAGAAACTCTGTCAGAGGTCTTTCATAGTCTGCAGATGCACTAAATATTATGCGGCCCGCACTTTGCTCTTTTTTACTTGGTTTTAGTCCTTGTCCAAAAATACTCCTTCTTGAGTTGAATTTCATCGTTTTGGCACTTTTTCCAATGCTCCTGTAAGTAAGCACATTTTATCAGTTTTCGAGAATACCTTTAAGCATTTTTGAGCTAAAACTAAAATAAAAGAGTGCAAATAAGTAGTCAAAATCCCTACTTA